>NW_024350923.1:1839943-1856180 GCF_902729225.1 Pteropus medius | reverse complement strand
GTGTGCATGCATGCGTGTGTGTCTATGCACATATGTGCGCGTATGTCTGGAATTTATAATTTAAAAAATTTTTACTGCAGTAAAATAGAGATAACACAGAATTTCCCACCGTCACGGTTCTCAGCGCACAGCTCGGTGGCGTTAGGCACAGCCATTGCCAGCCACCACCATCTCCAGGACTTTGCATCCTCCCAGCTGCCACTCTGTCCCCCCGGCCCCGTCACCCACTTCCTGTCTCTGTGACTGACTCCTCTGGGGACCCCGTGTGCGTGGGACACACCGTGTTTGTCCTTCCGTGTCTGGCTCATTTCACTCAGCACCAGGCCCTCACATGCACCAGAAGTTCCCCCCCTTTTTAAAGCTGAGTGACATCCCGCTGTGGGGGTGAGCCAGCCGTCGTGCCCTTCCTGAAGTGCAGGCCCTGGGGAGTTGGGGTGCCGGGGTGCCGGGCGGGTCCCTGACGCAGTGAAGTTCCCGCTGCCCTGAGCTTACACCCGGGTGGGGACACAGGCGCCAGACAGGACGGTGGGTCTGCAGCACGCTAGAGGCTGTGGAGGAAAGAGGGGAAAGCTCCGTGTACCCCTAGAGTTTTAAGAGTAACTTGGGATGTCTTTAAAGAGCACGGCTTGGGAAGACTATGTGTGTGCATCTGTGTGCACATTATGTACGTGTAGCATCTTTCTCATTATGTATGTTTCAATGAGGTGAAACAAACTTAACCATTTTAAGTGAAGAAGCCATTGACATTCAGTGCATTCGCAACGTCGTCTCTGCTTCCAAACCACTGGCGTCACCCCAAACTGAAACCCCGTCCCCGCCAGCAGGCACTCCCCGGCCCCTCGCCCCCCAGCTTCTGGCAACCTCGGCTCCACCTCTGTGGATTTGCCTACTCTGGACGTCGCATGTGAACCCCACGAGGTGTAGCCTTTGGCGACCGGCTCCTTCCTGGGCGGAAGGTTTGGAGGCTCAGCCGCGCCGTGGCACATGTCGGCACCTCATTCCTTTCCAGAGCCAATAGCACGTGCGCTTCTTAGGGTCCCCGCCCTCGATTCTTTGGGGTGTGTCCCCAGGACGGGACTTGCCGGCCGACTTGACACTTCTCTGGCCACACGCGAGTCTAAAAACTTCTGTGTTCAGCTTTTCGAGGAACTGCCGGACAGTGTCCACAGTGCCACCTTACATCCCCAGTGACGCGCGAGGGTCCCCGCCACATCTCACCCCTCACCGACCCTCGTCTTTTCCGCTTTTACTCCTCGTTATAGCCAGGAGGTGCATTTCTCTCCTGGCCGATGATGGATTATTTGTCTTTCTATCGTCGAGTCGTAGGAGCTCTTTATATATTCTGGACGCCAGACCCTGGCCAGATGCCCGGTCGCACGAGCTTTCTGCCATTCTGCAGGTCGTTTAAAACTGCTGTTTCAAGGCGACGTTTGTAGGTGGCGCGCTCCCGGTTCGCAGTTCTGAGCGGCGTTCCCCGACTCTAAGGGTGCGTCGTCACTGCACGTGCTTCGTGCCGTAGCATCCAGAAGGGCCCTCGGGCCCATGCAAGGTCCCCGGTATGACTCAGGAGGAGGACTTGGCGGGCACTGTCCGCAGGACCGGGCGGGGGCTGCAGTGTCCAGACCCCACGCGTCCCCCGTCCCAGGCCCACAGCCCAGATCTCGCCTCCTCTCTTCCTTTCAGCCACATCTCGTGGAAAGTGGGGCGACGGGGAACTGGCAGCTCATTCACTCATTCACTCATTCATTCATTCATTCATTCATTCGAGGTGCTTACCGAGCACCCAGTGCCAAGGGGCTACTGGGGCCTTACTCCCTGGCAGGAACTCCGGACAATAATCAAAAATGTCTGTGACCATCGTTTCGAAAGGTGCTGGGCCGGCCACGGGCAGTGTGTGTCATCAGGGTCTGATACCAGCAGGGCAGTCAGCAGGCTTCCTTCTGGGGAAGCAGCTCGGTGGGGCGGGGGGTGGGAGCTCCCCAAAAGCAGGGAGACCATTCCAGGCCGGGGAACAGCGTGTGCCAAGGGAGCCCGGGGGGCCGAGCACAAGAGCCCAGCCCCTCAGGAGGGCAGCTGCAAGGTCAGCCCTGGCCCCTGGACGCCTGTCGCCCGGCCGAAGTCTGGGTCACTCCTGCTGCAGCTCGAAGACTGCTTCGAGAGCAGATTCACACAGGGGCCTGTCCCGTGTCTCTGTCTCCCTATGGTCTGGAATGTTCTTACTTGGTTCAGAGAGTGTACTCAGGAGGGGGACTGCCTGAGGTCAGTCTCCCTTCACCCCTGCATGAGCTGTGTGACCCGGGCAAGTCACCGAACCTCTCTGTGCCACACTCTCCCTCTGCAGGGCATAGGTGATCACAACCTGGCTGTGATCACAGATCACTAGCCCAGCTCTCCACCCTGCCCACCCCCCCCACCCCTGCCATACAACACAGCCCCCCAGACCACCCCTCCACCCCCCACTCATAGTCAAGAGACCAGACCCCTCCACCCCCAACCCGGTCTCTCTCTTGCAGGTGGACTACAGGCTGTGCAACGGGTCAGACAAGGAGTGTGTGTCCCCGACAGCCAAAGTCACCAAGAAGGAAACTCTCAAGGTAGGCGTGGGCCTGGAGAGGGGCATGAGTGTGTCACCTGTCAGACGAATGGGCACCTGGGTCAGTGAGGCCACCACCCCCAGGGGACAGACCGTGCCCTGGCCACCTCCATGCCCTCCATATCCTCTCCTGTCCCTGCCCCCATCCTCATCCTCGGCCCCTGTCCCACGTCCCCGGGCTGGACTGCGGAGGGCAGGAGTAGCTGGGGGTGTCCAGCCCGGTGTCTCCTCCCCTGACTCGCCCACTGGGTCCCCCGGCCCAGGCACAGAAGGAGAGCTACCGGCAGGAGAAGAAGCGAGCCTCGAAGCAGCTGTTCAGTGCCCTGACGGACCCCAGCGCTGTCATCATGGCCGACAGCCTGAAGGTGGGGACACCGGGCACGCGCGTGGTCCCGGCATAGGCCTCATCAAGGGACGGTGCAATGTCACCAGCCACTTGTGAGACAGTTTAGCATATCTGTTTGCTGCAAATCTGTCATTGTCCTGGGACTGCCCCAACAAATGACCGCAAGCCGGCAGCTTAAAACAAGAGAAACGTATTCTCTCCCAGTTCCAGAGGCCGAAGTCCCAAACCAAGATGCTGTGGGCCAGGCCCCCTCGCAAGCCCGTACGGGAGGGTCCTTCCTGCCTCTCCCAGCCTCGGGGGGCTCCCAGGTTCCTGGCCTTGTGCCACGCCCCTCCAGCCTCTGCCTTGTCTGCACATGGCCCTTCTGTGTCTCTGTGTCCTGTTCTCAGGGTGAGCAAGGAGATCAGAGCCCACCTACTCCAGTGTGGCCTCGTCTGGATTTGCCTACCTCTACCGAGACCCCATGTCCAATTAAGATGGGGGCTGGCCTGCTGGTGGGGGTCCCAGCGTGCCCGTAGAGTCCTCTGCTATGGCACAGAGGAAGGAAGGCCACACTCAGGCTCCATGTGCAAGGACCAGGGTTGGGGTCGGGGCCTGTGTCCAGGCCTCACTGAGGCCGTGGGTGAGGCCCTCAGTCTCTGAGCCTCAGTTTCCCCCTCCATATGGGTGCAGGGGGAGCTACCGTGAAAAACCCACCAGACAAGTGCCCCAAGTCTGGTCGCTCGCAGAGCCCTGAGCCTGCGTGGGGTCCTTGCTTGTGTTCCCACAAAACCAAGAATAAAAATCGGGTACAAAAGGAAACATGTATTTAGAACGAGAAAAGAAACAACAAGTTTCACATTTCACAAAGCTGACCCTTACAACAGTCACAACTCATTGCTAGTTGCTCCTAGGCCCCTCGGAGGGCCTTGAACCTGAACTTGAACCTGAACCCGGCCTTGAGCTTCATGAACTCCGCCAGGAGATCTGTTCCTGGCTGCAGTGCATTTCTTAGGATTCACTATTATTTATGCGCTCCTTTTAAAAACTAAAAGGGACCTCTGCCCAGCCCAGAGTCCCACCCTGCTCTGGCCCCTCCCCACGCCATCCAGATGTCCCTGGGGCCTCGGCCCTCCCGGCACTGAGGCCAGCGCCCCTCCACACAGATCCGAGGGACCCTGAAGAGCTGGACCAAGCTGTGGTGCGTGCTGAAGCCGGGGGTCCTGCTCATCTACAAGACGCCCAAGGTGGGCCAGTGGGTGGGCACGGTCCTCCTGCACTGCTGCGAGCTCCTCGAGCGACCTTCCAAGAAGGACGGCTTCTGCTTCAAGCTCTTCCACCCGCTGGACCAGTCCGTCTGGGCAAAGTGAAGGTACCACTGGGGGGGGGGCAGGGGGGCAGGGGCGGAGGGGCTCCGAGGGCCAGGCCCCGGACTGGGGAGAGAGAGGCCCCATGGGGAGCCGTGTGGGAGATGGGCTGGCAGGAGGCCCGTCCTGGCGCCCCCACCACAGGGGGTCCAGAAGCAGGCTGTCGGTCCAGAAGGGCCCGTTGCCACACACCTGGGGGGCCTGGGTTAAGTCTCGACGGCAAGGGCATCAGCTTTGGTTGGTGGCCCTCCAGGTAGAGCACATGGTGGTGCTCAGGGCCAGGGGACATGATAGGGTCAACATCACACCTGGAGCCCTGTCCAGAGGCGGAGGAACAGGGCCCCATGCGTGGCTGCGCCTGGCCAGACCTCAGCCCTCCTAACAGGGCCGCCCAGCCCAGGACCGGCCGGGTCACATTTCCAGATCAGAACCAGAATGCCCCGCTAAATTTGGGTTTCAGAGAGACAGCAAATAGTTTTTTAGTATGAGTATATCCCAAATATTGCACAGGATATACTTAAACTAATAAAACATATTTATTTGTTCTCCAAAATTGTAACTTAACTGGGCATCCTCATTTGCATATCCTGATTCTGGCCACGCCCAGTTGGGGAGTCAGCCAGAAAGCCGATCGCGGACCACCAGCTACAATGAGAGACAGAAAACTCTGCACCCGCTCTCGGCCGCTGGCCTCGGCCTCCGTGTGGCTGGGTGCTCGACTCCGCCTGGGGGTCCCCGAAGTGCTCTGTGTGCCTAAGTGTGGGCCTGGATGACTGCATGACCTGTGTTTCCACGTGTCCCTGGGTGTCCCCTCGGGTGACACTGGGTCTCTGCCTCTCCAGGGCCCCAAAGGCGAGAGCGTGGGCTCCATCACGCAGCCCCTCCCCAGCAGCTACCTGATCTTCAGGGCTGCCTCCGAGTTGGATGGTGAGTCCTACCTCCGAGTTGGATGGTGAGCCCAGGTCTCAGGGCAGCACCTGTGAGGCTCCGCCCCACGGGGTTACAGACCAGGTTCAGGCCCCTTCACCACCACCCAAGAAGGAGGCACCCTGCCGTCAGGGGACGAGCCCAGGGTCAGCCACTCACTAGTCCCTCTGTGAGCCTCAGTTTCCCCACGGCAAAATGTGAATAACAGCACTTGTCTCCCCAGACATTATTATAAGAATTCGATGACCTTATAAAAAGCAACCAGGGAACAATTAGCGCCAACGTGCCAGACACCATTGAATCAATGGGTTCTACTGTAATCATCCACATTTGACAATGAGGAAACTGAGGCACGGGGGGACATCCCAGCAAGAAAGGGCTGGAGCCTGGAGAGGGGGCTGCGTCCCCACTCCCAGGGGCATCGCACGTGGTTGGGGCGCCCTCCAGTGGCTTCTGGGAGTAAAGCGGCTTCTCCCACCCCAAGCTCTTCGGGCGGGGACCTCCGGAGGGGATGGGGAGCGGGAAGCGGGGTGAAGGGCTCCCAGCCCACCAGCGCTCCAGGCGGCCTGAGCTGACCCTCGGGCTCCGGCCCTTCCAGCTCGGAGTCTTGGGCCAGCGACGGACCCGCTGGTGCACGGCGCCCCCTGGTGGTCAGACGCCGCACACTCGCGCTCCCTCGCGACTGTCCCGGGTCCCTTGAATTCCCCCCTCGTTTCCCCAGCCCCCGACTCTGTGTTAGACCCCGCGTGGGCCCCGTGACGGACAGGGAAGCCCATGCTCTCTGGGGGAGAAGAGTAGTGAGCAGTCGGACACCGCGATCTCTGTCGACGGGAGCCGGGGGCATAAGTGGCTGGTTCCTGGCTGGAGGTCAGGGGTCCCTGAACTGTCGGGGTGGGGTGAGGGGAGCTTCCTGCAGGGAGGCACGGGGGACTCTTCGGTGAGGACAGGCGGAAGCGAAGGGCACTTTCCCCACTAGAGGGGTGGGGCGGAGGGCCGGGCGGGGCAGATGGTCCCCCGGGCAGGGGAGGGGCGCCCCACGGAAGGCGGAGGGAGCAGGGACTCCTTGCGGAGGAAGCGCGGAAGGGTTGGCCTTCCAGGTGGAGAGCTGGCCGTGCGGACGCGTGCGCCCCAGCCGGGCGGGCCGCTCCCCGGGGCGGGGCTGCGTCACACACACCCCTTCCCCCACGCAGGCCGCTGCTGGCTGGACGCGCTGGAGCTGGCCCTGCGCTGCTCCAGCCTCCTGCGACTCAGCACGTGCAAGCAGGGCAGCGACAGGGAGCCCGGGTCTTCGCCAGACGCGTCGCCCTCCTCGCTCTGCGGGCTGCCCCCCTCGGCCACCTCCCACGACCAGGACCTGTTCCCGTGAGCGGGGGCGCTAGGGCAGGATTGGCCCTTCCCAGGAGCCGAGACTCCGGCCTGCCGAGGACCCCTGGGACCCTGGCTTTTACTGGCACTCACGCGCGGGTCTCCTGGTATAGGGAGGGGGGCGAATGCCACAAAGGTGTGCGGCTGGGCCGCGAACCTCAGATCAGGAGGCAGGCCCCCTCCTCCACAGTAAACCTGAGAGCCGGGCAGATGCTGTCAAACGCTGGTCACCCAGGAGATTAAACCGAGTGATGTGTGTGAAGTGCTGAGCAGTGGGCCGTGCCAGGGGCGGGGGTACCTGGGGTGGGGGTGCCTCACGTGGGCGTGCCAGGCCTCAGCTGCGACCAGGGACCCACGGGCGCCATCTGCCTTCCAGGCTGAACGGGTCCTCCCTAGAGAACGATGCTTTCTCAGACAAGTCGGAAAGAGAGCTCGCCCAGGAGTCTGACGACGAGGCCCAGGACCACAGCCGGAAGACCAACGAGAGCGGGAGTGACCGATCGGAGGCCCCCGGGGGCCCCACGCCAAGAGGGACCACCTACGTGGAGCAGGTCCACGAGGAGCTGGGGGAGGTGAGAGCCCCCCCAGCCTGGAGACCAGGTGTCCCCCTGCGCCTGGCCCCCACCCCTGAAGCAGCGGTGTCCCCTGGAAGAGAACTCGAAGGACAGGCAGGGCCCTGGGGCCTGGGGGACCGAGGGATCAGGGTAGCCCCACGCAAGAGAGCCAGGTGGGCAGCACGGCTGGCGCGGAGTGATGGGAAGGCCACAGGTGGGTTTTGGGTGGGGCGGGGCGGGGTCTGCCGGGGTCCAGGTGAGGCTCCGGGAGGACCTAAGGGCAGAGGTAGAAGCCAGGGGAACTATCGTTGGGAGTAAACCCAGGGCACCTTGGACCCGGGTATTGATGGGCAAGGGAGAAGAGAGGGTTAAGGACACGTCTCAAAGTGGTGACAGGTCCCAGGCAGGCTGCTGGGCCACCCGCGAGAAAGAGCACTCTGGGAGAAAGAGCTGGGGGCTGGGGGCGGGGGCAGGACTGTGTCCCAGGCTTGGACATCAGGGGGAGACACTGCTACGTGTGACAGTCTAGGGCTTGGGACAGTGGTCTAGACATTAGGGCGTGGAGTGGGCAGCCAGAGGGAACTGGGGACCCGGGCACCCCAGCCTTCAGAGGCTTAGCACAGACAAGGCTCCACGGAGGAGCCCAGGTAGGTAGGAGGGGGCCCGGAGCACAGGGGTCACAGGGGCAGCTGTGCTTAGAGGTAGAGCAGAGGGTGACCTTCACCAGCGCCCCCTCAGTGGAGAGGAGGGGGGTTAACGGGAGTAGGTGGGGCGTGGGCATGGAAGGCTGCCCCGCTGAGTCCAGAAGCTGGCCTGGAAACTGGGGCAGGGGGTGCTTAGGGCCCCACGTGGCTGCTCGTGGGCCGGTCCCCTCCAGGCCCCCTCCTGGCCTCCTCACGGGTTTGGGCGTGGCCCCTCCTTCAGGCACTCCCTGTCCCCTACTTACCCAGGCAAGCTGTCCAAGCAAGTGCCACTAGGCCTTGGCCCCAACCACACCTGTAGAGAGAGGCAAAGTGACTTGAGCAAGGCAGCCCAGCAGGGCGGTGCCAGCCTCGGGCAAGTCACGACGTAGGGCTGCTTGCTAGCACCCCTCTGCTGCCACCCCGGGGCTGGCTGCCCTCCAGGAGAAGAATGCAGATGTCCCTGAGCCGGATCCCGTCTCTGCCTCATACCAGCTATGTGACCTCGGGCAAGTCACTTGTTTTCTCTGTAAAGCTGGCATGACCTGGGTCCCCATGATCTGGGGCTGCCTCAAGGAGTAGGCTCTAGGGAGAAGGAAGGGGACTGCGGTGGCCTGGGACCCGCCCCTGCCTCCTCTACCCGCAGCCCAGTGCGGCCCGCCCCGGAGAGGGGGAATGAGCAGTGTGTCTTGCTGGGACTGCCTGTCCTGTGAGCAGCCCACAGAGATGGCCACCCTTCCATGACCCTTTCTGAGCTCATTCTTCCCACCTGAGGGCTTGCGGGCTGGTGGGCGTGAGAGGCGGGGCCTCCCCTGCCAGCCTCAGCGAGACGAAGCCACGCCCCCATCCACGCCCGGGCCCCCTCTCCACGCCCCCTGTCGGTCTTTCTGCTGCACGTGTTTGGCACTACAGTGAGGGTTGGGCATCTCAGGAAAGACAGGAGGGTCCAGGGCCAGCCCCCCACCTTCAGCCGTGTGACGCTGGACAAGTGAGGGCTTCTCTAAAGGAAGTGCAGGCCAGAAGCACCTGTGTCGCCTACGTCACCTGTGTCACTGGCAGTCATGGAGGTTAATGGGCTGGGGTGGGGTCTCCCTGTGCACGTGGCACCTCCTGCCACAGGCACAGAGTTGTACGAAGTCCCCAGATGGGTTTCAGCATCCAGGACGGGGAGGCTCCACCCTGGACTGAGAGGTGGAGGGGGGCCCAGTCAGCCAGGCTGGAGGCCGCAGGATTTCACGGGCAAGGAACGAAGGCAGCTGGTGTCAGTGGGCCTGAGCCACCTGGGGTGGGGACCTGTGCTGCAGAGGGCAGGGGTACGGCTGCTCCACCTCCCATCACGCCTCCTCCAGCCAGAGCCAGCTGCCGCTGTGCTGCCCTCGGCGGGCGGCTCAGAGCTGGGGGCCCTGACCCCCGCCCCTCTGCCGGCAGCTGGGCGAGGCGTCCCAGGTGGAGACTGTGTCCGAGGAGAACCGGAGCTTGATGTGGCTGTTGCTGAAGCAGCTGCGGCCGGGCATGGACCTGTCCCGCGTGGCGCTGCCCACCTTCGTCCTGGAGCCCCGCTCCTTCCTCAGCAAGCTGTCTGACTACTACTGCCACGCCGACCTGCTCTCCAGGTGAGCGAGGGGGGCGCCCGGGGACCCCCAGCCTCCCTCCGCGCCCGCCCACCCGCCCAGGTTTCCACAGGGGCCCTGGGCCGAGCTGGGTCCGTGGTCCCTGCCGGCTCTGCCCCCTCCATGGGGGGCCGGTCTCCAAGACCCGCCCCTCTGTGCGCCCCCGGGTCCCTGCCGCTAGGCGGCCACAGGGAGGGAGCAGCCAGGCTGGCCGGGGAGGGGGCGGCGCAGGCCCCTGGTCTGAAGTGAGCGAGTTCTCCTCCTGTCTGTCCAGGGCTACCCTGGAGGAAGACGCTTACACCCGCATCAAGCTCGTGCTGCAGTGGTACCTGTCCGGCTTCTACAAGAAGCCCAAGGTGAGGAGCGGCTGGGGTGGGCGGGGCTGCGTCTCAGCGCCGCCTCCCAGCGCCGTCCCCCCATCCCCCAGCCCCGTCCCCTACCCCACGCAGCCCTGAGAAATCCTGATCATCCCTACAGTGGCCCAGACACTCGGAGATGGGGGGCAGGCCCTGCTGCCATACACGACAGACCAGTGAAGGGGTTTGCAACCCCAGGCCCCGGGACCCACAGGTTCTTAGTAAGGAGTCCCGTTTGAGAAATGGGGGGCTGCTCCAGGTGTCCTGGACCCGCACCCCTGCCCACCACCCCGACTCCACCACAGAGCCCTGGGGTTCCCCGGACCACACGTCCGAAACCACAGTTCTGGCCCCACAGTTCGTTGTGCAGCTGAGGAACCCGAGGCGCAGGGAGGGAGAGGGACAGCTCCAGAGTCGCAGAGCAGGCTGGGCGTGAAACCAGGTCCCCCAGCTCTGCCTGGGGGCTCTGCAGAGGTGGACCCCTCGGCTCCCCCCAGGGCCCGGGGTGCACACACACGGCACTGCTCTGGCAGCCGGGGCACTCCTGGGGGACTCCTCAGAAGAGGAGGCTCCATCCACAAGGCCGGCGAGGACAGGACAGGGCATGGCAGGGTGGCTGGGATGCGGATCCGGGAGGCTGTGGACAAGGCTCAGAAAGCTGGTGGCAGGGGTCCCGCCAGGACGCTCTGCCGATGGCACTCAGTCTCCAGGGTGAGGGGGACACACACGCAGTGAGGCGGGAAGGTGTGCAGGGGGGTGGCCCAACTACTCCACATTAGGAGCCTGAGCTGGACCACATGGCGGCCAGAAGGAGGGCTCTCCAGCCGGGCCAAGGCTCCCCCTGCGGTGGGGACGAACTTGGGCTGTTTGGGGAGCAGAAAGGAGGCCCAAGGCTGAAGCAGAGAGGGCGGGGGGCAGAGCCAGAGGATCAGAAGCCCATGGGGACTCGGAGCCAGCTGTGCACTGACTCCACCCAAAGCCCTGGGAGAGGGAGCTGGCTGGGGTCTCATGTCCCACTCAGCCAAGAAGCAGACAGAACACTTCATAGGCTGCCCCCCCATAGGCAAAGCGTCATCTCCCCAAAGCAGAAAGGGTGTTGTTCTCAGGTGCTGGCTGTGACCAGGGTGTCCCTTCTAGAGGCCTCTGCTGTGCACGGCCTCGGCTGTGGGCAGCGGGCAGTGCGTTGTCCTCGGTCCACTCACCCCACGTGGCCTGGCCCACCGTCCCCCTCACGTGAGGCTCTTCCTTCATTGCTGGCAGGGGATCAAGAAGCCCTACAACCCCATCTTGGGGGAGACCTTCCGCTGCCGCTGGTACCACCCCCAGACTGACAGCCACACTTTCTACATAGCGGAGCAGGCAAGGGCCCCGCCGGGCCGCACGGGGGTCCCTGGGGTGGGGGCTGGCAGTGGGCAGAGGTGCTGACCCCCATGGGCGCTTCCTCACGGCCCCACCTCTGCTGGTCAGAAGCGCTTTCCTGCCAGGATTCTCCCAGGAGGTGCAGACTCAGCACTATGGCTGGGAACAGTGCGTCCCATTTCCCTAGGTCATCCAGAGGCCATCAGGGGAGGGCTGTGGGGTTGTGGGGGTGCCGAGAGGCTGGGGCTTCCCACTGGGAAGCTGGACCCTCACTTTGCTGAGGCCGCCCACTGCTAGGGCCGTTCCAGGAGCCACCTCTCTGCCCACAGGTGTCTCACCACCCACCCGTGTCTGCCTTCCACGTCAGCAACCGGAAAGACGGCTTCTGCATTAGTGGCAGCATCACAGCCAAGTCCCGGTTCTATGGTGAGGGGCTCCCTCGGGTCGCCCCGGGGCCTCGGGGAATGGGAGGCCTGGGCTCCTGGAGGATCGTGGTCACTAGGACCTCAGGTCGCGGCAGTGTGCGTGTCCCTCCAGCCACTCCTGCTCGGGGACCACGCGGGTGGGACAGTGCTCAGCCCCGAAGCAGGCACAGCCTGGCCTCCACGCCCCATCGCTCCGCCGTCGTCGGCACCGTTTGCAGGGGTGCCACGAGGTTCATGGGAAAGAACCGGCATGCAACGTGCCTTCCGGAGCTGAGCTAGCCGCCCAGTCTGGCACCACTAGCCTCATGTACTTTGTAAGTTGATTAAAATGAAACAAAACTTACAAGGTGGCTGGTTGGTCGCACCAGCCATATCCCAAGGGCCCAGTAGCCACACGTGCGGGTGGCTCAGGGAAGTTATGTGACTCGCCCATAGTCACACAGCTGGAGGTGCCAGGGACTCCTCCCCCCTGTTGGAAGGGAGCTCAGATCTGTGATTTAGGGGGTGGGCCCCCGGATCCAGAGGGTCCATCTCCACTCACTGGTCCCCCTGTCCCATCCCTGCAGGGAACTCACTGTCAGCTCTGCTAGATGGCAAGGCCACGCTCACCTTCCTGAGCCGGGGAGAGGAGTACACCCTCACCATGCCCTACGCCCACTGCAAAGGTGAGGCCCGCCAACCGTCCCCATTGGGCAGAGCCCAGGCTGGCTCCGCAGGCAGGGCATCTGGGCCCTGAGCAGAACTCTGGCCCTTGTTCCTTTGAAGGTATCTTATCTTCACCCTTTCTCTTCCATGGCTTTGTGGCTGGGCACAGAACTCCAGGCAGATTGTTATTCTTCTCTCGCATTTGAAACATTGTATCACATTTGAAACATTGTATCACATTTGAAACATTGTATCGCCTTCTGGCTTCCGCTGTGGGTGGTATGCATCACCCGTCAGCCCATTTGTTACATAGCTGTCTTTCTTCCTGGCTTCTTATAAGATCTCTTATCTGTGGTGGTCTGCAATGCAGTATGTCAGGGTTTGGATTTATCTTTTATTTTCTATTTAATGAACTTTACTTTCTATAGCGATTTTAGGTTTACAAAAAAAACTGAGCAGAAAGTACAGAGTTCCCACATCCCCCCTCCCCCGCATCTCACACGCGGATCCTGTTATAAACACCTTGCATGGGTGCGCTGCATTTGTCACAATTAATAAACCAGTATTGATACATGATGAGTCACTAAAGTCCGTAGTTTTCATCAGGAGTCACTCTTCGTGCGGACGGCTGTAGGGTGTTGCGTTCCCAGCTGTACCGTGTCACAGAATAGCTTCGCTGCCCTAAAACTCTCCCGCGCTTAGAGGTGAATAGATGAAGTCACTTATTCATCATCCCTCCCCTCCCCCAACCCCTGGCAACACTCATCTGTTTCCTGTCTCCGTGGTTTTGCGTTTTTCAGAACATTATACAGTTGGAAACGCAGAAAACGCAGTCCTTTGAGACTCGCTTCTTTCTCTAAGCCGTGTGCACTTAAGGCACCTCCAAGCCTTTTTGTGGCTTGATAGCCCTAGATTTCTTTTTCCTTTTTGCTGCTTGAGGGTTTTTGTTTGTTCGAACTTTTTCATGGCTTTGATCAAGTCTGGAAATCTTTCAGCTATGTCTTCAATCTTGCCTCACCCAAATTTCTCCTTTTTTTTTTCCTAGAGCTCTGATTAGGCGTAAGTGAAACCATCATGTTCTATATTCTACATCTCGCAGCTTTTTGCATTCCAGGCAATTTCTGTAGATCTACCTTCAATTCCCATTAACCTGATGTTTAACTCATCCATTGACTTCAATGTTTATGTTTTTGGCTTTTTCCCCTAAAACTCCTATTTGGTTTCCTTTCAGACTTGCCTGTTCATTTATACTTATACCTTGTCCTGTGTGCAGTGTCTCTTATAAACCTGTAAACATTGTACATGGGGTTGTTTTACATTTTCTCTCAAGCAATTCTAATATTTGAACTGGTTCGCCCTTGTGTCCCCACTCCCCACACTAGATGCCCAGTAAATATCTGGATGACTGTATGTCTTAAGACCTGGGGTTTCTAACTCTGCTGGGGGTTTTCTCGGCTCTCACACACAGTAGGCTGTTTCTGGGCCACACAGGAAGTGTCCGTTTGAATCCCGAACTCACTTTACACATTCATGGACGAGTTTTGTTTTTATTTGCAACCCCTGGAGCCCAGGCCAGTCCAGAGGGTTCCCTTGGCTGTTCCCCTGTGATGGCTGGGTGCATGGGCTTTCTGCATGCAGGCATATCTGTGTGAGTCACAGCCGAATTGGGATTTCTCAGATGCATGTCCTTGTCCTTCTGGCTCCAGCCCCTCTCCTGCTCCCTACAGGGACCTGGGACACCTGCTCAGCCGGGCAGAAACTGCTCCTTCCTGTTCCCCTCCCCCTCCTTCTCCTCTCCTCACTCCTCTCCCTCCACTCCCCCTCCCTCCCCCTTTTGCCTCCCTCTCTTCCTTCTCCTTCATATTAGTTTTTTCCCCTCCCAAGTCGTTTCTCACATTTTTTTGCTTGCTCGTCTGCTCGTCAGTGCGTTCAAAACACCATCACATATGTTTTCACCGTTTTGACATGGAACACTTCATATGTGCGTGTACAGCGAACCCCCGTGCACCGCGACACAGCAGGCCGCCAACCTCGTTCGCTTCGTACCCTACACGTTCCCCTGTCTGATTGATTCGCAGTAAATCCCACGCATAGTGTCATCTGTGCCTCAGCGTGTGTCGCCCCACGGTGAGGGTTCCCTTCTTAGTCATAACCACACACTGTCATTACACCCACAGAAACAATCGAGGCTGTTTCCGCAATGCCATCAGATACGCGGTCAGGGTTCAGAGTCCCCCAGCTGTCGTGTGTGCGTGCCATTCGGGTGCATACGTGAGCGGGGTTCTAAGTAAGGTTCGGGCTTTGTGCTGGGTCATACTGTCTCCTGAGTCTTCTTCACAGCGTCCCCTGCACCTGTTCTCGCCTTAGGTGTGTTCGTTGAAGGAAGGAGGTCATTTCCTTGTAACGCTTCCTCCGGGGCGGGTTGCGTTCCGTGGGGGTCACTGAATGGGTTCCTCTGTCCTAGGTGTTTCTTGTAAACTGGAAGTTGCCCTTGTCTCTAGAGGTTAGGTCACTTCCAGGGAGTCTTCCAGCCAGACACCTACGAGGTGGCTTCGTGTCTCACCGTGGTCTGTGTGGTGAATCTCGCGGAGGCCCTCAGAGCCCAGATCTGCTCACGTGTTAGGCTTTGCAAGCTGGAGGTGCTCATGTGGCCAGCAGGGAGTGTCCGTGGGCAGATCCCCCACCCCCCGCCACCTCGTCCCCTGCGAGGGTGCCCGGGCAGTTCAGTGCCTATAAGACAAATGCTGGATTTTTTCTCTTTTCAAAATGATTTTTTTTCTCCCCTGGTGTCCCCCAAAGGTGACCTTGTGAGGTCGTTACTGCTTTGGGTCTTGTGATCAGAACCTGTCTGGTCCCTGGAGCGATCTCAGCTGGCGTCCCTACTCATGCTCATTGTGCCATCGTGGCCACCGGACCGGCTCCCGGGCCCTTTGTACGTGGCCCTGACAGTCTGCTTCCTTCATCACGGAGACGGGGAACTGGCCGTGTCCCCAGGCGGCCCCAGGTTCCTCCCAGGAGGAGGTGGTATTCAGAGATCACAATATGTGGGCCACATCTGTGTTTCCCCAGTGGTGTTTTCTATGGCCTTCCAGTGACCACAACATAGAAAGCTTTTTTTTTTTGAATTATAACAGTTCGCTTGAGTTCCACCTGCGTGCATGCAGATTTAAGGCGTTTAATTTGGAAGTAGCATCTGAGCCGTCTCTTCCCCACACCAAAAGGGACACCACGTCGCACACACAGCGGTCAGAGTGACAGGTCCCACCTGCCACCAATGGGCCGTGACTGAAACGGTGTGTGGCTCGATCTGTGCGATTGTCCTGTCCTAAGTGTGTCCCTCTGGGTTGGGTAAGGTCACCCTGCGGGGTCGTGCCACCCAGTGGATACCCACTCCGGGTCTTTGGTTTCATTGTGATTTCTAGGAATTGCTTTTTTTTCTTTCATTTTTTTTATAATTATGTAAATGAACTACTTTGTGGTTCCAAAGTCCAAATGACGAAACCTGGTACAGTCAGAGAAGGCCAGGGTCTCTCTCGGCCCCCGCCCCACCAGTGGAGGACCGGGGTCCCGCACACCCCGCTCTGCTGCGGCGCAGCTTGAGGAGCCCCACACCCCGGCCGCACACAGCTCCCGGCCCTCTGCAGCTTTTCCGTCGTGCACGCAGCGGGCCGTGGCGGGGGCGGGGGGTCTTTCCAGCCTTTTGCTATGGCAGTTAGCTCGGTTGTTGTCCTTTTGTGAAAGAGACGATTTTTCTTGCACGTTTCTAAGAGTTTTCGAGTGGGAACGCTGCCTTCCTGTGATTAGATAAAGTGCTGCCTATAGCCAGGAATGGAAGGTTCGGTCTTTCCTTAATTAAATAACATATGTAATAGTTAAAATAATAGTGATGATGAGTCGGGCCGTCCTGGGCACAGCGGTGAGCAGGGGAGACGCCTCCCATAGGAGGCGCTAAATGAAGGTGACTCTGCAAGGGGCGGGCGCGTCTCCTGGACAGAGCAGCTGGGTCGGGCCTTGGCAGGGCCTGGGGGCTG
>NW_024350923.1:1837219-1837800 GCF_902729225.1 Pteropus medius | reverse complement strand
CCTTGCAGGACACTCAGTTCCCAGTGTCCCCCAGCGTGCAGGGCACTGTGCCAGTGAACTGGCCCCGGCCTGCTGCTTCCAGGGCCGCCACTGTGGTGGTACTGCACATGAGCCCGCTCCACAGGTCAGGAGGCTGAGTCAGAACAGCTGGGCACTTGCCCAGGTAGGAGGAGGAGACCAGCACGTACACAGACGCACAGACGCACAGACGCACAGACGCCATCCCGGGGCCTCGGAGGGTGGGACGGAAGGCGGGAGGCTGCAGGGGTCAGGAGCTCCGACACAGCAGCCGGGCACGCGTGAGGAGGGCGTGCGTGATGAGGAAGCAAGCGTGTCCTCCACGGTGCCACACAGGTGCTGGCCACCATGTGTGCCGAGCAGCGCCTGCAGCAGACGGCGGCTTGCTGACCCTGGCCCCGCTGCCATGCCCGGTCACCAGTGAGGAAAGCGAGGCCGGTGCAGCAGACACCAGCGGCTCCCTCCTCCGCCAGCCCGCTCTTTAGAAAGAGAACTCGCCGCCATGTCCCCAAGGCCAGCGGCACCCCAGCAGGTGTCCACGGGGCAGCTGCACTCCCAGGCCT
>NW_024350923.1:1765562-1836854 GCF_902729225.1 Pteropus medius | reverse complement strand
CCGTGCCCTCGGTGTGGGAAGGAGGCAAGGCGGCTGCGGGCCCTGCACGAGGCCATCCTGTCCATCCGCGAGGCCCAGCAGGAACTCCACAGGTAGGCCTGACTCTGGGGCCCAGCCGAGCCGGATGCTGGGAGAGCCAGGGCTGGGCAGGGGCCAGGGCTGGGCAGGAGCCAGGGCTGGGCAGGGACCAGGGCTGGGCAGGGGCCAGGGCTGGGCAGGAGGCCAGGGATGGGCAGGAGAGCCAGGGACGGGGAGCATCCAGATGTCGCTCCAGAGCCAGGACTCTTGGGACTTGCAAAAGGTCTGGATGCAGGTGAGGGCAGAAGGAAGCACCCCTGGGCTCTGCCCCCTCAACTGCCGGCAGCTGGCAGGGCGTTCTGTCTGAGCGGGCTGAGTTGGGATGCTCGGTGCGTGCAGAGCTGGAGAGGGCACGGAGCCCAGAGGACACACTTGCCGGCAGCAGCTGCCCCGGCATCTCCAGGTTCACCGCTGAGTTTGCAGCACCCTTCACAGTAGACCCTCAGGAGAGGGCGGGTGAGCGAGGGCGTGAGCAGGGAGAGTCCGAGAGGCCCTCTCTGTGGCCACGGCGGATGTGGGCCAGCTGGGCCTCGTGGGCCCCTCCAGCAGCAGACAGCCGAGCAGGGCTATAGTTTCCGGCTCTCTCCAAAGCCCGCTTCCTGGTTCAGTCCAGGTGACGGGACTCGCTGGCTGTAGGACCTCTGGCGGTCGTGTCTCGGTCTCCCCCTCTGTAAGATGGGGTGACAGTACCGCTCCTGGGCGAGGTGCAGATGGTGCAGGAGGCTGAGCTCTGCCTAGCACCCAGCCAGCATTGGGTGGCTGTTAGTTTTAAGGGCAGTTAAGAAAGCTAAAACCGAATGCCAATGACGAGGCCCCTGTGACATGCCTTTGTCATAGCCTGTTCCTTAGTGAGGCTGTGCAGGGCACCAAGAGAAAGGGAGCCTGACCCTCTGGAAGAATGTGGGGGGGGGAGGGGAATGCCACCCACGTATTCAGGGAGGGCTTCCTGGAGGAAGAAACAGGTCGGCGGGGAGGAGTTGGAGGAGAGGAGAGCACAGGCCAGTCCTCAGAGTGGCAGCCACCACAGGAGGGCCCTGCTGGGAGGAGGGGCCCAGATGGTGGAGCTGGGCCCGGAGGCCTGGGGACTGGGGAGGGTCAGAGAGGCTGCCTACTGCCACCGAGGAGGCTTGCTGCCCAGTCCACAGACCAGGCGGCTTGAACCACACTCACTGTCCCCGGTTCTGGAGGCCGAAGCTCGAGCTCCAATGTGGGCAGGCGGTTTGCCCCGAGGCCTCGCTCCTGGGTGTGTGGACGGTGTTTCCTCCCTGTGTCCCGCATGGTCGTCCCTCTGTATATGTCTGTGTTCTTGTGAGGACACAGCCACATTGGACTTGGGCCCGCCCCATGACCTTTCTCTGTCACCTCTTTAAAGGTCTCATCTCCAAACAGTCACATTCTGAGGTCCTAGGGGTTGGGGCTCCAACATAAGTTTAGGGGGGACACAACTCAGGCCATCTCAGCAGGTGGGTGGGAGGCTACAAGGGGCCCAGCACCCACAGCCCCGACCTCTCCCTGCAATGTGCCCAGGAGGCCCAGTGCAGCCGCTGTCCCCTGAGGTCCCTGTCCTAACGTGCGCCCCACCCCCACACACACCGATGTCCCTGGAGGGCAGGGGTGAACCACCCTGCCTGGCTGGCTGAGCCGCTGCGCCCTGTCCTTGCAGGCACCTCTCAGCCATGCTGAGCTCCACAGCAAGGGCCAGGCAGGCACCGGCCACCGGCCTCCTGCAGAGACCCCGCTCCTGGTTCCTGCTCTGCGTGTTCTTGGCATGTCAGCTGCTCATCAACTACATCCTCACCTAAGAGCCCTTTGGGGCAGTGTGGCCAACCCCTGTGGAACTCGGCCGGCCCCTGCCCCCTCCCTGGCACCAGCACTTTAAACCAGCCCCAGCGTGGCAGACAGATGCAGAGCACAGCCGCTGTGGACGGAGGGGCCGCGGCAGCAGGAGGGGCCTGGGGGCGGCCCGGCCCCGCCCTGGGGAGGCACTGCTCTCCCACAGGACCCCGTGCCCAGCGCCGGCCTTAATGCTCAAGCCAAACGCCACTCGCCATGCGACACGCTCCTGGTCATCTCCCTCGCCATTTCCAGTCCGGGCTCTGCTCGCCACATGGGATTGATGGAGACGGGGGGGAGGGCGTGCCACAACCGGACGGCCACTCCCCAGGGCTGGGTGGGCACGGGGTCCAGGAGCAAACCGGGGGTCCCCAGGGCCTCCTTGGTCCTGATGCGCAGACTGCGCCGTCCCGAGACCCTGCCCGTGGCGCCCTGGAGGGGACTGGGGTGACACTGGGCTTCTCCGAGGGGGCTCTGGGAGTTTTGTCATGCCGTTTGGATGGGAGCCCAGGGTATTTATGCACCTGCCACACCTCCCACAAGCCGCCATCACGCCCGATCGTGCCAAGGCGGTGTGGCCACGTGTGCTCGACGGTGGCTCGGCTGGCTGACACAGGGCTCATGCGGGGAGGCCCAAGTGCGCTGCTTCGCTCAGAATGATGCGTGCTCTCCCTGTCCTATACTTTTTAATAAATGCAATCGCAATACTTGAGGCAGGCGGCAAGCAGCGTCTGACGTTGGGCCTCCGCTCCCGTGTCAGGTGCCACGTGTGTGTGCACGTGTGTGTACGTGCGTGTGAACACCCGCACACATAGGTACACATGGAGCCTTAAACTATGTCGTGGCCTCTGAGCCGATCGCCTCTTTCCCGTTTTGGTATCCATGTTCTCGTCCACCTCCATTGAGGGACGTGTCTGTGCTCTGTTCCTTGAGATAAATGTCACATGCTTTGAGTGTTGTTTTCTTGGGAGACTTCTGGAATGTGGGGGGATGGGAGGGTGGAGGGGATGTTTCTAGGGAGAGACTCTGCCAACAGGGGGCAGTTCCCTCAATGAGCCAACCGAGGAGACTACAGGGAGCCACTGAGGCTGGTCGGCCTCCCCCCGCCCCGCCCCGCCCCGCCCCGCCGCCCCCAGCTCAGCCCGTGGTTTGGTTCCACTGTGGCCGCCATTACTGGTAGTCACAGCCACCAGGGCCAGACCAAGGGGGCCTGCCGTTGCTGGGACAGCCCAGGATGCCCCTGTGGGAGGGGGTGGGGCAGCTGGCTGTGGAGCGCTCACCGCAGCAGAGGAAGACGGTGCCAAGCCGTCCAGCACATGAAGGATGCAGGGGAAGAGCGGTAAAGAGGTGGGCAGGTGGCGTGCATGCGAGGGGGCCCAGGACGGCGCCTCCGCCTCGGCCCCAGCCCCCAAAGCCCTGCCCGGGATGGGGCTCAGGCGGGTGCTCTCCCACCTTGTGCCCACCTTGGCACTCCCAGGACTGGGCTGTGCTCCCAAGGGCAGTGCCCCAGACTGGCTCCGGACACCCCTGAGACCCCCTGTGTTGAGAGTGTTCTGCATCTTGATACCAGGACGGGCTGCTCTGGATGCAAATTCCTGGGCTCTTGCAGAGCCCACCTGTCCACTCCAGGCTCTCCACCCCCCCCCCCCCCCCCCGCCGAAACAGCCTGGAACCTCTGCCAAGAACCAGCCTAAACCAACAAGACAAGAAAGCTACATGGACGTCCCTCCCCACAGAACAGCGGGGCGGCTGCGAGGGTGCCAGCGACAGCGCCTGGCGGTGGGGGAACCACATCGCGTGCGGGTCCATTGGCCAACTGTTGGGCATGTGGACGCTGGTGTCCATTCTAGAATGACGTGGGTGTCCGGAGCTGTGCCTTCCACCCCACATCCACTCCTATGGCCCTTCCCAGCCCTCTGGAAAATGTGCCTATCTTTCCCAGGGGCATCTGGGTAGGAAAGTGATGGGGCCCACTGAAGCGAGGGGGTGGGGGTGCAGGGGTGGACATGGGTGGAAGCCTGCACCCTGGGAATACAGGAACTTCTGGTCTGACCCGCTTTGGCCACTGCAGGAGCAGAAGAAGCTGGATGACAGAGGAAGGTCCTCTTTTTTGCCGTTTGGGGATGACTCAGTCTTTCTAGGCGCATTTCCCACCTAAGCGAGTGCGGGTCAGGCAGAGCTCAAGGGTCTGGGCGGAGGGGGAAGCGCCAGCAAGGAGGGCGGAATTCCTGGGTTGGGGGTGACCGGGTTGCTGGAGACTGAGTGGATGGAGCCGCCTGTCGTCGCTGTGCCTGGGCTGCATGCTGTTCGCCCTCTCCAAGGAAGGGTCTCCCGCCCCTGGAAGAACCTGGAAGAACCGTGTCCTCCGCGAGCCCTCGCCCGCCCCTGCCCCAGCCCCAGCGCCGTTCCTAGGGGCCACGCAATGCTGGGCGCTGAGGGCAGGTGCAGGGACAGACGCGGGGCTGGCGGCCGGTCCCCTGAGCTGAGGTCAGAGCCCAGTGACATCTGCAGTGTGTGTCAGGGCCCGGCAGGCTGGTGGCAGCGTACTGGCCCCGGGGGCTGGAGCGGGCGCGAGCGGGGAGCTCCCTCCTCCGCGGGCGCCGCGGGGCCTGGTGCGGAGACGGGGCTCTCCGGGAGGGAACGTGGGGTGCGCGGTGAGGGCGCAGTCCGCGACACCTTGCCCTCCCCTCCCCACCCCTGCAAGCCACAGTGACAACGGTGAGGCTGGGTGGAGGTGGCGGTGCTCGTGTCGTAAATTGCGCCGCGCCTGGAGCAGCCACTTTCAAGGCCGAGAACCAGTGGGCAGGCGCGGGCCGCGTCAGCCGTCAGTGGGCTGTGTCAGCCGCGCGCAGGACGCACGTACGAGACGCGGGACCGCGGCCGCCGGGGACCGTGCACCATGCGGGTCGCGCTGCTGCTGCTGCTGCTGCTGGTGCTGCTGCTGCTGCTGCTGCTGCCGCCGCCATCGCTCGGGGCTCAGGTAGGGGGACGGCCGCGGGGCCGCGGGGCTCGGGCGGGGGCTCCGGCGAGGGAGGACCCCGAGAGCCGGCAAGGGGACCGAGCCGGGATGGCGCGGGCGGCGGGACCGTGGCGGACGGACTCGGACTGAGTCTCGGTTCTGGAGTCGGAAGGAAAATCGGCTGCGCCCCGTACCCCGGCACCCCGATCGTGGGCGGATGACCGCGGGCACTCGCCCCGCCCCAGGCGGGCCGCGCGCTCGGCATCTCCGCGGTCACCCGGTCCCCGCGGTCACCGGGTCCCCGAGGCCGTCCCGGCCCGGGACCTCTCCGGTGAGGCCCCATGGGGACCGCCCGTTCTGGGCAGAGGGAACCGCGGGCGAGACGGGGGCCAGAGCGGTCCTTCCTCTCGACGTGGACCAAGCCCCGCTGAGGTCCACGGCAGCGCGCAGGGAGAGGGTTAATTTTTTTTTTTTTACCGTAGCCGGCGGAAGTGTGGGGGGCGAGTGGGAACGGAGCTGAGGGACGGGGCGGGGAGGGACGGGGCGGGAGGGGACGGGGGGGAGGGGGAGGGGGCAGGAGGAGGAGGGAGGGAGGGGGGGAGGGGGAGGGGAGGGGGCAGGAGGGGCAGGAGGGGAGAGCATTTAAACAGGTTCATTGAGGCACAATTGACATAAAATAAGCTGCACTTTTTTTAATGTACAGTTCGGTGTTTTGACATACGTGTACCCTAGTGAAACCATCACCGTCAGGAGAGTGGACACATTGGTTACCCCCCAAAAGTGTCCCCTTCCCCTCATCCTCCAGCCACCAGTGAGCCGTCTCCCTGGGGATTCATTTGCAAAGCTTTAGAAACCAGTTAAAAGTCTTTTGAAATACCTTATAAATCGAAATGGGACTCTTTAGTGAACCGAGTACTTAAGGGATCAGTACTAGGACCTGAAACAATTTTATTAAATCTGAATACTTGCTCGAAAGGAGTGCGATTCGCCCATGACTACGTGGTTGGGAGAGAAATCAGTCTTGATGTTTAAAACTTTTTCAACGTCGTTGCCTTCGGTTCTGTTTGCATCTGAATGATGTTAGTTTAATATTCCATTCGAACATAAACATTGGGCCTCACGTACTTACAATGAAATGACTTGCTCTTGAAATGGAAGTTTCTTTCTCCCCTCTTTAATCCCCCCCATACACACTTCCTCCCCCGACCCAGGATAGTGCCCTTTCTCCTTAAGAACTGGATCTCTGAAGGCGGGTAGAGGGGCGTGGGGAGTGGGGGAGGTCGGTGTGGGAGGGAGCCAGGGGTCGGGAGGTGGAGTGCCGCCAGTGGGGGGTGTCTCCTCCCACGAGTTCCTGTCTTGTACCCGGCGGCTCAGGCTGGCGTGGCGCGGCCCCGCCTTAGCCCCACTGCCAGGGATGCTGCTACAGGGAGTGGCATGCCCCACAGCACCCAGGGTGTGGTCCCTGGTTCCACATGCCCAGGACCTTCTGCCTGTAAAGCAGGCAGACGTGCTAACCGTTACACTCTGGAGTCACCCCGAAATGGAAATTTTTTCAAACGAGGAAGAGACCTGCTAGAGCTGCTTGACCCGTGTCTTTGAATGTCATCAGAAATCCAGCTGTGTAGGAAATGCCTGGCACGGGGAAGGTTTCAGAGTGAGCTGACCTGAAATGTCAGCGCCATCCTGAGACGCCCCTGCTGCTAAGAATTGACACGTGGTGCTGTGCTTCCTGATCCCTGCAGTGTTTACAGCCTGGACGATAACCCAACCCGCTCATTAGCATATTCCTTAAGCCGCATGCAGATATTTTGTTAAATTTGTCGGGGCGACATCGGTTAATAAAATAATACAGGTTTCAAGTGTACGGGTCTAGAATACATCGTCTGCACTTTGCACGGCGTGTTCGCCACCCCAAGTCAAGTCTCCTTCAGTCACCAGGCATCGGACCCCCTTTCCTGGTTTCTACCTCCTCCTCCCCTTTTTTCCTCTCGTAACTTCTAACCCGTTGTCTGTGTCTGAGTTTTTGTCTGTCTCGTTCATTCGTTGCTTTTTGGTGTATATTGCACATATGAGTTAAATCACACGGTTCTCGATGTTTTCCGTCTGAAGGAAAGAGCATGCGTGCTTTCAAGACTTTCTCGCTTAAGGAAGATTTGATGCGCTGACAATTAGGGAAGAATTAAGTTCTAAATGGAATTCAGAGCTCTGTGTGGTTAAGGCGGAGGAGGCTTGTTTGTCTGGGAGGGGGACTTGAATTGGACGCTACGGGTTTCGGGTAGAAGAGAACAGGTATCTATTTTGGTGTCAGAAAAGGCGTTAGAGAGCTAGTGACGGGGACTGTGTGCCGAGGAGCTGAGCCCTACTGCTGGCTCACCTGATCCTGTAAGAGATGGAGGGGAGCCTGAGAAAGACTCCATTTCTGGCTGTACCAGGCTCCAGGAACGCGGACTGATGGGCGGAGTGGGCAGAGACCTTTAGGGACCCAAGGCTCAAATCTTGGGCTAAGGACCTGGAATTTGCGACTTTGGGGACTGTCTCTCATTTGAGGATTGTCTCTCATTTCGCACATTTAAAGACTGCTCGTCCGCATCGCTCTTTGTCGGGCATTTTTAAATTCTGGAATAAACTCATTGAAATACCATTTCTGTTTTTGCCAGAAGTGTAGATGTAATGTTTTGAATGAAAAATCAAAGAAGTTACAAGGGTAATGACGAGGAAAACGTTGCATGTGAATGTCCAAGTCAGAGGCAGGAACTGAGTGACAGAACCCACATCGGAATTTCAGGGGAAACATATTTTAAATCGTGAGACTTACGTGGAATGGTGGTCTGGCCATTTTCCGTTGATCCTCTCAGCCGAGGATTTTGCGCGTCGCCGTCACTTGTATGGAGGCAGAGTTTTCAGTGCTGGGGGAAAAAAGGTAAAAGCTTTTTTATTTCAGTCACTCCTTGACACGCGAGAAGAGGGCGCTCGTTTCTGGAGTCAGCGTCGTGGCGTGACACGACCGTGTGACGTTCTGGTAGCGATCGTTAATTCTGTGATCCATCTCACCGAGCCTGTCAACTCGCTTTTGCTTCCGAAGTTTGAATTTCCTGGTTATCTGCAGAGCTGGGCAGAGGACACCTTCGTTTACGTGGCCCCAATCCAAGCAGGCACACAGATATATTTTAAAAAGAAGGTTTGATGTCTCACTAAGGAGAGATCAAAACTGTTCCTTGCTTTGAGACATTCGACTTTCTGGAATTGGCCCAACTGTGGAAAATGTTAAGAATTGTGGGAAAGTATGGAATCCTCCCTCTATGAAAACCGTGTGACAACATTAAACGTTTCTCTGTCAAACCTTTTTCTAGCTTTAATTCAAAAATAAAAGTCGGGAGTCTTCTATAACAGTAATTTTAAAGACACAGAAGTGAAAGGTGCTATTTTTCAAAAAGTACAATTTTTTTTCCTATTATACATCGACATGGAATGTTTTCAGTCTTCCTGGACTAAAAGCTGCTCTTTTTATAGGCTGGTCTTTTTAAAAGCTGCTCTTGCAACGCAATTGTCATTTTAATCAGTGGCTTTGTTTGCCACCGGACCCCTAATCACTCTTGGATTTCTCTTTCTTTCCGTGGGACCTTTTCACCTTTTCGTTTTTCAGAATCTCGCTCCTATCCCCTCATTGCGACTGCAAGCCGGGCTCTTTCTGGCGCTGCAGGGGCCGGCGGGGGGGCAGGGGACAGGACGGGTTGCGAGGGCGGCAGAGGGGGCCCCGCCCTGCTCGGGCAGCGCCATCGCCCGGCGCCCGGCAGCTCCGGACGGCGCGCGCCCGCCTGGGATGCACCGCGCAGACTTAATAAAGGCGGGCTATTAATTGAGCATTTCTTGTCCTTTTCCAGCTGACGGTGGCCGCCTCCACAGACTCCGTTTCCCAGCAGAGCCAGGTGCCCCCCATCGGAAGGAAGTGCAGCCCGGACGAGTACTGGACTGGCAGCTCCTGCTGCAAGCTCTGCCCTGCGGGTGAGTGCCGCTCGGCGCCCGAGGCCAGGCGGCTGCGCTCCTCGTCCTCCATGCACACACAGAAGTAATCAGCTCAAAATTACCCCTCAGGGAATGGGAATGTTTTATGATGAAAGACTTCAAACTATATCGAAAAGTCGGGTGAATAAAATGGAGGGAGTTGATATAACGTCCTCTGACAGTTGAACAACTACCGATGTTATATCACGCTTGAGTGTGTGTGAGTGTGTGTGTGAGTGTGTGTGTGTGTCTACACGAACCAGTTCGAAGTCAGCTGCAGGTGTCACCGTCCTTCACCCCAAATCACCACGACGCCCACTTCCTACAAGTGAGGCAGGTGCTATGAACACATCCAGAAGGATGAATAGCAGCCCCCTGACATCCAGTCCCTACCCAGATTTGCCGTGACCCCGTTTCTGAGCCCGCACCCCGACTCCGGGTGGGGAGGCAGGTGTGCGAGGATGTGGCGAGGGTGTCCACGGCGGGGTTTGTGGCGATCACCAGCACTCGGGGCCATCCTGGTGCATCTTCTGTGCGCTGGCCGAGGTCTACACCGGGGCCACGCTGTCTCCGCTGCAGATGACGACGTAGGTCCACATGTGCACACAGGGACAGGGCGCCCCCTTGCACTGACCCGCTTTCTCCTCCACTACAGAAGAGGAAGTCATGAGGAACTGCACTGTGACCAGCGACCAGATGTGCCAGTGTCAGACAAGCCATTTCTACCGCCCCCCGGACTCCCCCGAAGAGTGCAGACCGTGTAGCACGTAGGTGACACTCGGTGCAGGTGCA
Source organism: Pteropus medius (assembly GCF_902729225.1). Lineage (NCBI taxonomy): Eukaryota > Metazoa > Chordata > Mammalia > Chiroptera > Pteropodidae > Pteropus > Pteropus medius. The sequence continues at coordinate 1,827,190 of NW_024350923.1, read as the reverse complement.
GGTGCCGTGGGCGGGGGTCACCTGTGGCTCTGGACCTGCGCTGGTGTGGGGTGATTCTTTAGGCGCGGCGAGCAGTAGGATGTGGGCCTCCTGACCCGGGGAGTGGAGCCCAGCACCGGCCCTGAGGCCATTCCCAGGGCAGCCACGTGGCTCTTTCCTTATGTCCCCCAGGTCCATAGAATCGTATCAATTTTCAGGTTATTCTATATCGGCACGAATTCTATTTCACGTCATTTTCTTCTCTGCTCTCTAGAGTTTTCTGATTGCCTTTCCCCGTTTTAATGCATCACTTGCCTTTTCCAAGCTCTGCTTTCTCCGAGCTCTGCGTCACCCTCTCTGTCCGTCATCTGTCGTGGAGCTCGTGTCCCCGGGTTCCCAGCTGGACTCGTCACTCTCAAGGTCTGTTCCCAGCAGCCAGCGCTCACCCTCCTTTCCCTGCCTTCCCGGGCTCTGCCCACCGCCTCCCTCTTCCTCGGTCTGCTCCTTTGTTTTGCCGGAGTATATCCTGATGCCACACTCCGGGAAAGCATGCGGGACGTGGGCTTCGGGTCGTGGGCTTTTACGAGAACTTTTATTCTGTCCTCTTGCCTACCGACTGTCTTTGTGCAGAATTCTGGGGGCAGCTCACCAGCGTCCCCAGGCATCCAAACTGCTGACAAGCTGTCCAGTGCCTCACCCAGGGGCCCTGTGGCATACGGGGACCCAGGTCTTGCATGCCCACCATCTCCGAGGTTGAGTCAAGAGAAAGGCTGGATGGGCTTTCGGTTCCTTAAAGCAGGGGTACCCAACCTGCAGGCCACGGACCGGTACCGATCCGTGGCCTGATAGGAACCAGGCCGCACAGCAGGAGGTGAGCGGCGGGCGAGTGAGCGAAGCTTCATCTGTATCTGCAGCCGCTCCCCAGCGCCAGCATCGCCGCCTCAGCTCCGCTGCAGATCATCAGGCACTAGGTTCTCATAAGAGCACCAGTCCCTGGTCCCAAAAGGGTTGGGGACCACTGACTGACTTAAAGGGTATATACCCTGGAGCTTTCTGCAGTGTTTTCTGCTTTGTGAGTCTAGCATTTGGGATCTAAGAATGAACCTCATGCATCCCCAGAAGAAGCTGGCAGGGCCTTTAAAGCATGAGCTCACAAAGTGACTTTTAGGGGCCCGGCAGGTGTCACCCTTTGGCAGAGTGTGGTACAGGGAGTGCCCTGAGCGCCGTTAGCAAGGAACCCACTCCTCCTCGGAAGCCCTAGATTCCGAGCCTTTGTTAAAAGCAGGACAAATTCCTTTTTCCTTTGGTCCCGGGCCTAGGAACAAGGCCGTGCGTGTTCACTGAGGAGGAAGCTACTTCAGCTTTGTCCCTAAGGAGAACGAGGGTGGTGACATCTGAGCTGCTGCTTGGGGGGCTGCGGAGTGGGGAGTGAGAGCTGGACGGCTCTCTGTGCACGTGAGGCACCTCGTGGGGTCTCTGATCACGGCACACAGTGCTCCCCAAACGCAGCTGGGGAGACATCGCCCCCACTGCGTGCCAGTCCGAGAGCCACCTTCTGTTGGTGACAGCGCGACCCGGTGCCCGGGACCGGGTCAGAACCTTGAGGAAGAACACTGAGGGCGGGTGTCTCTGCCCCTGCAGGTGTCCCAATGGGACCGTGGTCCTGCAGAAATGCAATTCTACCGCAGACACGGTGTGCGGGCCGCCCCCTCCAGGTAAGCACTGTTTTTTTAATATGTGATTTTATTGGGATGAAATTTCTATAACATAAAATTAACCGTTTCGAAGCGAACCATTTAGTGACCACCACCTCTGTCTAATTCCGAAACATCGCCACTGCCCCAAAAGGAATCTCTGTGCCCATTGGACGACAGTTCCCCTCGCCGCCTTCCCCCGGCCCCTAGGGGACACGGATCCGCTTTCTGTCCGTACGTTTTCCTTTTCTGGACGTTTCATGCAAACGGGATTACGTGACATGGGGCCTCTGTGTCTGACTCCTTTCGCTCAGCGTCTTGTTTGAACGATCCACGGTTGTCGTAGCGCGTGTCAGCGTTCCATTCCTTTCTATGGATGAATAATATTTAGACATGTATGTTAGAATATGCTACATTTTGCTAGTCGCTCATCTGTTAAAGGACTTAAAAAATTGTTTAAACTAATAAACCCTTGAGGCAGGATTATTCCATGGTAAGGACAACTTTTTTCAATACAAGCTTTTGGGGAAACTGGACATCCACATGCAAAGAATGAATTGGACCTTACCCCATCCAGAAAAATTAACTCAAAACAAATCACGGACCTAACCGTTAAGAACTCAAACTATAAAACTCCTGGAAGAAAACAGAGGAAAAGCTCCATGACACTGGATTTGGCAGTGATTTCTTCGATATGACATCAAAGGCACAGGCAGCAAAACTAAAAGTACACAAAAGAGGTTTAATCGAAAGGAGGAAATATTTGCAGATCACATCATCTTAGGGAAATACAAACCACAAGCACCATGAGATACCAACTCTCACCTATCAGTGGGCGACTATTTTAAAAAAAAATTTTAAGCCCACGCAAGTGTTGGCGAGAGCGTAGAGAAATTGGAACCGGCAGGCACTGTTACTGGAAATTCAAAATGCTACACCCACTGCAGAAAACACTCTCATTCTAAACCTACCCCGACGCACCACAGACAGCACAGGTTAAGGGACCAGCCCCACTGAAGAGGAAATATGAGAAATTCTCATGAAAAACGAATCAGCTTTTTTCGTTCTGCTTCTGTAAATGTGTTTGCTGTGGGCAAGAGCTCGCTTGCACTTTGCTTGACCTGTAAATGTAACTGATTGTCCCCCTCACAGCCCTTTGTACCTGTAACAATTGGTAACACTCTGCAGCCGCCGGTAACCCATAATAACTCCCGCCCTAACCATGGCAACTCCCGCCGATTTGTAACGACCTGAGCTCGAATCGACCAATCAGCGCGTGTGAAAACTCTGTATATAAGGACTGTTGCGGCTGTGCTCTTGGCCCAGACTTGCAGAGTGTTAGCTCCTCTGAGCTCGCGTGTGACAAAGTTGAGTTCTCCTTCCTTCCAAGTTACTGCTTGGTTTTTCGCTGGACTGGTTTTGAGATTTTTCCTCAACATTTTGGAGGCCCCAGAAGATTCCAATCGCGCCGGCCCCTTGAGTCGCCGGATCGGCAGCCCGGGCAGACCGAGGCGAAGGGGTTTCGAGACGATTGAGGAGTCCCGTCACCTGAGTGTTTCGGGTTCCCTTTCGGGTCGGCGCCCGGACTCTCGGGTCGGCTGAGCTGCCCAAATGTACTCATAGCAGGGAAGCACCAATTCACCAGAAACGGCTGCAGGAGGAAGAGGTAGCAACGGAAGATCAAAGGGAGTAAAAGAATGGGAGAGTAAGTGCCCAAAGTAAGACCAACGAGAGGAATCGAGCTGAGCAAGGTCCCGGGACAGCCCCCATTCGGGTCCCTTCTGCCGGAGGGAAGAGGAACCGGACTCAGCTTCCTGGTCTTCAGAGCGAAGACGTGGGTCAGGGAACCTGTCGTGTGATTTCCAGGTTCATCGGGAGTCTCCGAAAGGGGGCGCGGAGACCCGGGAGACTCCCCAGTGGGGGAGGCGTCAGGTCGAGGCACGCGCCCACGGGTCGCGAGCCTGTCGTGCGATCCAGGTTGTACGGTGGGGGAGGCGGTGTTTTAACCCGATGTGTGAATTTGTGAGAGAATGAGCGACTTGACCGCTTTGATCGGTCAGGGACGAGTTTGGAGCTCCACGGCCGGGCACCCCGAAGGTCCCCGAAAGGCCACGGAGCTCGTGTGGGCTCACTCTGCAGGTCCATGGTGAACAGCATACGGTCCAGGGCGGCATCGGACTAGTGTCCGATCGTCAGTCACAAACCTGAGTCTGCTACGGCTAAGCGTCACCTAAGCTCCCCGCGAGAGGACACGGCCAGATGAGCGCCCGAGTGGTCTCCTCCTCGGAGGGGGCACCCACCCTTGCTCGTCTTTGCATCCCGTCGCAGGGTGGGAAGAGTTGGGTCCACACTAAGAAAACGGGGGAGCCCCATCACCCTCCGGAGGGCCACCCACCGCCCTCCACGAGCTAAGGGGAGCAGCCGCTCGCTCTCCAGCTGACAATGAGAAGGAACGGGGTGGGGGGGCGAAAGAGAGTGAGCGCTGAGTGACCGAGACGCGGCCCAGCCACAAAGCCAGAGCCGAGCCCCCATCCGCGGTTCCGTGGCGACCCTCACACGGCTCACGGTGGCCCCACTGGATCTCCGTGAGGGGTCTACTCCAGTAGTCCGGGTCGGGGGTTCATACCGACCCGCCGATGCCAAGAGGCGCCTGAAATCCCCGCGAGGTGGGGAGACGCCCTCGAGGAAAAGAGAGAAAAGACAGATCACGGCTGAGTCGAATTCGAGAAAACACGTGTGTTAAGTCAATTTAAGGACCAGGCTGTCACCATCAGGAATAAATCATAAGGCAGCAAGAGTCGAAAGAAAGGACCCTTCAGAGCCGCAGCGAAGAAAAAGACCAGCGAAAGTCCTTACACGACGGAATTACCGGCCCCCAGTCCCGGGAAGTCAAGAGGGAAATCACGAGGTGATGCCCTAAAAGGCATTTCAACGAGCATCAAAAGAGGGGAATGAAGAGGAAGTTGGAGGAATTCTCATTGCAAACGAGTCAGCTTTTTCGTCCTGCTTCTGTAAGGGCGCTTGTTGCGGGCAAGAGCTCGCTTGCACTTTGCTTGACCTGTAAACGTACCTGTCTGTCCCCCCTCACAGCCCGAGCCTCTCATAGCACTTTGTACCCAAGCAGCCCCGTCTTCCTGTAACAGTTGGTAACACTCTGCCGCTGCCGGCAACCCATAATAACTCCCGCCGTAACCACAGCAACTCACGCCGATTGTAACGATCTGAGCTCGATCGACCAATCAGCTCGCGTACGAACCCCGTATGTAGGGAATGTTGCGGCTGTGCTCATGGCCCAGACTTTCGGAGCGTTAGCTCCTCTGGGATCGCTCGTGCCAAGTCGAGTTCTCCATCTCTCAGAGTGGACTGCTTGGTTTTTCGCCAGACTAGTTTTGGGATGTTTCCACACCACCGTGAGACCACCCCCCACTTCTGACGCCAGTTGGAAATCAAGGATCTCCAGGTCACCCACAGCTGCTCTCTGACTTGGCTACAAGTTGGAGATTCCAACCACTCCCTCCTTGCATCCAGTTATTTGCTAAAGCAGCTCACAGAACTCAGGAACACACTCACCTGTCCACTGGTTTGTTAGGGAATGTAACGTGAGGGTCACAGGTGAACAGCCAGATGAATATACGTGGAGTGAGGTCCAGAGGGTCCCGCGTGCCGGAGCTGGTGTCCCCAGAAGCTGGAGCGCGACACTCTTCCGGCACACGGATGATCAGCCAGCCTGGAAGTCTCCGAACCCCGTACTCCCGGCATCGTTATGGTGGCTCCGTCACATTCGCACGACCGGTTACTACGCGGCCCCAGCCCTGCTCCCCTCCCCAGAGGATGGGCGGTCGGGCTGAAAGTTGCAAGCTTCAAATCATAGCTTGGTCTTTCTGCTCATCAACTCTTACCCAGGAGCCCAGCTGGAGTCACCTCTTTAGGACAAAGGACACTCCTGTCGCTGAGGAAATTTGGATGGGTTTGGGAGCCCCGTGTCAGAAACCAGGGGTGGAGACCAAGACACCTGTGTTCACGGTTCACCTCGTGACCTGCAGTGCTAACACAGGGCAAGGCAGGCCTCGTCGGTCCCCAGAGCCATGGCCAAGCTCTGCCCACCCCTGCCAACTGGGGTGCCCGGCTGTCCACCTCCTGAAGGGCCTGTGCCAAAGATGCAGCCTGACACAGGACACCCCTCAGGGTGGGCTCAGAACGTCACTTTGGCAAACACCCACAAGGTCAGATGAATCCTTCAGGCCCAACTGAGACCTGCCGCTGCCACAGCACCCCCGGGGGAGGGTGTTGGTCCTGCCTACCCCCAGTTGTGCCCACCAGGGGCCGCCTCTCCCCCCCACCCCACCACATCCTGGAGCCCTGCCCCAGGAAGGGCCAGGCCAGGATGAAAGACACCCGCTTGCTGCTTGGCGGTGTCTTCTGGGCCAGCGAGTGCAGGTGCTGTGCTCACTGGTCTGTTCTCGCCCTCCGGAGCCCCCAGTTCTGTCATGATGGGGTTGGCCTCCGGTGCTGTGTAGATGTGGGGCGAACAGCACGATGACGTACAGGTATCGTGACGTGATCCCCGCAAGAAGTTTCGTCAGCCTCTATCGTTCTACGTAGATCTCGTAGAAGAGGAAAAAAAAGAATGTTTTTCTCCTTGTGATGAGAATGTGTATGATCTGCGCTCTCAGCAGCCGTCACAGGTCCCAGCAGCAGCGTCACCATGGTCACCGTGCTATGCATCACGTCCCCCGGCTTATCGTCTCAGAACTCAGCCTCGCACCTTTGGACCCCCTTCCTCGGATCCCCCCACCCCCACTCCTGCCTCTGAGTTCACTTCGTTTTGAGATTCTGCATATCGATGATGCCGCTTGTTCGCCGACGTATCACTTAGCGTGGACGCCTTCCAGGTCCATCCCTGTTCTCAAAATGGCAGATTTCCCTCCCTCTTTTCCGGCCAAAGTAATATTCTCTGTGTGTGTGTGTGTGTGTGTGTGTGTGTGTGTGTGTGTGTGTGTGTGCGTGCGTGCACGTGCACATGTGCACGTGTGCACAGAGCACGACTTCTCTCCAGTCAGTCGTCTGTGGACGCTTAGGTCACTTCCACGCCTTGGCCGCTGGAACGTGGGGTGCGGACGCCCCTCAACACAGTGCTCACATTTCCTTCGGATACAGTCTCCGTGGAATCGCTGGGTCTCTCGGTTGGTTCTTTATCATAAGGCTGCTGAAAGTAAAGGTCCATTTTTGACCTTCTGAGACATTTTCTGTTTTTCTCAGTTTCAGGGGATAAAGCCTTCTGGTTTGCGATCTTATTTGCTTTGTTTATTTGTATCTGCTTCGGCATTTGCTACCTCTGTAAGAAACCTATTGGCAGAAGACTCCGAGCTCTGTTCCGTTGCTTCTCTCATGGTATGTAGCATTGAGTTAGAGCCACTGCACAGGACCGAGTGACAACCTGGGCTGTGGGGCAGGTCCTACCCCACAGAGCGGCTGAAAGGGACCACATAGGCCTGGGAGTCAGCACAGTGCAGTCACCGCTGAGCTGCCGGGCTCTGAGAGACGGGCTGGCGACTCTGTAGGGGCAGAGTTACCGCCTCTGCGAGGGGAGACCCTGCTCAAGCTCAGTGGCACAGCTGGCCTGGGACGGGAGGGTCTCCCACCACTCAGCCGCTAACCACGGTTTGCCGTCTGTCTTCACAGGAGCCGGTGACGCAGCAGCAAGCACGGTGAGTGTGGTTCTGGGGGGTGAGAGCACCCCTCCTCGCTGAGCACGGTGCAGGGCTGGGCGTGGCCTCCCGGCCAGGGTCAGGCCAGTTTGAACGTGAGGAGGTGGCCCTACCAGCTCCAGCAAGCCTTTCGATGCCCGAGCGTTACCCACAGTTTATTCTGTGGCCAAATGGGAGCTGAGGGCCTTGAGCTGGAGGAGCCCGGGCTCTGGAGGGTTCCATTCACGATGGGGAAACTGAGGCCCCGAGCAGGCCTCGAGGTGCCTCGACCGAGACTAACCGAGCCGGCAGTCAGGGCAGAGCCAGGACCAGAGCTGGCCCCACTGACCCTCAGTGCCCTCTCCAAACCCGGCCTGCCATGGGCTCCGCAGGCCCCCGTCCTCCTGCGGGCACCTGCGCTGGGTCACGCACTCAAGACAGTTTCTCGTTCTTTTAGCTGCCTTCAAGCTCGGTGTCCTGCTCATTGTTGCAAATTTCGGACCAAAGTCCAGATTCTCCAGTCCCCACAAGTAACTCAGTGCTGCCTGAAGACACAGTGGAGATGGTGTGTGAGGCCCCAACGCTCACCACGGCCCCAGAGAGCCCAGCAGGTGTCAGTGGCTTCCCCAACGGCTGCCACGGGGAAAGGAGGCCAGGCCCTGGACTGGTCACCACAGCCTGACCCTTCGACCCCCCGGGCCTGTGGCTCGTCCCGAAGCCCGGGGGGTCTGAGCAGGTAGGAGGGCGTTTGTGACTCTGAGAAGCAATGTTGACGGGGACAGGGCCTGTCCCAGCCGGCCACACCGAGCCCTTCCCGGGGTCACTTTAGTCATCGGAGCGGTCCCCTGCAGCGGGACTGTGCCCCTGCGTAAGGTGAGGATGCGGAGTACCGAGCGGGCCCCTGTGCCGGCCCCGCCCCCGACCGGGCCTGGAGCCAGGTGTGCGTGTGACCTCCCACAGCAGGGCGCACAGTCACTCAGCCAGTCCTCCAGAGGCCCGTCCTCTATCTGGGGTCTCGGGCTGACGAGAGAGTGTTCGTTTCCTGTGGCTGCTGTCAGAAATTACTACAGAGTGACATAGCCACTGAGGCCACAGCTCAAGGTCTAGGTGACGCGGGGCGCACACCTTCCAGGGCTCTGTGGGATCGGTGGGAATGGGGTCCTCCTTTCCCTCTCCAGTTTCCCACAATTGCTGGTTCCTGGGCTGATAGACACATCCCCCCTCTCTCTGCTTCTGTGTCACATGACCCCTCCCCTCTCTGTCTCTCCTCTCCTTATGTGGCCCGCCCTACTCCAGTGTGACCTCATCGTAACCCGGTTACATCTGCAAAGGCCCTATTTCCAGACGCAGTCACACTCTGAGGTTAGGTGACCCTGCATTTGGGAGGGACACTCTCCAACCCAGTACAGGTGTCTTCACAGACCTGGAGTCACGTCTTCCGGGTGCAGAGAGACTGATTATGTGGACGCAGAGGGAGGGCCGGACAGGTAGAGGGAGCTGCCTGTGCAGGGCACGGGGGCTTGGGGGTGGGTTCCTTAAGTGAAATCATATGGCAGTTATCTTTCTCTGTCTGACTGATTTCACTCAGCATAATACCCTCTAGGTCCATCCATGTCACTGCAAATGGTAGGATTTCATTTTTTTCCATGGCTGAGTAATTTTCCGTCGTGTATATGAACCATGATTTCTTTATCCAGTCGTCTGTCGATGGGCATTTAGGTGGCTTGCAAATCTTGGCTGTTGTACATTGTGCTGCTATGAATACTGGGGTGCAGAAATCTTTAGGAATTATCGTTTGGGGTTTTTTTGGATCAATACCCAGAAGTGCCATTGCTGGCTCAAAAGGGAGATCCGTTTTTAATTTTTCGAGGAACCTCCAGACCATCTTCCATAGCGGCTGTACCGATTTGCAATCCCACCCACAACGGACGAGGGTTCCGTCTCCTCCACATGCTCTCCAACCCTCGTTGTTTTGGGATTTATCGATGATGGCCATTCTGACGGGTGCGAGGCGCTATCTCATTGTGGTTTTCATTTGCGTTTCTCTGATGATCAGCGACCTTGGGCATCTTCTCATGTGTCTATGAGCCATCTGTATTTCTTCTTTGGAGAAGTATTTGTTCAGGTCTCCTGCCCATGTTTTTAATTGGATTGTTGTTTTTGTTGTTGTTGAGTCGTATAAGTTCTTTATACATTTTAGATATTGACCTCTTATCGGATGTATCATTAGCAAATATTGTCTCCCAAACAGTCGGTTGTCTTTTTGTTCTGTGGATGGCTTCCTTTGCTCTACAAAAACGTTTTAGTTTGATGTAGCCCTGTTTATTTTTACTTCTGTTTCCCTTGCCCAAGGAGATATATCTGTAAAGAAATTCCTGTTAGTAATATCAGAGTTTACTGCCTATGTTTTCTTCTAGAAGTTTTATGGTTTCCGGTGTTACATTTAAGTCTTTAATCCATTTTGAGTCTATTCTTGTATACGGTGTAAACAAGTGGTCCAGCTTCTTTTTTTTTGCATGTATCTGTCCACTTTTCCCAACACCATTTATTGAGGAGACTGTATTTACCCCATTGTATGTTCTTACCTCCTTTGTCATATAGTAAGTGAGCGTATAGGCGTGGATTTATTTCTGGGCTCTCTATTCTGTTCCATTGATCAATGTATCTGTTTTTATGCCAGTGCCGTACTGTTTTGATTACTGGAGACTTGTAGTATAGTTTGCTATCAGGTAGTGTGATATCTGCAACTTTGTTCTTTCTCAAGATTGCCGTGGCTATTCAGGGGTTTTTATGGCTCCATATAAATTTTAGGATTATTTGTTCTAGCTCTCTGAAAAATGCCATTGGTATTTTGATAGGGATTGCACTGCATCTATAGAGTGTTTTAAGTAGTACGGTCATTTGAACGATGTTGATTCTTCCAACCCATGAACGTGATATATGTTTCTATTTATTTCTATCTTCTTCAATATCTTTTTTCAATGACTTATCATTTTCTGAGAACAGGTCTTCTACCTTCTTGGTTAATTTGATTCCCAGGTATTTTATAGTTTTTGAAGTAATTGTAAATGGGATTTACAATTAATTAATTAATTTCTCTTCCTGAAAGTTCATCATTGGTGTATAAAAATGCCACTGACTTCTGAATATTTATTTTGTAACCTGCTACTTTCCTGAATATATTGATCAGTTCTAACAGTTTATTGGTGGAATCTTTAGGGTTCTCTATAAATAGCATCATGTCATCGGCAAACAATGAGAGTTTGGCTTCTTCCTTTCCAACTCGGATGCCTTTTATTTCTCTTCCTCGTCTCATTGCTGGGGCGAAGACTTCCAATACAGTGTTGCAGAGGTGTGGTGAGAGGGGGCATCCTTGTCTTGTCTTGTCTTGTCCGGATCTTAAGGAAAATGCTTTTTGCCTTTCCCCATTAAGTATGATGTTAGCTGTAGGTTTTTCATATATGGCCTTTATTACGCTGAGGTATGTTCCCTGTGTTCCCACTTTGCTGAGAGTTTTTATCATAAATGGATGCTGGATGTTGTCGAACATTTTTCTGCATCTATTGCTATGATCCTACGGTTTTTCTCTTTTGATTTGTTAACGTGGTGTATCACATTAATTGATTTGCGGATATTGGACCAACCTTGCGTCTCAGGAATAAATCCAACTCGATCACGGTGTATGATATTTTTAATGTATTACTGCATTCGGTTTGCTAATATTTTGTTGAGGATTTTTCCATGAATATTGATGAAAGATATCGGCCTGTGGTTTTTTTTTTCGTAATGTCTTTGCTTGGTTTTGGAATCAAGGTAACGGTGGCCTCATAAAAGGAGTTAGGGAGCTTTCTCTCTTCTTGAATTTTCTGGAATAGTTTCAGTAGAATAGATGATAATTCTTCTTTGAATGTTTGGTAAAATTCACCTAGGAAGCCATCTGGTCCAGGACTTTTGTTTTTTGGGAGGGTTTTGATTCCTGATTCAATTTCATTGGTGATAATCGGTCGGTTCAGATTTTCTGTTTCTTCTTGACTCAGTCTTGGGAGGTTGTATGTTTCTACGAATGTGTCCATTTCTTCCAGATTGTCCCATTTGTTGGCGTATAATTGCTCGTAGTATTTTCTTATGATCCGTTGTATTTCTGTGGAATCCGTGGTTATTTCTCCTCTTTCATTTCTGATTTTATTTATATGAGTCTTTTTCTCTTTTTTCCTTGATGAGTCTGGCGAAGAGTCTGTCCATTTTCTTTATCCTTTCAAAGAACCAGCTCTTGGTTTTATGAATCTTTCGTATTGTTTTTCTAGGCTCTATTTCATTTATTTCCGCTCTGATCTTTATTCTTTTCTTCTTTCTGTTCACTTTGGGCTTTGTTTGCTGTTCTTTTTCTGGTTCTTTTCATTGTAAGGTTAGATTACTTGTTTGAGCTTTTTCTCGTTTCTCGAGGTAGGCCTGCACTGCTATGAATTTCCCTCTGAGGACTGCTTTCGCTGTGTCCCATGAATTTCGAGTCGTTGTGTTTTCATGTTCGTTTCTCTCTAGGTATCTTTCGATTTCTGCCTTGATCTTATTAATAACCCGTTTACTGTTGAGTAGCCTGTCATTTAGCCTCCAGGTGCTTGTGTATTTTCCAGGTTTTTTCCTGTAGTTGATATCGAGTTTCATACCACTGTCATCAGAAAAGACGGTCGCTGCGATTTCAATCTTCTTAAATTTATTGAGACTCGTTTTGTGTCCTAACATGTGGTCTGTCCTTGAAAATGCTCCGTGTGCACTTGAGAAGAATGTATATTTTGCTTTGGGGTAAAATGCCCTGAAAATATCTATTAAGTCCATCTGTTCTAGTATGCCTTTTAGGCCCATTATTTCCTTATTGATTCTTGGCCTGGAAGATCTGTCCATTGGTGTCAATGGGGTGTTAAAGTCTCCTACTACGATTGGATTACTATTGATTCTTTTAGGTCAGTCGATAATTGCTTTATGTTTGTAGGTGCTCCTCTGTTGGGTGCATATATGTTTACTAGGGTCACGACCTCTTGATTGAGCGATCGCTTTATCATTATCTAATGCCCTTTGTTGTCTCTTATTATAGCCTTTGTTTTAAAGTCTATTTTATCTAATGTAAGTATTGCTACCCTGGCTTTCTTTTCATTTCCATTTGCGTGAAATATCTTTTTCCGTCTCTTTACTTGCGGTCTGCGAGTGTCATTTGATCTGAAGTGGGTCTCTTGCAGGCGGCCTAGGCATGGGTCTTGTTTTCTTATCCATTCGGTTGCCCTGTGTCTTTCGGTCGGCGTGTTCAATCTGTTTACATTTAAAGTGATTACCGATAGGCACGTCGTTACTGTCATTTTCTTATTCATCTTGGTAATTTCTCTTTCCTTTTTTGTCCCTTCTCTTTTGACAGAAGACCCTTTAACGTTTCTCGTAATGCTGGCTCGTTCTCTTTGAACTTTGGCACTTTAATGATGATGTCTCGGTGCAGGTCTGTTGGAATTCCTCCTGTTTGGGACTCTGTGCTTCCTGAACTTGTGTGTCTAATTCCTTTGCCGGGGTCGGGAAGTTTTCTGTCATTATTTCTTCAAATAGATTCTCAATCCCTTGTCCTCTGTCTTCGTCTTCAGTACTCCCATGATCTGGATATTTTCACGCTTCATGTTGTCCCAGAGGTCTCTTAAACTCTCCTTAATTTTTTTAAAATTCTTTTTCTGTTTTGTCATTCCGATTGGGTGTCTTCTGCTTCCTGGTCTTCCAGTTCGCCGATTCGATCTTCTGCTTCGTCCAATCTACTGTTGAATCCTTCTAGTGTATTGTTCATTTCAGTTAATGTATTCCTCGTTTCGTCTGGTTCGATTTTATGGTTTCTGTGTCCTTTTTTAAGCTGTCGAGGTTCTCATTGTGCTCATCCATTCTCCCCATGAGTTCGATGAGCATCCTTCTAACCATCATTTTGAACTCTGTCTCTGGTAGGTTCCTTGCCTCAACTTCATTTAGCTTATTTTCTGCAGTTTTATCCTGTTGTTTTATTTGTGGCCTGTTTCGTTGTTTTCTCCTTTTATTAGCCTCTCTGTGTTTATTTCTATGCGTCAGGAATATTTTTTCGTCTCTCAGCCTTGGCCAGATGGCCTAACGTGGCAGGTGTCCTGTGTGGCCCAGTGGCGCACGCTCCTGATCCCTCTTGCTGGGGGCTCTGGACGTGATCTCTGTGTGGGTTGTGGGTTGCCAAACCTTTACTGTTGTTGCCAAGACTTTATTGTTGTGAGTAGATCAGTGGATGAGGTTAACGCTCAGGTGGATTGTAGGAATCGGCCGCACCCACAGGGTAAGAGCTGCTGTGTGGGGGGCTGACCCCACCGAGCGGGATGTGCCCTAGCAGGCTTGTGTACTTATTGCGACCACCCTTTGTGTGTATCACTAACAGGACTAGTCAGGAGTCGGTCTTTTGTGGTCTGGTGCCAGCCTCCAGATGCGTGGGTTTTGTGGCCCCTTGGGAGAGGCTCCCCCGTAGGCCAAGGTCAGCCTCTGGGTTTATTGCTCAGGGCTACGTGGAGCGAACTACAAAGTGAACCACTGATGGTCGTTGCCTGTGCTGAATCTGTAGCTAAATGGAAGAGACAGCGCTGTAGGCAGCTGTCAGTTATCCCCCGTCCCTGACCTGTGGCAGTTTGGCAGAGGGACCGGTGCTCCTCAAGGCGTGACACTGTCTGTCTGTTGTCTGTAAGTCTCTGAAACTGGATGAGCCTCTGGGTGATGTGTGTATCGGTGGCGCAGGGACCCCGGGAGTCTCCTGGGTCTATTGAGGAAATTTCCCCCTGCCACTTCCAAGTCAGTTTACGTGCCCATGCTGTCTCTGTGGCTCCCCGCACAAGTTTCCACTCATAGCGAGGTTGGCCGATGCCCACGTTGGGCCTGAATGCGCCCTCCAGGGCAGGGGCAGCTGCCTACCAATGTGCAGCGGGCACTCTGTGTACTGGATGGGGCAGGAGCTCAGGGAGTCAAGGGCGGTCAGGCCAACACAGACCCCTGCAGGCCCCTCAGGAGATATTGCAGCTTGTCCAGGCAGCCATGGTCTGGCCACAACTGTTTTCCTCGAAACGCGCTCACCGCGTTGGCCAAGGTCTGTTGCCTGCACTGTCTGCCCAACCCCAGAGCCACGCGGGGCAGGGGAGGCCGCCTGTTAAGGGGCTGCGGGCGCCGTGTGGCTTCGGCGAAGCGGATCTCGGGCAGTCAAGGTCTGTTGGGCAAACACAGCCTCGGTTTAGCTGCAACTCTGTGCTTGGGCGTTCCCGCTGTAGACACAGGTCGCAGTGAGGCCAGCTGCCATCAGGGGAGGTCCCTGGACACAACACTGCGACTCTCGCAGGCAGCAGAGGTCTGCCTGCCGCTGATCTCCCTGCAGTGCCCGCCCTGTGCCCACCAAAGCTGGTCGCCTGTGTGGCTTGGGGGTTCAGGGGAGAGGAGAGGCTGGGCTGTGGCAGTTCACTGACAATGGGCCGCCAGGGGCAATTCGTGGGTAGGGCGAGGCAAGTCCCAGATCAGAGCAAGACCAGCTGCTGTCTGAGACTGGCCCACTGGACCCCAGTATCCACCCGAGTTCGTGTTGGCAGCAGGGATCTGCCTGACCCTGTCTCTGAAATGCCTTCTGGAAATGCTTGGCCCTGAATCGGAGCGGGGCTCGGCAGCCACCCAGCAGGAGATGCCTGGCGATCTGCGGGTTGGGCGGGGTGGGCTGAGCCCCTCTGACCAGCGCTGCTCATTGTCCCTGTGGGGGAGGGGTCTGCACGGTCAAGCTGGCGTGGTCTGGAGATTACCCTGCAGTGTCCCGGGTGAGTGTCCGCAGGTCAGAAAGCCTGTGCGTGGGTCCTTCAAAGGGACGTCTAGGGATTCAGGCTCCTTCCTTCTCACTTAAATGGCCGAATCCCCTCTGGTTTCTACAGTCAGAGTTATTGGAATCTCCTCTTCCCTGGGCTGGGGAGCCCCCAGATGAGACCGGGACCCCCCTCTTTTTCAGGGGAGCCTCTGCAGCCTCGCTCTTTCTCCCGGTGATCTCCACCACCCACGGGTGCGGGGCCGGCCTGATTCGTGACTTTGCCCCTCCTACCGGCTTCGATGTGGCTCTCTGATCTCACATGATCAGATGTAGGTGTTATGATCCGCTGATTCTCCACGTCGATTATTTTATAATTTGGTTGTAATTTCAGTGCGCACTTGGGAGGGCACGAACCCTGCTTTACTTAGTCGGGCATCTTCGCAGGGGTCTCTGTCTGCTTTTTGTTTTTTTGTTTTTTTTTTTTACTAGAGTTTCCTCTTTCTCCTTCACTTTTTAAATTTCAGTACAGATCTCTTGTCATTTCAGATACTTCACCAATTGTCTTCCATGTAAGTTTCTCTGTGGCATATTTCTTTGGAAAGAAGTCTTGAGCTTAATGGAATCTGACTCACCAGTTTTTTTAACCTCACGAGCTGTGGGTTTTGCCTCTTGTATAAGAAGTCCATCCCACAGCAAAGTCCGATATATCACCCTACATTTTCATATTGAGCTTGACAGTTTTACGGTTTCGACTTCCACATTTCACCCACGTGGCCATCTGTGTATAATGTGAAGTAGGGATTCGCCATACACTGAGTGTCTGGGCTTCCATGGGGTCACGGCCAGCTTTCCAGAAGGCAGCCGACCCGTCCGCCTTGCATGCATTAAGAACAGTAGAGGAATAGAGTTAGCCTCATTTAAAATGTAAACTTTCATCATCTTTTAAAAAGTGAATGTTGCCTCTGTCCGACGATGCGTTCATCTCTATAAGAAAATAAATTATGTGTTTGGTTCGGATGACCCAAGGTGACCAACGTGGCCAGACAGTGGCGCGGGGGACACACTTCATTCTGCATCTTAGTCAATATCGTAGTCGCCGTCCACTGAGCTGGCCCTCTAACCTGTGACCCCTGCCTCAGCCGTGGTGGCAAAGTATCCTCAGCCTTGTTTCACAGAGGACAGAACTGGACGCAGGCAGAGAAGTCGCCCAACCACGTTTCTTAGTCCAGAGTAGCTGAAGCTCTCTTGTGACAACGAGTGAGTGGGCAGTCCGGCCGGAGAGCGGTCCAGGCCCCCTGTGCTCCACGTGGCGACGCGGGGATCCAAGCGAGCAGAGAGGAGAGTCTGGGGACCGGGCCCCCCCTCTCGAGTACCTCGGACCACAAGCGTCAGGCGTCACTTCTACTTGACCCAGTGGCTAACGCTAGGCCTGCGGCCCCAGCCTCAGCACACGGGGGGCGCTGGGGACAGGGTGGGGGCGCGCTGGCCGAGGAGGCGCCGCGGCCTCTGCCCGAGGGCCCGGCCTGGGGCTTGCTCTCCCCTCCTTTCCAGTTTCTGGTGACGAGTCCTGTCATTCTGTCCCTCTGCAGCCACCTCGAGAGCGATCGTCCGCAGTCGTGCGCCAGGCAGCGACCTTCCCGTGGACGGCGAGCCACGGCTCCGGGGGCCGTCCCGGGGTGAAGCTGGAAGACCGTCCCCTGCGAAGTCGCCGCGTCATCCCGTCAGTGCGCACGGTGCCGCCCACGTGCGTGTGGCCGCGCGGCCGAGCCCGAGGCGCCGGCGCGCGGCACGTGCTGCTGGATCACGTTCGCGCGTTCACTACGTTTTTTACTATTATTTCAGAACGTGTCCTTTCAACTTTAAAAAAGGAATTTTACTTGAAGCTCGCTGCGAGTCAGCAGCCTCGTGGCGCCGGCGGCCCCCACGCGCCCCGTGCTCCCCGGGCCCCTCCGCATCCCGCTTCTCCTGCGCATGATTCTCTGTGTCGCTCTGTCCGTCACGGCCCCTCCGCCCCCCAGATCCGCCGCCCGTGTGTCAGTCGGAGGCCACGTCCAGCGATTGGCCTGGAAACAGTGTTAAAAGAGATTCGGGACCACGAGGGCGGGGCGTCAGCGGCGGGTGTTGCTCGCCAGGCCGGGCGTCCCGTCCGCCACGGCTACGACCGTGCAGGATGAGAGCAGAGAGACAGAAGCCGTTAAAGGGTCCGCGTCCCCGAAGGCAGCGAGACCAACGAAGCTTCGAGAGGAGCCCGATCAGACGTGGGACACTTGCGACGACCTGGACCGGAGGCCAGACGCGGAAACGTATCGGTCTCACACCGTGACCGAAGCGGAAAGGTGGTTTGTGACGTTGAAAATAAAGGCTGGACCTGCCTCCAGTGTCGAATTTACTGCCGGTGCTGGGGGGTCAAACAATCGAAGCATCGTTATTCATTCCGTGACGTGAGTGTGAGTGGCGAGTCTGTTGCATACGGAGGAAAAGAACTCGCCAGAGCAGACGTTCCATGTGGACGACAGCTCCCTATTCAGGAAAGGACCCTCGGCCACTAGGAGGCCAGGCCGATGGCAGGTTCCAAGCCCGGGAGGCCCAGATAACATTCCTGGGGGCAGCACTGTAGGCTGTAGCCGGAAACCGTCCAGACCTGGCACAGGAGTGAGCGCACACGGCTTCTGACCTACAGGAGCACTGAGAAGTCACAGGTGACCCAGCTCCTCTTCCCAGGTCTCTCTGCAAAGACCCTTTTCCCCAATAAGGCCACATTCACAGTTCTGGCTGTTAGGCTGTGGGTGTAGCGTTCTGGGGGCCACCGCTGCAGTCGATGACCCTAGGGTAGACCAGCAAGACTCCGAGGCCCTCAGCCCGGTGGCCCCCAAGGAACTAAATGCTGCTAACAATCTGTGAGCTTGAGAGGGGGCCCTTTTCCAGGCCGGCAGCCAGCGAAACTATAGCCCTGGCTGATACCCTAATATCAGTCTGTGAGAGGTGGGGTCAGAAGACCCAACTAAGGCAGACTCCTGACCCACAGACAGCGAGGAGTAATGTGTGTGTCTGAAGGGGTGAAGTTTGCAGCCAGTTGTTACACAGGATGTGATCACTAATACAGAAAGCCACTGGCCTGGCATCGTCTTGATGGAACCCAGCCCAGGGGAGCTGTCCACCCACAGGAGGACCCACCGAGTGGCAGTCCCTGGAAGGAGCTGCCAAAGACCCCACATCCACACTCACAGGCAGGACCAGCTAAGAGAGCCATAGAGCCCCAGTGACCAGGAACCCTCCCCATCCTCTCTGCCCTTCCCCAACTACCCCCACCCCCGAGGACCCAGGAGATGGGAGAAGGCCAAGCAAAGACCCCATGGCAGGGTCCCAGGTGGGGTCCGGGAGGATCGTTGAAGTGGGCGTGGATCGAAAATTTGAGACTAGACTGGATGGATCTTTTCATTAATTTTGTATTGAGGTGGATGAAAGTCACCATTTTAAACACTGTAAAGTAAATGATTCCGAGGCTTTCAGGACACTCACAAGTCACGGTCCTGTCATCACTCTCTGGTTCCAGGACACTTCATCTCATCGCCCCCCAAAGAATCCCCAGTCTGCAGACAAAGTCAGTCCCGTCCCCTCACCCCCCGCTTACCGGGTCCTGGAAAACGCCCGTCTACCCCATGTCTCTGGATTCGCCTCCCCTGGATGTTTCGCGGGAACGGAGCCACACACTCGGTGGCCTGTTGCGTCTGGTTCCTCAGGCCCAGCCACGTCTCAGCATGTCAGTCTCCGGCCCTCCCTGTTGTGTCTGTCCGTTTCCCAGGGGGGTGGGCATTTGGGCTCCACTTTTTGACTGATCTGCACAAGTTTCTCTGTGGATATATGTTTTCATTTTTTTAAAGCTATTTTTATTGATTAGAATTCTGCATCTAGGGTGTGTGTGTGTGTTTAAGTGCCTCTAACCTAATGTGCCAAGACACCTTTTCTGACCAAGACTTGTCAGAAAAATCTCAAAAGCAACAGAATTCAAATTCTTCTACTGGATGATGATAAAGTGAAATTTTAAAGATCTTCTTTATAGAGATTTTTTTTTTCAAGAGTTGGGAAAATTGTTTCATTAAATTTGAAAACTCAGTCTGAAGTGTAATTTTGCCTGTACGTGAAGAGCACTCTGCACAGTCTTATGCCCAGAAAATGAAACACCTGGGCAGCGTTACACGGAGCAGCGTTACGGTTGCCATGGTTGCACAGACCTTGAGTTCAAGGCCAGGAAGACTGACTCAAGGTGAAACTCAGAATCACTCTGCATGGATCTGATTTGAGAAGGCACCTCTAGGAAGTGGGACTTCTCAGCTCGGCCACGAGTCATGCTGCCCTGATCAAAGTCAGGGATATGCCTGGTGGCCTCCCCTCCCACGTTTCTGAGGCTGGTCTACATTTTCCTTTTGGTTTCTGAGGATCCCACTTTCCCCAATAAGGCTCGCCAGTAACCTCCAACCTAGACCGAGTTCCATGTGGGACCTTCTGTGGTCCCCTTGGTCTAGATGCCTTCAATGTGCCCAGCCCTCTTGGTTGACCTTGATTGACCTTAGGGACCTGACGAGCAGGCAGGGATTTCTCCAGGATGAGCGATGCTTTCCGTCCTTAAAGTTGTGTTTGATTTATTAAAGGCAGCGGCATGTGTATAGGGCACGGTTGGGGCCGGCACAGAGCGGTTCTCGGTGAGTCCCGCCGACAGGCCCTCGAGCCCCCGTGCAGTCCCCGAAGGCACCTGCAGTGCCACCACAGCCAGAGAGTGTCGGGAGCCTTAAAGCCTGCACCCAAAGATAAGAACCACATCTTGTTACCGAGAACAAACTCTGCTAGCTGTGACCATTTGGACAGCCACGGCACTGTGAAGCGCCGGCCTTATCCCGTGTCTTTGATTCCCATTCCGCCCCCTGCAGAGCGGGAGCCTGCAACTGCTGGCACAGCCCATCTGTTTCTGACCAGCCAGGTAGAAATCACCTCATCTGGTGGTCGCCAATAAGCTTGTAACGAATACTCTCTGATCAGTCCCGCCCCTGCCCTCTCCACTTGAGTGTATAAATATAACCACTTGAAAATAAAATTTTGAGGCTTGATCAGAACACTGTCTTGCCTCCATTCTTTTCTCCCGCCCATGTTTTTTTCAAGGTCCTCCTCGGGTTCTACGCAATAACTAGGTCCTGCAGGTCGGGACAAGAGAGCAGCCAGAGCTGGCTGTGTCCCAAGTGGGCTGTGCCTGAAGCTTCCGTTCTGAGTGTGACAGCCCTGCCCTCGCCCCATTGAGACCTGCCAGGCGGCCTGGGTGCGGGGTGGGGCCTGATGAGCGATGCACTGCCATGGGGCTCCCGTCCTCAGTTCCTTCATTCGTTCGAACGGCAGGTGGCTGTGGCTGACTTGTTTCTTTTATGGCCTCTTTAGGGTTTTGTACCTATGAGATGATGTCATCTGCAAACAGATAGTTTTCCTTCTTCCTTTCCAATTCAGATGCCTAATCGTTCTGGCGGATGTTGGCCTTTGACGCAGGTGGAGAGAAGCGTTTCTGATGGATCTTAAGGGAGGGAAGGAGAGAGAGACCCACTAGTAGGACCAGCATGGGGGACGTGATTGATTTGCACAGTGGGACGAGGCTGCGATCCGTCACCCTTTGGTGTCACCCCGTGTTCTGAAGCTTCAGGAAGCGTAAGTGGCAAATACGGAGTCCGTTCCTGAAAGACTTGAAACTTAGTAAAAGCTTCTCGTCACTTTCTGAGTAAGCAGTACGTGAGGTAAAGATCACGCATTCTGAAAAAAAAAAAAACCAACCGCTGAATGGCAAGCCAGCCAGAGCTGACTTCCTGAAGAGAGTGCGCTGGGCAAAGAGCAAGTTTTGTCCCTGCCGTTTGGGGGGTGAACAGTAGGGGCGGGACACTGTGCCCCCACAGGTCTGTGTGGGTTTTGTTTTTCACGATTTCTCTTTTATCATGGTGAAATATACATGAGATTTTCCCGTCTTAACCATTTTTAAACGCACAATTAAGTGACATTAAATACCTCTGTGTACAACCATCACCACCATCATCTCCAGAATGTTTCATCTTCCCAAACTGACACTGTCCCCATTAAACACTCACATCCCCATCCCCCCGGCCCCCACCATCCTACTTTGCGCCTCTGTGAACTGACTCTTCTAGATTCTCACAGATGCGGACTCACATAGGATTTGTCTTTCTGTGACCGGCTCATTTCACTCAGCACGATGTCCTCAAGGTGCATCCGTGCTGTAGCAGGTGTCAGAACATCTCCCCTTTTCCAGGCTGCGTAATATTCCACTGCACGGATGGACCAGAGTTTGTGTGTCCACCTTGTGACGAGGGACGCTTGGGTTTCTTCCATCTTTTTAGCTGCTGTGAACGCGAGGTGCAGGTAGGTCTCTCTGAGATCCTGCTTTCGGTTCTTTTGGATCTGGAGTGGGATGAGCAACGGCTTTGCCATGCCAGGTCCCAGCGGCACTCTCACGACACACTCCCGGGGAGACCAGCACCGTCCTGCCGCGGTGGAAACACTCCCTCCCGCTCAGACGACAGATTCACGCTCTAGAAGGCTCTAGAAGCACCGGGCGGCTGGACTCCCGGCTCCGGCCATACCCAGGCCAGGCCCTCCGCCCGCGTCCCTTTCTTCTCTGCGGGCGGCCTCCTCTCTCACGCCCCAAGCAGCTGCACAGATGTCTGTGCCGGGCCGTCTCCAGGCATTAGCTTCTGGGTGGTTCAGCCAGCCGCACCGGGGGCGCGTGGAGACCCGGCAAGGCGCGCAAAGTGCTCGCAGGAGCACGCGCGGGCGGTGCGCATGACCCGAGAGCAGATGCCCGCCCGGGGCTCATTCTCGCTCCTCCTCCTCGGCCTGTGCTGTGGTAGCCGTTAGATGGCTCTGGACCAGACACCTCGTGATATGGGATGAATTTGTCCCCGCCCCCAAATTCATAAGATGAGGTCCTAGCCCCCAGCACCCCGAACCGTGGTCTTATGTGGAAACAGGATCTAATTATCAGATGAAATTAGTGGAGATGAGGTCGAGGAGGACTAGAGGGGTTCTCGATCCGATGTGACCGGTGTCCTTACAGAAAGGGAAGATACGGCATAGACAGAGAGGATGCCAGGTGAGGATGAAGGGAGGGATGGGGCGATGCCCCTACAAGCCAAGGAACTTCCAGGTTTCCCCGCCGGCCACAGGCGCTGGGGACAGGCCTGGACCAGGTTCCTTCGGAGGGGACCCACCCTGGCAACGCCTTGATGGCAGACGTCCATCAAGACTCCAGGACTGGGAGAAAAATACATTTGTCGTTTAAACCACCCTGTCTATGGTACTGTGCTATGGCAGCCCCGCAAACTAGTACGGGGGTCCCTCTTGGTGGCCTGCTGGTCACCTTCGACTATAAGGACAATTTTGTTAAGATAAGTAAACGTCATTTTCAGGAATGAAAGAAATCGAGGCACCGCCCACATGATCAGAGCAGTCCCGCCAATCAGATCAGCGGGTCCCCGCAGGGAGCAGAGGCGGAGCCTTTCGGCTTTTCCCCTCCCGCCCCCTCCCGCACCATTAAGTTCGCGGGCGGTTGGCGTTCGGTCTTCTGTGCGTCGTCGGTCCTTCCGCCGCCATTCATTCGTTCCTTCTCCGAGCCATGGCGCTGTGGCGGCGGCGGCTGCTGCTGCTCCTGGCCTGGGTGAGTGGGCCAGGCCGGGGGGCCCGCCCGGGGGGAGGCCGAGAGACCGGGGTTCGGGGAGGCCGAGAGCCGGGGTTCGGGGAGGCCTGCGCGCCTTCCGGGCGCAGCCTAAGGGGACGTGCTGCGGGTTCCCGGGCTCGCTCTGACCGCCCTGCCCCCCCAGACCTGCGGGCTGAGGTCGGCCCGGGGAGGCCGAGAGCCGGGGTTCGGGGAGGCCTGCGCGCCTTCCGGGCGCAGCCTAAGGGGACGTGCTGCGGGTTCCCGGGCTCGCTCTGACCGCCCTGCCCCCCCAGACCTGCGGGCTGAGGTCGGCCCGGGGAGGCCGAGAGCCGGGGTTCGGGGAGGCCTGCGCGCCTTCCGGGCGCTGCCTAAGGGGACGTGCTGCGGGTTCCCGGGCTCGTTCTGACCGCCCCGCCCCCCGCAATCCTGCCGGGCCGGGCAGAGGTCAGCGTGGGGATTCCCGGAGGCCGGCCTGGGATCCGTCCCCTCCTGCACAGCCTAAGGGGACTGGCTGCGGGTCCCGCGGGTTCCCGAGCGCACCCTGACCGCCCCCGACTCCAATCCTGACGTGCCGAGGGCCCCCCGGGCTCGCCGGGCCGGGCCTGGTGCGCGGGGCTGCAGCTGGCTGGGCCTCTGCGCCCTACCCCTGGATGCCGGCGCCCTGACGGAGGACGCGCTGGCGCAGGGTAGGCCCGAGGTGGCCCCCTCAGTGTTTTGAGGGTAGCTAGAGACTTTGTCCAAGTTGGGGCGCCAACCTCCGGAGCTCACGGCGGGGCGGGTCGAGGCTGCCGGGCCTGCGGCGCTGCCAGATGTTGTGGTGACTCAGGCGCCGTGATCGGCGCGGCACTGGGGGACCCGGTGGGGATGGGGGGGCTTGTGCAGAAACCGCCAAACCCAGGAGCCCGGAAACTCCAGGCCGCTCGCGGAGGCGAGGCGAGGGGGCTGAGATGTTAACCAAAGCTGGATCTGCCAGTCAATTCAGTATGTTCCTGCTCTCTCGCCTTCCCACGGAAATGGTTTCATTCACAAACACTGTTTCACTATTTTCTGAATATCGCTAACATGTGCTCAAATGTAATCGCTTCCGTAATTACATTGTCACAGTGTGTGATCAATTTTGTTTTGAAAGCAGCTTGCGGATTTAGCACCTGAGTAGGAAGTGTGTCTGGGGGGGTTTAAACTTTCACACCCCAGGCCTTCCCCCTCGAGTTCCCTCAGAGCCAGCCCGTCTACAGCGTAGCTGTTTTTCTGCCTTGGAAAAGGTGCCTTTTGCGTTTTGGGCACCTCTTCCTGAGAAGTGTCCTCAGCTTCTGGCTTTCCTGTCTGGAGAGCAGGGATGAACAATGTGCGTGGGTTGTGCTTCCTCGGCATCAGAATGAGATCTCGCTGTCCTCGTTCCTACTTGTCCCTACCCCCACCTCCGGGCTGGCTGTTGACAGCTTCCTTCACTGGGGTGGTTGGACCCGGGGTAGCAAATCCTTGTGGGCCATGCGGGCGAGGCCACTTAGCCAGAGACCCTCTTGTTCCACGAAGCTTGGGTGTGCGGCAGGACGCGTGGGATAGTGTGTCTTCGGGGGTCGTCCCTTCTTGTTCTAGATCCTGAAGCTTCAGGGCCAGGAGATGCTTCCTATGTGTACCTTCTGGATTTAGCCCACCTGCCGGCCTAATGTGGGGGACACGGAGCAGCCGCTGGCACCAGGGTTCTCAGAAGCCCCTTCCAGGGAAAGGCCGTCAGGGAGTCCCCTCCCCTCTGAGGGCTAGCCCAGGGACGCAGGCTGTGCATTTCAAGTTGGTGGCACGTTCACACTCGCCGAGGTCCCCGGCTGCCTTCAGGTTCCCCAGTGCGTCCTCACTGGGGCCTTTTGGGGGTCCGCATCTGCCAGTGGGTTGATTCCCACCCTGTATTGGTTGCCTAGTGGTGATTCTTTAGGGGTTTCCTAGGACAGAAGGGAAGGGGCTGGAAGGGACATTTCAGCCTAAGGGGCTGGCGGTCGAATCCAGGGGGATAGCAGAGAGGAGGGAACTGCAGGAGCCAGGAGGAGACCCCCAGCTGGGTGAGCCCCTTGGGGTGGAGGCATTGCCAGCGGGAGGTGGGCCCTGGGCCGGAAATTGGGGAACTCAAGGAATGAGCCCCAGGAGGTACGTTGAGTACTCACTTCTGGTGTAAAATTTACAGGGGCATCATAAAAACTCCGGAAACAAGATAAACAATGTTCGATGCAGTATTTTTTAAAAATAAAAAATTTGTGCCAAAAAAAAACACATGATGAAAAAATAGAAACATTTTAAGTAAAGACAGAAGACGGCCCCCTGCACTTGGCCTGACCCCAGCCCCGGTCCCAATAAAACTTTATTCACCAAAGCCAGCAAATCCCAGTTTGCTGATTTGATTTCTTTTTTTTAAATATTGCATTAAATAGTGTTTATCTTGATTGCTGAGGGTTTTGTTGTTGTTGTTGGGGGTGGGGCTTACATTTTGCCTCATCCTGGGCCTGGGAGGTCAGGGGGGTGCTGGAGGGGGAGGCACAGCCTCAGGGATGCCAACAGCCGTAGGTGGCCCTCCCAGACTCATTCAGGGCGAGGAAGGAGGGGAGTTGCTCCTGCAGGAGAACCAGAAGCATGAGAGGTGCTGGGCAGGGTGAGTGCTTGAAAGGGAGTCTTCTGAGGTGGCTGGGCGGGGCTGAGGAACAATGGCCTTGACGTGGGAGGGCGAGGCCCTCAGTGACGAGGTTGCCGCCAGAACGCCTTCAGTGTCCTCTCACACTTGGAGGGGACAGGGGTGGGCGGAGGCGGAGGAAATAGCATCTATTGGGTTCCTGGCTGGGCTGAGCTCCAGAGAGGAAAGCCCCATTCCTCTGAGATTCTTTTTTTCCCTCCTTTAAAAGGTTTTGAATTTTTTTTGTTTTGAAGTAACTTCAGACTTAAAAGTTACCTAAAAGTTATCCAACAGTGCGAATGCACTAAATGCTGCTGGATTTTACGCTTTCAAAGGGGTTACTTTTAAGGGATGTGAATTTTAGCCTCATGGAAAAAAAATAACCTTTCAAGGTCACGTGCTTCTGCCTCCTGCTCCTTGCTGGGCTCCGAGGCAGGGCCACATGGCCAACCAGCTCTGTTGCTTCTGGCTCTGCCTTTCAGGCCATGAGGCTTCTTGACCAAAAAGCGGATTCCAAACTGCCCCGCCGATATCAGCCATGATGGCTGCTCAGCTACATGGTCCATTCGGAGGCGGGGGGAACAGGGGGAAGCTTTTCCTTCTGAGCGGCCCTGCTTCCTGAGCACGGTGATCACTAAGGAGTGTGGCCTTAGCGTGGCAAGGGATCGGGCCCCTCGTTCCAGCCCACCGGTTCTGGGTTAGAGACGCCGGGCCCCAGCCGCAGGCACCACACCACCAGCCTTAGCTTCAACTGGTTGTCTGACCACCACGACCCAGGGGCTGGCGGGCTGGCAGGATGGCTGAGATCAGCGGTGAGGACCCGTGGCCCGATTCCCGGCAGCACCGCTCCAGTGACGCCTTCCCTCCCGACTGTCCTCGGGGCGGCGTCCGTTCTCGTGGTTGTGCTGATCCCCAGATAAAGATAGCAGAGCAGCACGCTTGGCCCACGTTACACAAGAGCCTGGAGGTGCCTGCAGTTGAGAGATGGGCGGGCGGGTGAGTCCGCGTGGCTCACGGCAGGGAAATCAGAAAAGCCTCGCCCCTGGAATTCTCAGAGTGTGTGCCACCTATTTGGAGTGGCACCTTTCAAAAGCCAAAAATAAAGTGGTACACTGACTTCCTGTGGCTGTCACCCAGATCCCACAGAGGTCAACATCGTAGGTACCTGCTGTTCAGGCGTTGGAATCGGGGTGGGGGGGCACCATCCAGGCGACACTTGTCTGGTCTACAGACTGCTGCGTGTTTGGCTAGCTTCCCTCTGGCGCCCTCAAGTGACATTGGGGGCTTGCTCGCTCTTGCCTTTTTTCTACAGCCATTACACTGTTGAAGAGTTCTGGCCAATAGTTCAGTAGACTGTTTCTCCGTTTTGTTTGTTTGCTGGTTTCTTGTGAATAAATCCCAGTTAGGCATTTTTGGCACACGTACCGCAAAAGCGACGTGTCATTTTAACCACGCCACGTCAAGAGACCCAAAATGCGTGGTAACAATCTGTCACCTTACTGGCGACGTTGACTTTGATTACTTCATTCTGGTGGTGTTCGCCATTCTGGTGGCGTTTTCTTCACCGCAAAGTTATTGTTTTTTCCCGGTGTAATCACTAAGTATCTGGTGGCGGGTCGCTTTGAAACTACATCAGTATTGCGTCTTTGCTCATGCTTCAGCTACTAATGTTGATACTCGCCTGAAACAGTTTCTACTGTAATGTTTGCAGACTGGATTTTTTTTTTTCCCTTGAAACGTATCTAAATACCTTTTTCTGTTACTTCTCGCTTCATTTTCCCCAACTTAATGTGCAAGCTAGCAAGTAAAAAGTAAAAATAGAACCTATTTGGTTTTGCAGTGAAGGAAATAAAAGGATCTGGGGGAGGGGGTGACAGAAAGTACGACCCTCAAATACATCGAGCAAGAGGGTGGAAATAAGTCTAAACAGAGCAGTAACCCAATACGTGTGAATAGGTTAAGCTCATTCATGAATTATCGGGTCGAATTAGAAAGAAAAATCTGGCCACGTGGAGTTGTTAAGGGCTCTGCCTATAGGAAGTAATGCAGGACTTACAGGGCACGACAGGTGGAGAGTGAGGGCCGGAAGGTCGCTGCCTGGCCTCGTCTCGATGGGCTGGGGCGACTGGCATTCTCTCTGTCAGATAAGAGAGAATTCAGGCCTGAAAGCCTTGGCCGGGCAATGACGTATACCTGCACCTTCTGGACGAGTTAGCTGCATGCAGAACAGAATGGGTGCCGAGCTGCAAAGGGACCTGCCACACAGGTCCTCGCTCTGACCACAGATGGGTCAGATGCCCACGGCGGAGAGCCAGCCACACCACCGCGTTTGGAAACTAAAGCCATCCCTCCGCCCCCGCCCCCCCAAATAATACCTGCTCCGTAGAACAAGTCCAAGGACATGGCGATTATAAGAAAAAGTCGCTGATGTGCGCTGCCCCAGCGGGAAGCAGTGCCCCCTGGTGGTGGGTGGCCGTCCCTCTCTGTGGAGGACGGGCGTGGTTCCCTCCGGGCCGAGGCCTCTGGATGAAACCGGTCTCCTCTTCTTTTTTTCTTTTTTTCTCTTTTTTTTAGTCATAAAACCAATTATTTAATTGAAGCTATAAAAAAAAAGGCAGTAAAATTGCTAAAATAATCCGTCTCCCTTTCTGATCGAAGGCGACCATCGCAGCCAGTGCGACCGAGCGTGGCCCGAACGAGTATGAGTCGAAGAGCGGTGACCTCTGCCCGGCTGGTGAGTGTCAGGACGTCTTCTAGAGCCTTCCGGCAGAGCTGCAGGCTGCCCCCGGTACCCAGCCACCCTTCCTCTGCGCCCGCCTAGGGGGCTCTCTTGTGAACAGAGTGGGGTGTGTGTGCTTGTTTTGAGGTGAGTGAGGTGTGTTCAGCAGGACTTGGAGGGCAGAAGTCGGGGTGCATGCCCGGGCTGGACGCTCCTACCTCCCCTGCTGTCAGAAGGACGGTGGTGGACACGCAACAAAGGGAAGCAACTGGGGTGCGGCTGTCACCGGCCTTGTGCACGGCAAGGCCCTGGAGTCTTGTCCATCCTCCTGAAGAAGCCCCGTGCTCACCCCATAAAGCAGATGGGGGGCCACGGGCTCCCAGGGCCGGCTCTGCCCGACCCTCAGCCACACTGCCTCACGGCCAGTCACCGCCAGGCCCCTCGGCCTTCTGGGGAACCTGGTCAGAGGCCCGCCGCCCCCACCGCTGCGCCCCACCTGCGCACACAGACAGGCACCCACACATTGTCAGTGAAACTGCTTCAGGGACAGGGGTCTCTTTGAACCCATTTCTCGTTTGCCCCGAGAACACTCGGCGGCGGCACACGTGGCTGCAGCGTTGACCCCGAGATAGCTCGCGGATGACAGTCCTCACCCCCAGAGTTTGCCACGAAATATCGCTTTTAATCATGACTTTTGTATCGCTCTAATATAGCGATGGTCTTTGGGAACGAATAACATCATTCTGTTGACAGCGTTCTGTTTTTGGTAGCGGTGTTTCTGTTGACAAAATATAGTCATTCTTGATCGCTGAAAACGTCGAACCCCAGGAAACAGTGTTCCTACGTGTGACGTTAAGGTGGTTCTCGAATAGTCGTTAGCCAAAACTTCATCTGCTAATTCTGATTTAGGGAGACATTTCTGTTATGTTAGGATCAGAAACGAGTTCTGGTTAGAAATATCTCCAAGGACGGTTTTTATATTTCACGTTCACGTTGAAAACCAGTCCGATTTGCTTCAGCCTCGAAGAGCGTGTTTGTGCGAAATTAAATCAACACTGGCAGCCACTGCACTTTCTCCGTAGGACGGGAAAGGGGCTGAGGGGGCCAAACACACGGCCGCAGCCCCCGCCCTGCCCACGCCCGCTCCCAGGCGCCTCTTCTCCACGACCCTGTGCCTTTACAAGGCTTCTAGCTCGGGGACCACTCACCCCATCCCCTCCCCACACACACCCGTACCCCACGCACGTACACGCACACATCCGCACCCACACGCCGAAGCACACACCACATCGAGGGATGAACGAGGCACCGCTGGTCCGATGTGAAGTGATCTCGGCACATGTGCCGAGTGCTGCAGAGTGTGTGTGCTCGGGGCCTCTCTCTGGGGAGGGCGTGACTTGACTCAGGCATAGGCACCGTGTGTGACGAGCACTGGACCCGGAGCGCTCCAGACTGCGTCAGACGCCGCTGCCTCTAGCCTCCCGCGCTCCGCCGCGGCCGGCCTGGGAGCTGCCGAGCCTGCCCAGCGGGCTGGGCTGGGCTGGCGGCGGGCACACCGTCATCTGCAGGCTCCCCGTCATCTGCAGGCTCCCCGGCAGGCCCCAGCGTGCACATTAACCCACCCACACACACAGGCTGCGGGGTATCGATAGAAGCCGAGGGTGACTCGTGTCCCCAATTCCTGGGGCGCATGGAGCTAGGCGTCAGTCCAAGGAGGGAGGAGGTGAGAGTCGGTGCGCTGCAGGGGGCCTGGCCCCGGCGCTGTGGGACCCCCTCGAGCAGAGGCCTCGGGGACCACGTCAGGTCTGAGCCAGACGAGGCCGTGCTGGGCCCCTACCTCACCTCTGTGTCTCACCCTCTCACAGGCCACCATGTGAGCAGAGAGTGTGACGGGAACCGTCCCACGTGTTGCCGGCCGTGTGCAGCTGGCACCTTCATGCCCCACAGCAACAGGGAGGACGAGTGCCTGCCCTGCACCCAGTGCCGCGATGGTGAGTGGCGGGCCCTGTGCCTTTTTAAAACGCGCCCCCTCCCACCTGGCTGGTAGGAATCGCCCCCCCAAAGGCAGTTATGACCCGGGGGACCAAATTGCTGGAGTAGCCACCACAAGGCGTCTTCCTCAGCACAATGATAACACGTGTATGGTCAAAGAATTGTCTGCCCGTTCTCAGGAGCCCAGAGTAGCTACGTGCAAGAATCACATACAGAGGTTTCTCTCAACTTCTGTATATCAGCACCAAAGTGTTTTAAGATGTAACTTTAGGGAAAAAGGATACCATTTGCATTAGTAAAAAACAGAAAAGTAGGATCCTTTGGAATGAGTCCAGCAAAGAATGTGTAAAATGTTTACGTGAACAAACAACACTTAAGAAAAGTCTGAGCATGCAGAGAAATACGACAGGCCTGTAAACGAGACGGCTCTGTTTTAAAGCTACTGGTTCTTATTTCCGGTTGTAGGCAATACGGCCTTGTTACGTCATCCTCGTCCCTACGTGCTAGAACGGAGGGTGGGGGCCCACTCGCCCCACGTGGCTCAGACTCTGGAGGAGCTTAGCGAGGGAGGGGGCAGAGTCCTCCCCGTCTCCCACCCCATCCTGGCAACTGACCCTCGCCCTCCCTCTTTAGCAGATGAGGAGGTGGTGACTCCGTGCTCCCCGCAGAGTGACCAGCAGTGCCAGTGCAGGGAGGGAGCCTTCTACTGCGACTCCGTGTTCTGCAGAGAAAATTGCTACCGTTGCACCAGGTGCTGGCCTCGGGGGCGCGGGCGGACCGGACGGGGGGCCCGGGTCCCACACCTCCAGCCAGTGCCCGTTGGCATTGGCGCTGGGTCAGTTACGGAGCTGCCTGCCCCGCCCCATCCGTACGCTGGGGCTCGTGGTAGCACCTGCCTCCTAGAGGTTACATCAGATAGAGCACCTGGATGCCTCTGCCTGGCGGCAGGCCTTGAATCAGCGTCCCACTGTCCCTGGATGCGTGGACATGCAGTAGACGGCTGGGAGCCCTCTGTGGCCTGCCAGTGCCATTGCAGGCCCGGTCCCCAGCCCTGCCGGAGACAGATCATCGAAACACAGTCCAGCGAGTCCATGAGGGATGGAGAGCAGGGAGGGGGCTGTTTCAGACAGGTCTCGAGCAGAGGATGACGAGGGAGGGAGGGAGGGAGACAGACACAGAAAGTTCCAGAGGGACGGGGCTCTTGGCAGAGAGAACAGCGGTCCTGTACCCTGTGACGGCCAAATGACCGTCTCAGTAACAAAGCACTACACCGGGTGGCTTTAAAAAACAACAAAAATGCATTCTTTCACAGTTCCGGAAGCCAGAAGTCCAAAAACAAGTTGTCGGCAGGGCCGCGCTCCCTCCGAAGGCTCTGGGGCGAGCCCTTCCCGCCTCTGCCCGCTTCCGGCGGTGGCGGGCCCCCCTCGGCACCCTCGGCACCCCTCGCTTGTAGGCGCATCGCTCCAGCCTCTGCCTCTGCCTTCATGTCTGTTGTCTTCTCTCGGCCTCTGTCTGCACGTGGCCGTCTCCTCTCTGTCTGCGTTCCGATTCCTCTCTCGTAAGGACGCGGTCGCGGAGTGAGGCCCGCCCTAACGCGGTATGACTCCACCTTGACGCGATGACATCTGCCGGACCCTGCTCCCAAACGGGGTTTCCTGCGGACGTTCCGGGGGGACCTTTGGGGGAGACATGACGGTGGAAAAGCCGCTTACAAAACAGCTCGCTTGTGCGGCACACGGTATCTGTCTTCTTAGATACGACCGGACCGTGTCGAGCCGTCGGCTCGCGTGCCTGACAGGTCCAAAGTCAGGGCTGCCTTCAGGTCTGGTTTGATCAGGGCTCTGGCTGCTCTAGACTCGCTTGCCTGTGCTCCTCTCTGTGGGCTTCCTCTTCGGGCTGACTGCCCCCTTGGCAGAGATAGGGCCACAGCTTATCCAGGAATGAGGGCGGTGGGGGGGTGGTCTCTTCCTCAGGTGTCACAGAGAATCCCCAAGGTTTATTCCTTGAATGGATTTGGGCCAGATAGCTGGGGACATGCCAGACACAGGTCCCTCAAAGCCTGGCACTGCCCCACCTCTCACCCCCGGCCCCGAAGCTGGGCCTGGGCAGGGAGGAGCGACACTCGGGGTTCTCTCACTTTCAGGTGTAAAGGTGCCGTCCTTCAAACGTGCAACGCCACAAGGGATACCATTTGTGCCCCCGAAACGAACCCAGAGCCAGGTAAGAAGCCGATCCCGCCTCCTAAATCTGGGTCAGCGAGCCTTTCCACACAGGGAAGTGGTTAAGGCTTTGCGGGCTGTACGGTCTGTGCTGGGAATACGCAGCACGGCCGCTGTAGTAGAGGAAGCTGGAGACAGTAAGTCAACGGATGTGCTTGTGTGTGTGCCAATAAAACTTTATTTATAAAACGAGGCAGCGGGCCAGATTTGGCCCGTGGGCCGTAGTTCAAAGACCCTCCCTCGTCTTGAGTAAACAAACAAAATCCTTGGGGAGTAGCTTGGGCTTCCCTGTCCTTGCTCCCCACGTTGGGGCCCTGCGGGGGTCCGGCTCAGCCTCCTCGGGCCGACCGGAGCCACCGTGCCTCACGCTCCAGAGCGCAGCAGGTGAGGCGGGGTGGCTGGCTCCCAGGAGGCCTGCGGCTTTGTCCTTCAGTTCAGACCGTTCTCACGTCCTCCGTCCTTTTGTCATCCCCGAGGCTGTGCCGGGTCCCCGCCCTCACGGGGCGCTCCCACGTGACTTGGGGACGGGGGGCGGGCCCGCGCCGGGTGTAGAAGTGACGCCTTTGGGTCTCTCGTGTGACGTCTGTGCGACACTCTCGCTCGTGTTTATGTTGGGTTTTGTATTTACATCTGGGTGTTGTCTTCTTGTTCTTTGATAATCCTTTATAAATGTTTGTAATTATTGATAAACTCGAGGAACAGGCCCTTTGGGCTACCAATGTCCCTATCCCCTCGTCGGGGAGGCATCTTTTTACTAAGTTTATGGGGTGTCTCGCCAGACCCAAGTTCTTCATTTTCATGCTGTCCAGTCTGTCGTCACTTTCCTGCGTGGTTGGCGCTCTGCTCGTCCCGAGAGGATGGCTCGCGTGGCCTGCCCGAAGCTTTGTGGCTTCGCCGTTCTCACTTCCTTTCGCGAACGAGCCTGGAAAGGATGTTTTCGCGGTGTGAGGCAGGCAGTCGCGGTTCACTGTGTTTTTTCCCGCACACGGGTACAGATGACCCGAGATCGTGTTTAGAAAAGACAGTCCCTTCCCCCGCTCTCGGTGTGACTCGATCGTAAACCGGGGCCCGTGCAAGTCTGGGACTTTCTGTCTGTCTGTCCCTGGGCCGGGGCTGCTCACAGGCCCTGACGTCAAAGGTGAAAGCCCCCTCGTCCTTCCTCTGTATCGTCGTGGCTTTGAGGTGTCAACTTACAGTTCAGAGTTGACTGGTCAACTTTCACACCCACAC
This sequence comes from Pteropus medius, assembly GCF_902729225.1. NCBI lineage: Eukaryota > Metazoa > Chordata > Mammalia > Chiroptera > Pteropodidae > Pteropus > Pteropus medius. The sequence goes on along the minus strand of NW_024350923.1, from coordinate 1,793,505 downwards.
CCACACAATGGATTCAAAACCACAGAAACGCTTCAGTTATATTTTAATGCCAAAAAAAAAAAAAATTAGAAAAGCCTTTGAGTGGAATGGTGGCATCATCGTGAAAGTCACTTCGTCCCTCATGGGGCTGCCATAGCTCTGACAGGCCTGCCCTGCCTCCATGTCTCTGTGTCTGTGGCTCCTGTTGGTGCTATGATGTCACCAGGACAGTTGAGCGGTCACAGCGGCTGTCTCCCAGGGGTGGACCCTGCCCTGTTCATTGGGCCACTGTGACCTGGCCTCTCGCTCCAGTCAGGACAGGCTGTCCCCTCCCTCCTCCCCCTGGCCCAAGAGTAAGTCCCACTGCTGGGACTGCCCACACCAGAAGGAGCCCCAGCCTGGGACACCAGGACTTCTCACTGCCCCTTCGCAGCGAGTCGCTCGGGCGAGGGCCATGTGCTTACAGCGGTCGAACAGTCTCTGTTTGCCTCCTTCCAGGAAACCCACAAGTGTACTGGTTCCGCATTCTAGTAGTCGTCATCGTCATCGTCGTCGTCATCGTCATCGTCATCGTCATCCACATCGTCGTCATTGCCTATAAAAAGCGTGAGTGAGCGTTTGAGTGTCCCTGCTGAAAAAGGCACGCGCAGCCCCATTGGGAGCTCCGAAATGGGGACCGGGAACTAGGAGGTTCTTGACGAGGAGTTCGAAATGCAGCTGTGCTCACTTTCTGACTGGGGGGCGGGGGGCTCTCCCCGCCTGCGGCAAGGCTCTGGGACAGGGAGCCGTGCGCTGCGTGCCCCCTGCCCAGACGCAGGGCTTCAGCCTGGAGTTTCAGGGGTGCCGCTTCCGCCAGGGGGTAGGGTGGGGGGGGTGGTGGAGCACCCCATGGACTCCCGCCTCCCGTGTGTTCCCAGGTACGCAGATATCCCAGCGGCTTGTCAGTTTCTTGAAACGTAAGTACACTTTTTTTGTTGCGAATCCAAGGCCCTTCCCTGCCCTCACGGAGGTCGACGTCTGCTTAGTATGGATCGTGCCGTGTACCGCGTGACGGTGCGGACACGTCAGGAAAACTGGGCGCTAGGCGATCCCCTTGTCATGCGAACACACACGCAGGTGGCACGGCCACCCACACCCCCGGGCTGCGTGGTCCAGCCTGCCACCCCTGGGCTCCCGGCCTGCACGCCCGTTACGAAACACAACGACATGAGAGCAGATCCAGCGTGGGGGGCAGCGGCGCCCTCGAGGGTCGCGGTAGATGCCGGAGAGGCACCGCCTGCCTTTTCCGCGAGGGTTTCAGAGGTGGGAAGGGCGCACCCCAAAACGGGAGAAAGGGTAGCATGGCAGCTCCCTAAACCAGCGCATCGTTTACTGCGTGACCGAGCCTCGCGTGCCGTACACAGTGGTGTGCCGCACTTTCGTGTGACGAGCAGGGTGGCAGGCCACGCACGCGGGAGTGACACGTCGCCCTGTGACGCGTGCTGCCGCTCGGGGACAGGAACTTTCTGGCTCGGGCGTAGCCTGGGGGGACCCCCGCCGTGCCCTCATTTGCCCGAACGTCGTCACGCGGCGCAGGACTGTATTTTCGTTTCTCTCTCTTCTCTTTGATTTTCAGAAAAGTCGAGTGAGCAAGGCTGCCTCGTAAGTATCACCATGGGACGTGCCTGGTGGTGGCTTCGGGCCCTCATGGCGGGGAGACGCTTTGGGGTGGGTGCGACGCAGCCCAATCACCCCACTGGCACGCGCGGCCCGGCTTGTGCAGTGCTGCCCGCACCCCGCTTCCTAGAGCCCCCGAATATCTGTGCTGGAAGATGACATGCATGCCGCTGGCCTGGGCCACTGAGCGGGAGTCCGAGGCACGGGGGGCAGACGGCTCTGTGTGGGTTTCGGGGCAGCCGGAGGAATGTCACGCGCGGGGAGCCGGGGAGGGCGTGAGACCTAGGAACTTGTCTCCTATCGTCTCCCCGTTCCGGAGGCCAGAAGTCCAAAATCCAGGTGTCAGTGGGTCCGCTCCCTCCAAGGCCCTAGGGGATGGTCCTTTCTGTCCCCCTGCGACCCTCTGCTGCTGTCCCCGAGCTCCTTCGCTTGTAGACGCATCACTCCAATCTCAGCCTCCGGCCTCCCGTCTCTGCCTCTCTCCCCTTATAAGGACCCCGGTCGTTGGATTTAAGGCCCACTCTCCCCTGGGGTGTCCCCCTCTGCAAATCCCTATTTCCAGTAAGGTCCCGTTCGTAGGTACCAGGGGCTAGGCTGTGGTGGACACGTCTTGGGGGGGCGTCCCTTCAACCCAAAACAGACTTGTCTTGGGACCGCCGAGGACTCGGTGGCAGAGCTGGGACCTGTCCCTGTGACGTCTTGCTGTCCGGCGTTGCTTACCTCGCAGACAGCCCGGCATTTCTTTCTCTCAAAGTGGCTTGGGAAGGGCCGTGATGCCACCCCCGTCACCCAAAGAAATGACTTTGTTCTTTAGTCACCTAGAAGCCTCCAGCCCAACGAGATACCGCAAACCATGGACCCTGAGAGGGGCGCCCCCGGCGTGGAGACCGCACCGCTGCTGGAGGAGCGGGCCTCGGCCTTGGCGCCCGCGGCCGACACGCGCCCGGAGCCCGCGGAGGATCCGGAAGACGGCATCGAGCTGCAGGTGCTGGTGGTCCGAGGAGGTCAGGCAGCCCCAGAGCAGGCGCTGCAGACCTGTGCTCCCGCTGCCCGTGGGCCGCAGGCCCCGGCTGAGGCTTCTCCCTCCCTCGAGAGTTTGGAGGAGGTGAGTGGGACCCGGGGGGGCCTGGGTGACCGTGCAGCCCGCGTTTGCGGAGCGCCTCCTGGGTGCGGGGCTCTGTTCGGTGCTGACGTGCTTGCCCTTGTAAATTCTGCTGCATTTCCCGGGGGGTCTGCCACAAAGCGCTGCAGCCTGGGCGCCCTAAATGACGGGAATTTGTCGGCCCCTGTTCTGGGGGGCTGTGAGCTCCTTGCCATCCATGGGGGGATGGGGCGACCTCCCCGTGGACCACCTGCTGGCTGCCTGACGGTTCTTCTCATGTTCATGGGGGCCACTTGCCCCCACCCGCCACTCCACGAGAACCCAGGTGACGGTCTGTCTCGGTGGGATTCCTCTGCGAGGCCACACAGATTTCTCCTGGAATAATTTTGTTTTCTTCTCTGCAGGAATATAAACGCATGTTTAGTCTGGAGAACACGTTCTCCGATGACGGTGAGTCAGCTGGCTGCTTCATCTACAGTGACTGTCTAGGGGTAGGCCTTACTGGTTTGGCGTGCACGTCGAGGGCTCGTGCCTTCATTTCTCCGGAGGAACATCTGCCCACACGAAGCCTGGGGGAAATTTCCTGTAGCCCGAGAGTCACTTTTTCACATTCACTAATGACATCAGGGGAAATAGGCACTTGTCAACTATGAGTTTTTACAACACGTTCGTGTCGTTAAGGAAAAGATGTGAGTGGCTGGTAGCTCTAGATCGGTAGGCCCCTGCTGGCTGCGACACCATGATTTTAGTGGTATAAGGATAAGGATTTTATTGAGCACATGCTACATTCCAGGCGCTTTTTATAATCTCGTCCTAACAGCTCTGCGAGACCACCTCACTTTATAGATTTTAAACAAGATAGTCAGAAGCACAAAGAGGTCACAGAACTCACCCCGGGTCTCAGAAGGCTCGACCCCTGGCGTCAGCCTTCTCGGCCCTGCCCGCCTGACAGCCTCTCGGGGTGTAGCAGAGTGTAGGGGGCAAGGCCAACCTCAGCAGGCTCTCTATCCCCACTGAGCTTCCAAGTTTCCCGGGATCCTCGGTCCCTTCTTCCAGGTTCACTGGCAACAGGCATATGGAGAGCCACTTGGCCGCCCACTTCTCTGGGGCCCTGGGCCTCATCCCTTCTTCGGGGTCTGCTGGGGTGGCACAAGGCCTCATTCCTTCTGGTCCGTCGTGTGCCCGCTGGCCGGCACCCAGCCCTCGAGGGAGGCGGGAACAGTTATGGCAGATGCTGCTCGTGCCTTCCAGAAACGTAAACACAATCTTCCTTCTCGTTTGTTTGTTGTTTCCAGACATGAAGATCTATTATGCATTCGAACATAGCATTCCAGAAAAAGACTGGAAGATGTTTATGAGGTTGGTCGGACTTAAAGAAACTGACATCGAGATTTGTGAACATGAAAATCCAAGAAACTTGATGGAACAGCGTCATCAGATGCTTCGCCGGTGGAAGGGCACGCAAGGGAAGGGAGCGTCTATATTTAAACTCATGGCTGCCCTCCATAAAATGGGGCTACAAACATATTTGCAAAATATTATAAATAAGTTGGTTGCCGAAAAGATTTTAGTTAAGCGTGCAGAGGCCTCAAATTAAATTTTTCGGCATGGGATTGTTAACTAAGCAGTATCCTACGTGGACAATTTTGATCCCATTGCAGACTTTCTGAATCTCAAGTGGGGCTGAGCCTCTATCAAAATAGAATCTATTAAAGATTCCAATGAAGAGGTCAGTTTTGAGTGCAGGCAAGAGCACACTTCTCTGCCAGAGCAAGGCGAGTTGAGGGTGCTGCCTGTAGCCCTTACGGCAGAGATGGGCTGCTCTCAGTGGATTCCGGGGGGTGTGAGCCTGTGGGGGCCTGCTTCTTGTGCTGGGTGGGCTCACGTTCCTCGGAACTTTTTCCAAGGTGCCGAGGCCAGGATGGTGTGGTGCTTGTCTTTCTGCTTCCACCAACTCCTTGACCTCAGAGTTACTGTGATTTCCCCATGACCTACAGGGTGCGGCATTGACCGGGCGTGCCATAAATATGTATGAGGAAATTCATGGCAGGCAACCGGCTAGCCACTCTGAGCTCACAGATCTAGTTATATCTGACACCACGATCAGACCATCCCTTGGGTCTTCTGTCTGAGAGTAAGACTGGACTGAGACTAGACCCCACCTTAAACCAGAGGTTGGGCGTGGTGACAGAGACCTTTTTTAAGTGCTTCAAACGTGTACATATTTTTGTGAAGGATGTTCTTTTTAGTAAAAGATTGTATAACTTAATCACGTATTTATAGTTTTCTTTACCTAATAAAATTTGTGTCTTAAACAGTGTTTTCTCTCATTCCTGTTGGGTGTATGAACTTGGGTGTGATGTCTTCTGTGCATGGGAGGTGACATCATGCAGAGAAAGGAAGGCATGGGCCCCAAGGATGTGCTTTGTGGGGGGATGGGGTCCGGAGAAGCCTATTGTCTGGTCTGTGGTACCCCTTCTGGGCCTCTGTCCCTGGGAATGACAGCACGGTCCATCCACTGTTCAGCTCAGAATGTGAGGTCCACCCTTCTCACCCCACACATCACCAATCCTTGGAAATAAAAGTTGGCCTGCTTATTTCCATCCAGCGCCAAGATCTTCAGTTTCCAAGTCAGCAATAAAGTAAATTCCACACTGCCTGATCTCAGGCCAGAAACTTGGGTGTCATCCCTAGTCCTACCACCTCCTTTATCCCCGCATCCCAGTTTACTGCCTCCTTGGGCTCTCCGAGATCTGTCTGCTCACCCCTCCAGTCCAGGCCGCCATTTACTCTGTAGACCACCGACATGGCTTCCTCTCAAGTTTTGCTTTTCATCTGCCTCTCCCACACCCATTCTGCCTCCACTCGGCACTTGGGATAATTCAAAGCACAAATCTGGTCATGCCTGCCCCTTGACTTCGTTCACAAGACTCTTCGAGAAGCATGCGCCCCAGCCTGTGCCTCAAGCCCCATCTCTTGCCAGGGCTGCTGAATTTCTCAGCGCCTTGCTTTCTGCTGCAGTCATTTGCAGGACAGTCCCTTCTGCCTGGAATGTACTCCCCATCCATCCCAGGTCCCTTCCTCTAAGCCTCTTTGGAACTATTCCTCTGTCCAGACCAGCACGCACCTGCCCCTGGAGGCCCTCTCCGACACCCCCTGTGGCTTGTCCCTCACACCAATCGGTGCATTGCCAACGTAAACAGCCATGCCTGAGATGAATCGTCTTTAATGCCTATCTCCCCGCGGCGGGACTGCGACCTCCGCCCCGAGCCTCGTGCAGGTTGTTTCTCGGGCCAACATGGAACGTGGCCCTGAAGGGACTCCAGGGCGCCATAGGCAGCCAAGGAGGAACTACAACTCCCAGCATGCCCCGGGCCGACGGCGTCGGAGTCCGCGGCTGTTGCCTAGCGACAGGACGTGTCCCGGAAGACTAGCCGAGCGCGGGGCGGGACTTCCGGGACCGCTGTTGCATCAGATCGTGGGAAGCTGTCGCTGCGGGTGCGGGTCTCCGATTCCTTAGGATGGCAGGTTCCTCCGGAGAGCAGGGTGAGGCCGCGCGACGGGGCTAGCCGGGGATGACCCCGGGCCTGTGGGGGCCGGGCCCCCGGGGCGGGCAGGGGCGACCCCGGGCCTGAGGGGCGGGTCCCTGGGCCGGGCGAGGCGCGAGGGCGACCCTGGACTTGCGGGGCGGAGGGGAGACACCGGGACCCCAGCGGGCTGGGCTGCGTTCCCCGCACCCTGCGGACCAGAACCCCACCCGGGCCCCGCCGAGGCCCCCGCCTGGCCAGCCTCAGCCCCTCCTCGGGTTGTGCCCCGGCACGGGAGGTGACCCTGCGTGTCCCGCAGCCGGGCTCGGCCCCTCCAGCCCCAGCGAGACTTTGGGGACGGGCAGAGCCCGAGGTTGTTTCGGTTTTCGCCGGGCCGGGCAGCACCCGTGGGTGGGTGGAGGGCGCCCCGGCTTGGCACTTAGCAACATGAGGCCGGGGAAGCCGGGGGTAGGCGACACACACATGAAAGGGCCCGGCGTTTTACGAAGGCTTTCATGGGCGCTGGCGCACTGGCCATGGGGATGGGCCTGGCCGGGGCGTTATTGCCTCACTTTATTGCCTCTGGAAGGTTCCACGAGCAGCTCCCAGCTCGGCCCACGGGCCCAGTCGTGTCCCTAGATGGTAGACAAGGGCGTCTCAAGGTTGACCTCTGAACAGAATTTTCCCACCATCCCTCACACAAGATTGTAGGTGCTGGGGAGAGCGGGGACCGCTGGCGGGTCCCTGAGCCTGGAGCACACGTTCCTCGGGGAACACTCCTCGTCTAGTTTCTATTCTCTTGGCTGGCGAAAACTAGAAGTCAGCTCTTCTGAGATGCCCGCAGTCCAGGCTGTACCAGGCTTCTTCGGTGCCCTGTGGTCCCCTCGTTTCTGAGAGTGCGCTGGGGTTCCAGGTGGGGAGGCGGGAGGCGCCCAGATGACAGGGCTGCTGTCCCACACTGGTACCCGGCTTCCAGGCACGCCCCATGCCACCGACAGGTGCACCCGGATTCCAGCACCTTCTTCACCCACCCCAGAGCCAGGCGGCTCTCAGAAGTCTGCCCAGACTCCTGGGGGCCACAGCCCCGACTCCGGAGCTGGCCAGGCTGGGCTGGGGTCCCAGCTCGGCCCCTTCCTCATGGGCTGGCGGGGTAATGCCCCGTCCCTGAAGATGTGTGGGCACTAAGGGCAGTGGGTGTAAAAGACTTAAGGCGCCTGGCACAGGATAACATGTTTTCGTTTTCTGTTTCTTTTAATTACTTCAGAACTTGAGTTTTTCGGAGCCTTGGTAAGGATAGGCCTGTTTGGAGATTGATGCCTGGGTCGAGGTTAAGCCCCAGGATGTCAGGACAGCTGACAGGTTTTCCTGGTCCTAGACCTTAGGGTCCCATCTGCCAGCCAGTGCCCACGTGCTCTTCTGCTTTCGCCCCCACCATGCACACACACCTTGTCCCATCCCTAGGCTTCCCCTCGAACAATGGGAAATTAAGTGAGGTGGCAAAAGGCATCATGGAACCAACTACCAGGTTCTAGACAGTCTCGGTTTCAAGTTTCTGAATGCCCTTTATTCCCAGGCTTGGGCTCATCAAAAGTGAGCGTCTTCCCAGACTTCTCAGGGAGGCCCTCATTTAGAATAGCCATCGCGGTTTGGGTCATTTTCCCAAAGGTGACTCAGAATATCTGTTTAGCCACTGTGATGACGCTGGGTCTACAGCTTCTCCTTTGCCGCTGGGAGGCGTGCGCAGCCCGTCCTGGGACACGGTCTCACGTCCAAGGCCTTGTCCTGCAGACTGGGGGACCAGGCAGGACCCCAGATGCTGGGGCGGCCGCCCGTTAGGGCAGACTTACGGTCTAATTTTTAATGCAGTTTCACTCAGAGAGTCTTCCCCATGATAATGCAGCTGGCGCTTTGCTCAGCATCTGGGCCAGGCCTGGTCTGTATGTTAGGGCCTGTGCTCCTCGGAGCATCCCTTTGTGTTTAGTGCTGCCTTATCGTCCTGCACAGGCGCGACTTCCGAGGTTCAGAGAAGCCAGATGATTCGCCCGAGGTCACACAGCCAGCCGGAGGTGGAGCCAGGCTTCCAACCTGGGCAGCTGGATCGTGGCAGGGGTCTCGGCTCTATACTGTGCCACCTTTGACGGTTCTGTTCAGAGTGACGACGGGGGCCCCGAGCCCAGGGCAGATGAGACGATAATGCTCCTAGGCTTTGCCGCGTTTCTCAAAGGAAAACGAAACGTGTATATTTATAGACTACAAACATTCGTTCATCTATGATCTCATGCTTCCATGTTTCCGGGACTGACTTTTTTAAGAGTCATACGAGATGGTGCCCTTGGAGATTAAGCCGTCTCCAGGGTCCATGCCGCACCTCCCCATGGCAGTGGGTGGTGCCACTCGATCGCCCACTTGTGGTTGCGAAAGTAACCGGACACCCCCAATAAGCAGAGTCTCCGAGAGACGCCGGAGAACAAACATCCCGTGGGAAAGCGTCACCCCTGCTCTTTCAGTGGGAAGTTGTCACCGAGCGGTTCAGAATGGTTCGCTTAGACACGTCTGCCGTTCGCATTTATTCATCCAGTCAGTAGATGTGCGTTGAGCACCCGCTTTGCCAAATGCTGCCAGGCCCCGGGCCTACACCCGCGATAAAGGTCCAGCTGTCTGGAGTGGGGAAGCAGGCGATGGCAGGGAAGGGCGACGTGTTCACGTCAGGGTGGGCTGACCGCTGGAACGGAGAACCCCAAAGCCTCGGGGGTTACACAGGCGGTTCCTCTCTTGCTCGCTCACTCCCCAGGGCGTGGGCTGGGTCCCGCCGGGCGGGTCAGAGCCCAGGCTCTGTCTCTCTTTTGCTCTCCGGTCCGCCAGAACCTCAGCTAGGTCCTCGCCGGCCAGCGTCTCCCAGGCGGGATGGGTGGGAGGACCCAAGATGCTGGTGGCCTGGGCTGCTGGCAGTGGCCGGCACGAGAGAAGCGGGCAGGCTTGGGAGGACTGGGGTTGACACCGAGTTCCATGGGGGAGTGAGACATGGAGGTGCCCAGCTTCAGCCCCAGTATGGGAAAGGGGCGGTCCATTCCCTGGGACTTGTACCCAGGTTTGGGGGTGAGACACGATGCCTGGGGACACCTTGGGGACCGGTGACAGCTGGACTTCAGGGTCTGGTGCTCAGGAGAGAGGCGGGGGCTAGAGAGGGTGTTGGGAGGAGGCCCTGGGTTCCCCGAGGGGCGGCACAGCCCCAGGTGGGGTGAGCAGGGGTGCACACACCTGTCCCCCCCTGTCGAGATTCCCGCGGGAGGAGATGCACCCCAGAGCCTTTTCTAGTCTCCTTTCAGAGAGCCACCTGGGCAGGCTGGGCATCCCCACGGAAACACGCAAACAGGGGACCCAGGAGACGGGGCCAGGGAGCCAGAGGAGCGTTCGCAGAAAGGGGGGTCCCTAGGGCGGGGAGCAGGAAGGCGGCAAGGAGGCAGACGCAGGTGGTTGAAGGCGGAGCCAGCGAGGGAGAGGGCCACCTGCGGACGCCGTGCGGACTGGTTCCCTGGCTCCTGTGTCTGTGACTGCAGTAAACGTCTTGTCAGCTCTCCTGCTTGCTACACTGGGGGTCACGGTCCACGTCTGGGACATCCCGGCCATCAGAAGGGGTCTCTCCAGTGCCGCGTTTCGGGACAGGACTGCGGGTTGGCTGGCTGTGTGGACGTTTCCGCGGGTGGACACGGGCAGGAGCTTGCTCTGTGCTGGCGCTGTGGGACCACTGCAGATGCGTCCCCGCTCGCCAGCCTCCCTGACCTTGGCATCGCAGGCCGGCAGCCAGACCACAGTTTGGCCCAAACCCACGGCCACTTGAAAGCTGACCTATTTTTGTTTTGTCATGACACGCTAAGGGCAGCGGCAGCAATTACCCCAGTGTCTGATGCCACGGCCTGGAAGCCTGTCACCCAGGCTCCCGGGCACCCTCCCAGCTGTGGGTGGTTGTGACTGTGCCAGGCGGTGCTGAGCGTGTGTGTGATCCCCTCGTGAAGCCCTCGGGGTAAATGTGATAACAACAAGCTCAGGAGTGAGGTCAGCAACGCCGCCAACAGCAGGCCCAGGGGGCGCTGCGGGGTGCGGGGCCTGTGTGGTGAGGAGCCGCCCCCTCCCCTCTCCCCAGGTGCCTCGTTAGCGCTTTGAAGCCGTGTTGCTTAGAACGTTTGGCATGGTTTACTCGTTATAAAAATAAGGTGCTTATTGTGGAAAACGTGAGAGGTGCAGGACAGAGAGGGGAGTAAACTCCCCTGCAGAGCACTGTCCCCGGCGAGGCTGGGGGTCCTCCCTGCCCACCAGAGAGTGCCTCCCACCAGAGAGTGCCTCCGTTCGCTGCCAGTCAGGGCCGGGGGCGGGGGGTCTGGGAAGTGACTTCCCGCTGCTGTTTCAGAATGGCGCTGTCCCTCTTGCTCTGTCCCCGCCCCTCCCCCAGCCTTTCCGCTCCTCTCTGGTCCTGGGGTCCTGGCCCAGGCAGTTGCACAGGGGGGACACCAAGAGCCAGCGGAGAGGGCTCATGGAGGTCGGTGTTGGGAGAACAGCTGCGGAAAGGGGTCCCGACCCATCGGGCCACCTCCAGCTCTGTCCGCCTCTGGCACGGCCTCTCTCCTATCCTTAGTGACCTGCGTTTTCTTTCCCATGAAAAGGAGCGTGGCCGGCAGGCGGGCCGCCGAGCTGGCGGAGGGCCGTGGCCAGGCAAAGCAGGGCCCCGGGAGGAAGCGCGCACTTAGAGCCGGGCCCTCCCGGTGCCCAGGCCCCCGGCAGGTGCCGCCTCCCTGGATCACACCTGCGGCAGGAGGAGAGCTCAGCCCGGCAGTCTCCACGCTGGTGGCTGGGAGGCAGGGCTCACGAGGGGGGCCTCCCCACGGGCGAGCGGGGGGTGCAGCCCCCCTGGCCTTCCCCCACTGTCTCGGAGGGAGGCGGGCTTCTCTGGGCCGGGCAGCAGCGGGCCTTTGTGGAACGCCTGCGTTGTAAGCACAGTGTCCTTTTGTCCTTCCGAGAGCTCAAGGACGACTTCCCCGTGGCGCCCACGCCTTCCTGTGGGTGGAGAGGTCGGGGTTCAGGACCTCCTCCGAAAGCGGCCTTCCCAGGCCCCGGGGAGTCACTGTCCCACCACCGGCGGCCTGAGGGCCTCAGCACTGGGATGGTTCGTGTTGCACAGGTTGGGAAATGCCGCAGACTTTCATCCTGTTGACTGGTCCCAGCTCAGCTTTGATGGTGCCGCTGGGCCAGGAAGCCGGTGATTGGCAGGGCTGGAACGCAGACACGGCACAGGAGGGTGCTTGTGCCGCGGTTGCCCCGCGGGGGCTTTGCTGTCCGTTTTCGGGAGTGGAGCAGGCTTGGCTGGCGATTTTCCTGTTCCCGTGCCAGGCAGGTAGACAGATGGGGGGGAGGAGGGTCAGGGGTGGGAGCATGGCCATGTGGATCTGTGTCTCCTCCCCGTTGGAGCTGTCCGGCTGTGGGTCCAGCACAGTGACCCAGTGACCTCCTGGTCAGGCAGCTCGCTCCAGAGGGCTCAGGTGTCAGGTGTGTCCAGGGCCTAGCAAGAGTGCTGCGCCTGGGGGAGCGAGGGCCTAGGCCCGGGTCTCCCCGCTCACAGCTGACTCGCAGGCTGCGAGGGCTCGGCGTGGGGGCGCATGGCGGTGGTCCTTCGTCCACGGTTCCATCGGCACAAAGCAGCGGAGTGATCACGGCCTAGATGTGGCTCAGGCCCGTGGGCTTGGGGCCCTCTCTTCCCTGCACCGGGGGGCCTAGTGCCACCGGCTCGCCCCAGCACCCTGCTGGGGGCACGGAGTCTGTGCTCCTCCCACTGGGCCCAGGGGCAGCGCCCGGCCCCACGCCCTCCACACCAGAGACAAGCACCACTGGACCTTGGTGAGCATGGAGTCTGCTGGCGAGGAAGAGTGGGCCCCGGGGGGTTTGTGCCCAGGGTGCGGCGTGTCCGGCCACGCTGCCGGCCGTCTCCTCGCCGGGAGTTACGGGGTTGGGTCCTGCCCTCCGCCCTTCCCGACAGTCTCAGACCAGTGGCCTGACTCCTGAGTGCAGGGGACACGTGCACAGTTGTCAGCTCTGCAGTAACCATGTGAGGAAGGGGCAGGGCCCGTCCGGTGCAGCTGGAGCAGTCGGCCTGGCCGGCTGCGCTTGGCCAAGCAGGCGCCGCAGGGGGCTGCGTCACCCCAGCAGCCACGCCAGCGCCCGGCCGCCTCTCAGCGGGGTCTGCACCGCGTCTGCGGGCCTGGCAGCCGTGCAGCTCTCACCCACCGGGAGCCGCCGGCCCCTGGCTGTGGCGAGGGTCGGGTGCAGTGGAGTTTCTCGGAACTGAGTTGAGCTTCGCGTGGTACAGAGTAACCTCGTAAGAGGAACAGTTCGGTGGCACTTAGTGCGTTCACAGCGTTGTGTCACCTGCGTCTGGATTTCATCGCCCCGACTGAAACCGCATTGGCCACTCCGCCCCCCGCCCCGCCCCGCCCCGGTCTGCGGAGCTGCCGTCTGGACCTTTCGTCCCCGGGAAGGGCTTGACACCCGGAACCCGCGTCTTCCTGCCCCCGACTGACGCCGTGTGCCTCTGTCTTTGCAGCTCCCGACTACAGGTCCATCCTGAGCATTAGTGACGAGGCCGCCAGGGCGCAGGCCCTGAACGAGCACCTGAGCACACGTAGCTACGTCCAGGGGTACTCCCTGTCCCAGGCGGACGTGGACGTGTTCAGGCAGCTCTCGGCCCCTCCCACGGACGCGCGGCTCTTCCACGTGGCTCGGTGGTTCCGGCACGTAGAAGCCGTCCTGGGCGGCCCCCGCGGCAGAGGCGAGCCCACTGGGCTCCAAGCAAGTGAGTAGCAGAGCGGGGTCCCAGCGTTAGAACCTCTCCCGGCGGCGGCCACCTCCAAGGTCAGGGCCCCTTGGGCGCGTGGTGCCAGTTAGCTGTGGTGCCCCGGAGGAGCCCACGGCGTTGGCTCCCGTCCCCACGCGCGAGCGGGTGGCCTGGCGGCCGACCAGCGCTCCCTGAGTGGAGGTTAGGGCAGAGCATGCCCAGCAGTGGGCTCTGGCGGGCAGCACCCGCGGGTCCTCGCCTGCTGCCCGGCCGGCGCAGAGCCGCCGTGAGCGCGTGCCGCCGGGGTCCGGGCCTGACGCTGTCAGCGTCTCCCTGCCTGGCTTGGCTTTGCCGTGGCTCTTTCTCCTTGTTCTTTCCGTGAGCTTGCGGACTCTGTGCCCCAGGTTTGGCGGGTTGAACCCGAACGCAGCCATAACCAGCGGACTTGCCGAGAATCAGAAATGTCGCTTGTGGGCTTTGGGAGGAAGTCAGTCGCGGAGCTGTAGCCGCAGCGTGGCCCCGCTTGTTCCGGGGGTGCTTCTGGAGCGTCTCGGGGGCTCAGTTCCTCTCTGTGTGGTTCCTCTCTCCTTTGTCCCCTAATCTCCCGACGCCCTTGAGCAGCTCGGCTGTCCCTGTGGCTTTGGGCACTCATGCCCTGCATGGGAGGGGCGGCCGCGTGCTGCCTCCGGGAGTCCCCGCTGGGCCGGGCAGCCTCCTGGGGGCCTGGGGAAAGTGCGGTGGGGACACAGGTTCCAGTACCAGCGGGAGACCTGCTGGGGAGTGAGGCCTTGATGCATGGGGACATCGGGGCAGTCCCTGGCCTGAGGGCACGCTGACGGCAGCGTGTTCCTGTTACGTTGAGGCTCCTGTGTCCCATCTCCCAGTTTCCCCTTGGCACGTGCCAAGTTTCCTTGGACCTGTCACCAGTGGTGTGGCAGTAGCAGCCCTTTGGGGAGCTAGAGAGCCAAGTGTGGCTCAGTGTCCTGCTGGCCACGCCCTCAGCCGTGTCCCCTTACCAGCCAGCTTGGGTCTTCTCAGACGAGCCTTCCGTCCCGTGAACCCTGAGCCCTCCTGCTTATCGGTGGTCATCTGGCTCGCATCAGCGTGTGGGCAGCTCTGGCCGGTCCCCAGTCACCCCAGATGGCAGCGCTGCCTGCGTACTGGGAGCTCTCGGGTCTCGGGGTTGGAGGAGCGCGTCGGAGCCACGGAGCAGCTGACCGAGCTGCGTCGGTTCACGGACGGGCCCCTCCAAGGGCGTCTGCTGCCTGTAGACGAACCCGCGAGACTCGTACCTGGCGGCAGGGAGCACGTGACTTCGCAGGGATCTGGGCTTTTCCCTGCGCTGGCTCCGTGCCCGCTTGTGAGTGCGCTGGCACCCACTAGAGCAGAAGCTCCCGCCGTCTGTCTTCCTCCCTGCTGCACGCGTGCACATGCACACGCACACACACGCGCACACACGCACAGCTGCCTTCCTCCTCCTCTTCTCCGCCTGTCACTTACGTGCATCCTCTGTGTGGCTGGTGTGACCTCGAGCAAATGGCAGAGCCCAGGACTGACTGCTCCGTGACTCCCATGGAAGCCGCCGTCTGCAGTGTAGATCTGAGGGAGGCCTGGGCAGGGTGTCCCCACCAGCAGGGTGTCCCCACCGGCAGGCCATCAGCGGGAGGGAGAGCCCTTCGCAAACACAGAGGCAGGAGGAGGGGACGGGAAGAGGGCAGCTCGGTGGGCCGCAGACGGCCTGGCCGGGAAGAGGGGTGACGAGTGCTGAGACGGCCCCGTGGGCCCGTCCTGGGGTGGTCGCTGTGCAGGGTGGAGCACGGCACGGAGCCGGACTGCGGACACGGCCTGAGGGGGACACTGGAGGTGGTTGGATGTCACCAGGTGCCCGTGGGCTGTGAGTAAGCACCTGGCGGTCACTCCTGGCCCCGAGCGCAGACTGCGCATGGCCCGCCCTTCGCCGGGCTGGAAGCGTGGGCCCGGGGCCCGCAGAGCAGCAGACTCGAGGGGCGGAGTGGCTGGACAGCCTGGCGCCGGACTACACTAAGGAGGGGACGGGTCGGGGCAGGAGCAGAGCCGAGAGCGGGGATGCCCGGATGAGGTGCAGTCCCCAGCGCAGGGAGGCCGGGCCGTCTCCTGGGCGGTCGGAACCGCCAGAAGCCCAGAGCCACCGGTGTCCGCACCAGCCTCGTGGCAGTGAGTCATGTGCATGCTGAGGGCTGGCAGCCGTCCCCACCGACTGTGGCCGTGAGCCAGCAGCTGCTTTTGGCCAGGCTTCCACTGGCCCTGGCCTCATAAGTGTCCACCGAGGGCTGTCGTCGTGGGGGAGGGCAGGGCACCCAAGTTATATCCTGAGTCACTGTCTGGCAATGCGACCGTCTGTGTGCAGGGCCCGTGCCTCCTCCTGACCCCGAGCCGTGCGCAGCACTGCAGGCTGTGAGCAGGAGGCGCACGTGTGAAGGGCAGGGAGGGGCGGGGTGGCCGAGTGGCCGGGTGGCCCCGCCCTGGGGATCTAGGGGGGTTGTGGGGTCCACCATGGCTCAGAGCAGAGCGGTGGCGATGGCGTGGGCCGTGCCGGCAGCCTCGTTGGCCACACCGTCACATTCCCTGACAACAGCATGTCCGTCAGGAGACTCAGGTATTCCGGCCGTGACCCAGCTGCATTCCCGCCTGCAGGTCGGGGCCGGCGGGCACAGCCCCAGTGGTGTCCCCCAGCCGGGTCCGAGCCCAGCCAGCTGCGCCTGTACAACAGCCTCACCCGGAACAAGGTAAGGAGGGCTCACGCGGCGGGGTGGGGGGTGGGGCCCTGCTGAGACACAGACCGTCGCCTGCCTCACGTCGGCCCTGGCGGTCCACGCGTCCAGGTTCGAGACCCCTCAGCTCCCGACCCCGTGTTCTGCGTGGCCCGGGCAGGGCTGCCGTCCAAACCCTCACCCGCATGGACAGGGTGCTGGTGGTCATGCGGAGCCGGGCGATGTGCTTTCAGAGAGCACATGGGGTGACAGTGGACGTCACGATGTGCACCAGGCAAAACAGGCCAAGAGAGGACGTGCGAGGTGCCGAGAAGCCGGGGCTGGCCCCTAATCGAACAGGGTTTGCTGGGCTCGTGCTGCTTGGCCTGGCCGGTGGCCCCGGGACTCGGGAAAGGGCTGTGGCCGTGGGTTGATGGCGTTTCCGTCAGCGAGCACACTTAGCACACCTTGAGGACCTAGTTGGCACCAGTGGCCCTGAATTGGCCCGAGGCTGTCGATTGGGCCTCCCGGTCTCTAAGCTAGGCTGGCTCCTCCGGCCAGGGCCAGGCAGATCCTGGACGATGGCTCAGAGCCATTGTCCTTATTTGTGAACGGGAAATGGCACCGCCTGCCTCCCAGGGGGCTTCCCGGAGCAGCTGTCGTCCTCTGAGTACAAGGCGCAGGCCTGGCACGTAGTAGGTGCACGGTGTAGGTGAGCCGCTGCTGTCAAAGTGCTGGTTTCATCTGCCATCTGCCCCGGGGACGAGCAGGACCCAGGCAGGGAGAGGCCCGGCCAGCCACGCCCTGGTCCAGGGAAGGTCGCCGTGGACAGTCTGACTGGGCTCCCCACCCCTCACCCCACCAGACTTTGTGACTTTTTTCAAACAAAAAGCGCCTTGCTGAATTTTGGTGAAGCAGGCCGGTGGCAGTGAGCTGGTCGTTGCTGGTGTGGTGACCCTGCGTCGTGCCATTGCGTTTCTATGACCCTCCTTCCTTCACTTCTAACCAAGGACGTGTTTATCCCTCAAAACGGGAGAAGAGTCACGTGGTACTGCTGCGGGCCGACCGTCTACGACGCATCTCACATGGGCCACGCCAGGTAGGGCCCGCCACCGGGCGAGTGGGGCCCACGGGGAGCCTCTCAGCTCCGCAGAGGTCTCTGACGTGCCACCAGGGACCTGGGCTGCACGAGGAGGATCCACCCTGAACTTGCCCTGTCCTACTTTAAGACAGGACCTTTCTTTCTGAAGCGGTGCTTTCACTCCCTGTAGAAAAGCCAGAGGAAGCTGACAGCCACAGGAGAGGTGCCCCGTGGCCACGGTTAGTGTCCCGGCCACGGTTAGTGTCCCATCCACGCCCGGACACCTTCTCTGTGCACCTAACGTTTTTCCTCAGCTGCAGCTCCAGCGGATGGCCCCGGGTGCTGAGCGTCCCTGGCACTCAGGCCTGAGGCCCGGGCCCTCCTGGGCTGTGGCATGTGTGAGCCGCTGGCTTTGGGGGAGCGCCACGCCACCCTCCCCCACGTGTGCCTTCGTGGCAGTGCGAGATGGCGTGCCGCAGCCGCCTGTCTTCTCGTCGCTTTAGGTCCTACATCTCCTTTGACATCTTGAGGAGAGTGCTGAGGGACTACTTCAAATTCGACGTCTTTTATTGCATGAACATCACGGACATCGACGACAAGGTAAAGGGTCGAGATTGAACTTGAAGCACAGCGCGTGCCGTGCGGGAAGCGACTTCGGGATAAGTACTTAACGTGAGGTCGGCCTGAGGTGGCGCGGGTCTCAACCTAGTGAACGTGACCCGAATGCCCTCGCTGAAGCAGCATCACACGTCATGCAAATGAGTGTCACGTGTTTAGCTGCTGTTCGAAAGCCGTGAGTTCGGGGACTCAGCTGATGACACGTCCCCCACGGTGCGTCACGGAGGGGCCTGCAGGCGCATGCACCGTGTGGGAAGCGGGGGGCCAGCCTCTTTCCTCGGCATCAGACAGGCCGCGTTCCGGCAGTCTCGTGTGGGGGCGCACGGCAGGGGCCCGCAGCCGCACAGGGTTGGACGCAGACTGTGAGCATGCCCCCCACCTTCCCTGTCTCTCCCCAGATCATCACGAGGGCCCGGCAGAACTGCTTGTTTGAGCGGTACCGGGAGAAGCAGCCCCCCACGGCGCAGCTCCTGGACGATGTTCACGCCGCCCTGCAGGTGGGCCCTGGCTGTCTGCCCCCCGATTCCCGGCCTCGGCCCTCAGCCGTTCGCGTGTCACTGGCCCTAGAGTAGTGGCTGTCCTCGTGCACAGTACCAAAGCCAGTTCCGTCAGGTCACCAAACTTGATCGACGTGGGGTGCTCGCCAGTGGGACAGTCGCCAGGACAGACTCACTTGGACAGGGGTGTGGAGTAGGTGACTGTTCCTGCCGCTTACAGGAAAATGGCAGCATGTGTCACCGTGCCGCTAACCTACACGTAAAAGGCTTCTAAAGTTACTGTTGAATCTTCCATGTTGAGGTCGCAGACAGATCAAGTACTTTTGACCAAGATGCAGAAGCCGTACCACACTGCTTAAATTGGTAATGCTGAGAATTTTCAGAATTATTCGAAGAAATTGATTCTTTCTAATTTAATATTCTCATTTTGAATAATCAGTATTATAAGTTATCGTATTATACAGTAAGATTAGAATAAATTGTTTTACTTGGTAATTGCTGTGTTTAGCAATTACAGTAATAATTACTGGTGTGCTTATAGCATTTTATCTCTGGAAATAAGGAATAAGGTTAGAGCTCACCAATCTTTTAGGCCAGCCAGGGGAGGCCCACTCGGCCGCGGGCACCTTCGTGGTAGAGGGGGCTGGTGGCACCTCCCGAAGTCCCTGCATGGCACCCGTGCAGTCCCTGGCACAGCCTCAGGAGAACTGCTCTCACTCATTAACGTCAGGGAATGGGAGGCGTGAGGTGGAGTGGGGTGGGCGCCCGGCCACGGTCGGGCAGCCAGGACTGGCTGCCTGGGGCGTCAGTCTCCGAGCGGCCACCCAGCCATTTGGGAAGACGTTAGGGTGACACTCTCAAGGACACAGGCTTCTTCCTAGCCCTGGGCATCGAGGAGAGCTGGTCTCTTCCAGGTCGCCTCCGTGGCCCAGGGACTCGTGCTCAGCATGTCATAGAGCTGCCCTCTGCCCTGGTTGCAGCTGCTGTCCGTGAAGCTGACCGAGACCGCGGATCCCGACAAGAGGCAGATGCGGGAGCGAATTCAGCAGGCGGTGCAGCTCGCCGCGGGGCTGCTGGAGGAGGCTGTGCGGTCGGACCTCCCCGCAGAGGACGTCGACAGCCGTGCGCAGGTGAGGCCGAGTCCCGCCTGTGTCCCACCAGCCCTGCGCCCGCGGGGCCCGCCACCCAGGGCTCACCTGCGTCTTGGCACACAGCGCCCTGGCCGGCCGCTCTGGCAGCTGCGGCGTGACGGTGGCAGGGTCAGTGCCTCCTCCGTCCGCGTCTTCCCGCCCCACTTCCTGCAGTGAGACCTGGGGAGCCCCGCCACCTCCCTCAGATAAGCAGGAGGCGCGCTTGGACGGTGGGGGCAGTCCCCACGGTCACCCAGGGGACTCTCGGCGTCTCTCAGCGTCAGAACCTGGGGGAAGAAGGGCGAGGGTAAAGCTGAGGTGAGCGGTGGGGCCCGGGGCCCCGTGAACTTGGGCCTCCGCTGCCCCCGCCTCTGTGGCTGTGGAAAGGCCGTCCTCAGGCAGGGGTGACCACAGTGGGCACTGGCCACAAGGCCAGCCCTGGGCCTCTCCCGATTCCCACAGACCGGCTGCCGCTCAGGATGGTCCTTGGCCTTTACGCCAGCGCCCCCTGCTGGTCGCCCGCTCAGGTCCCAGGAATGCGTGGTTCGCAGAAAGTGGGGGGGGCTGGAAGTCGGGGTGTGGGGAGAGGGCACACCCATTTCCCCACGGTTTTACTCTGCCTTTTACTCTGCCGTGTCCTCGCCTGGCAGGTGGCTGGGGTGCTCGTTCTGAGCTTTGTGAAAGAGGGTCAGGCGCCAGTCAGGGCGAGCACTTCCTCTCAGCTGTGCTTCTGAGACGGGGCCACGAGGTAGCTGCCCTCGCTCCGGCTCTCGCTCCGCTCCCTTCCCGCGATATGAGTGTCCATTTTAACAACGTCAGGGCCATCGCCACCGTCCACCTCCAGGAGCTCATCTTCCCTAACTGAACCCGCCCCCATCAAGCACTCACCGCACCCGCCCCCAGCCCCCGGTCTGGCACGTGAGTGGGGTCACACGGTAGTTGTCCTGCGTCCCGCGTCCGGGTTACTTCAGCACAGTGCCCTCAGGCTGCAGCACGTTCAGGAATGTCCCTCCTCCGGCTGCTTGACGTCTCGTCGTGTGGCTGGACCATGTCGTGTGCGTCCGTCGTCCGTCGCTGGGCCGTTGTGCACACGGCTGCCGTGAATGTGGGCGCACCTGTCCGTCTGCTTCATCTCCTGTTAACCCCTGGTGTAAAGGCCGAGACCCCCCGGCAGCCCGACTGTGACCCCGGCCGCAGCGCCGTCTCCGCAGCGGCCCAGGGCTCCCCGTGCCACGCGTCCTCGTCCCGGCCAGCTCGTGCCATTTCCCAGCTTCCTGCCAGCGCCCTCCTGCTGGGCGCGGGCTGGGGTCCCGCCGCCATGCTTCCGGTTTGCATTTGCCCCGACCAGGAGGGTCGTTTCTGCGTCGTCTCTGGGTCAGGGGTGCCGCACGCCGGGAGGAGCTGCAGGGCTGCGGGGCTGCGGGGCGTGTGTCTGGGTAGCCGCGGAGGCCCCGTCACCACCCAGACGTTCGGGCTCGGGCCGCATCTGCAGCTCCCTCCCGCCCACGAGGGGACACAGGGAGAACGCAGCCGCGGGTGGGGAGTGCTTCTACCCGGGGAGCCCATCGGAGCCTCGGCGCCCAGGTTTCACTGGGTGCTGTCATGTGGGCGCCTGTGCCTGGCACGGACCACAGCTCCCGGGTCCCGGCAGGCGACAGTTAACATTCTGCATGGGCCACGCGGCCGCTGGGCAGGAGTCCCAGCTTCCCAGCCCTGGGTCCGGCAGCTGCACGGTCAGTTCCGTGAGGTCGGTTCCCTGAGATCGGTGCGGCTCACTCCGCTGCCGACGCGTTTCCCGGTCCCGTCGGTGGCACGCACACCAGCGCTTCCCATTGTCACTGTCTTTCCTTCCCGCCCGTGGGACGTGAACTGTGAGGTGGCCGAACTGAGAGAGTTTGCATCTCTCCTGCCGCTCAGGGACTGACTGCCCTTCCGTCTGCCCGTCTTCTGCCGTTTCCACGGCCGTTTGTCTTCTGACTGGTTCCTAACTGTCCTCTGTGTCTTGGTCACTAATCTTTTGTCATTTAAATGTGTTGCAACCCCTTTCTTCCACTTGGGGGCTTTTCAGTTCACTTCCTTTTAATGATAGAAGGCCTTAATTTTAACGCAAATTTATCTTCCTATTGTACTTAGTATTTTGGGGGTCTCAAGAAATCTTCCCTAAAACAGATATTCTCCAACATTTTCTTTTAAAGACTTTAATAGTTGTACAGTTCACATTTAAGTCTTCATCCCCGTAAAACTGGTTTTGGTAAGGAGTGTGAGTGGGGATCCAGGCCCCCCACCCCCAAATACGGAAAGCCCTCCATCCTTCAGGTGTGCCATGCCCCCCTCGAGTCGGGTCTGCGTGGGCTCTCTGACGTCTGTCACTGGGGTCCGCGAGGTAAGAGGCCTCGTCTGGTTTTTGTCCGCTGGGTATGTTTTGATTTCGCAGCTGTCGCGCCCGGGCAAGGCCCCGTGGGGCTTTTAGATGTCGCGTCTGAGACTCGTCTTGGCTCCGCCTCCGGCTGTGTTGAGTCTCTCTGACTTGGGTTTGATCGGGTTTTTTTCAGAGCCTGTGGTTAGAGCAGGTTCACTGTCAACTGAGAGGATGGGACGGAGGACTCCCAGGCCCCTCCCCGCGCACGCCACCCGCCAGAGTGCTGTGTGTCGTCACCGACGTGTGTCGCCACCTGGAGCCCGCAGTCCACGTGAGGGCTCCCTCCTGGTGTCGCGCCGTCCGCGGGTTTGGACAAACGTGCGATGTCCCCGCAGCGTCGCACCGAGTGCCTGCCCTGGCCTCGCGGTCCTGCGTGCTCCCCCCGCCCCCAGCCCCTGGCCGCCCCTGGCCGCCCCTGGCCTTCTCGCTGTGGCCGTTTTCCCTCTCCCGGATGTCGCACCGTTGGAATCATACAGTCTGTAGCCTTCTCAGATCGGCTTTTTCACTTAATATACATTTAGTTTCTTCCATGGCTTTTCACAGCTCGATAGCTTATTTCTCTTTATCACTGAATAACGTTCCAGCGTCTGGATGGACCACAGTTTATCTGTCACCTGCTGAAGGACCTCCTGGTTGATTCTGGATTTGGCATTTCTGGTGAGAGCTGCTGTGAACATTGACGTGCAGGTTTTTGTGTGGACATCAGGTTTCGGCCCCTTTGGGTAAATACCAAGGAGCGTGTTTGCTGGATCACGTGGCAGGAGTGTGTTCAGTTCTGCGAGAAACCACCAAACTGTCTTCTCGACCGTCTGCACCGATTTGCGTTCCCACCGGGGCGAGTGACATTCTTGCTGGTCCTCGTCCTGCCAGCGCTCGGAGCTGCCGCGCCCTGGGCTGTGGTCATTCTGACAGGTGTGCGGGGTGGTTCACGGTCACCTGCATCTTCCTGATGCCGTGTGACGTGGCACCTCTGCGATATTCATTTGCTGGGTGTGTATCTTAGTGAGGTGGCCGTTAAGGCCTTTGGCCCATTTTTTAACCAGTATCTGCTTTCTTATTTCTGAGTTTGCAGAGTTCTTTGTATATTTTTAGATAACAGTCTTTTATCAGCTATGTCTTTTGGAAATATCTTCTATCTGTGGCTCGTCTCATCATCTTCTTGATAGCTTTCCCAGAGCAGGAGTTTTTAATTTTATTCTTTTTCCTACTCTCCCCATTTTTTTCTTTTCTTTCTTTCTTTCTTTCTTTATTTTTGTATCTAAAATGTGTTCGTTGCGTTGGGTCCTCACTCACCTTCATTCCTGGTGCTTTCGGGGCTGCTTCCTTCTGAAGGAGCGTCCTTCCGTAAGCCTTGCTTTTCCCCTGTCGGCCGGCAGAGCACAGGCAGCAGCCACCGGCCGTGCGTGGCTGAAGACAGCGCTGACCTTGCAGTATCCTGGGCACTTCCGGTCCATGAAGTAGGACTCGGGGCTCCGCACCAGGCGCTGCTTCTCGTGCCTCCTCTTCTCCTCTGGAGAGGGCGGAGGAGGTCCTTGGCGAGAGACGCGTCCTCGTGAGGAGATCGTCACCGCTGGAAAGGCGAGGTTTTACTTTCAGCCAAGTCCAGCCGATCGGTTCTTTTCTTCAAGCCTCCGGTGCTGTGTCTCACATCGTCGCCAAGCCCAGGGCCACGTAGGTTTTCTCCTGCGTCGCCCTCCAGGGCTCTCACAGTTCTGCAGTTCACATTGGGGTCCGGGATCCGGTCTGTGTCAGTCGTTGTGACGTGCGTGAGTCTCGCCGGATTCATTCTTTCGCGGGTGGATGGATGTCCAGTCCCCGCGACGTCTTTGTTCCTTCCTGTCGCCCTTGCTCCTGTGTCGCAGGTCAGTCGCCGGCGTTGCTGCGCATCCGTCCCGGGGCTGCGTTCCGGCCCGTTTGTCCACGCCCCGCTCGCTCGTCGGCGCCACACTGTCGCGGTTGCCTGGGCTGGACCGTCAGCCTTGGAGCCTGGTGCGCTCCGGCCGCCGGCACGCTGGCTCTTCTGGGTCTTCGCCTCCTCCCATAAAATCTAGGGCCAGGTTGTCGCTAACTCGCGGGGACTTCGATGGGGAAGGCATTGAACCTGCAGAGCAAGTCAGGAAGGACCGGCATCTCCACAATTTCGAGTCTGCCCATCCGTGAGCATTTACTTTTTCATTTCGTCAGAGTTTTGCAGCTTCCCTCCCCTAGCTCTTGTAGCTGATTGGTTGGCTTTATTCGTAGGCATTTCTTTTGGGAGGGCTAATGCGAACTGTATTGTTTTTTCATTTCGAACTCCGCTTACTTGTCGGCCTGTAGTTTTACGCCTCTCCCCGATCAGTGCAGCTGGATTTCTTTCTCGTGCGTTCCTGCAGGAGCGAGGGCTGCCCGTGGGCTGCCGGAACGGAGGCGTGCCGAGGGGCACCTGGCCTTGCACCTGATCTGAGGGGGAAGCCTCGTTTCTCACCTTGAGCCGTGATGTCAGCTGTAGGGTTTGTAGGTGTCCCTTATCAGCTCGAGGAAGTTCCCCTCTGGTCTAGGTTTACTGAGAGTTTTTATTGTGAACGGGTGTGTCGGATTGTGTCAGATGCTTTTTTTTTTGCATGTGTTGATACGATCATGTTAATTTATTTTTTCGTCTGTTGAAACGATGATTTACGTTAATTGATTTTGTAATGTTAAACCAGCCTTGTGTACCTGTGATAAATCCCACGTGGTCGTGGCGTATGGTTCTTCTGAGACTTTTGTGAATTCAGTTTGCTAACATTTTGTTAAGGGTTTTTGCATCTACGTTCACGAGAGATGTTGGTCTGTATTTTTTTCTACTTGCAACGTCTTTGTCTGGTGTTGGTGTTAGGGTGACGCTGTCCTCATGGGGTGATTTAGAAAGTGTCCTCTCTGCTGCTATTCAACGTAAGTGGCTGTAGAAATTATAATTTCTTCCTTAAAAGTTTGGTAGGTTTCCAGTGAACTTCCTATTTTAGAAAGTTATTAATTACTGATTAACCTTCTTTGAAAGATACGGGCTGATTCAGGCTGTCTGTATCATCTCGTGCGAGTTTTGGCAGCTGTGTCTTTCGAAGAACTGGGCCCTTCATCTGGGCCGTCACACCTTGGGCTCTAGATTTTTACGGGATTCCTTTATCATCCTCTTAATGTCCACGGGCTCTGTGACGACGTCCCACCTTTCGCTTCTGATCTGGTATCAGTCTTCGTGTCCTCTCTCTTTTTCTTTCTTAGGCTGGCTAGAGGCTTATCAACTTTATTGATCTTTTCAGAGAACGGCTTTTAGTTTTGTTCATTTTTCTCCCTTGATTTCCTGTTTTCTGCTTTAATTTGTATTATTTCTTTTCTTTTTTGCCTACTTTGGAGTTAGTGTGCTCTTTTTGTAGTTTCCTAAGGTGGAAGTTTATGATGATTGACTTTAGGTCTTTCCTCTGCTAACGTGTGCATCAATGCTATACATTTTCCCCAAGGGCTGCTTTCGCCGCACCCCACAGATTCTGCTAAGTTGCGTTTTCATTTTCATTTAGTTCAAAATATTTAAAAAGATGTTTCTTGAGCTGTCTGACCCGTGCGTTATTTAGAAGTGCGTTGTTTAGTCTCCATGTATTGGGGGATTTTCCAGCTGCTGTTCTGTCACTGATTTCTAGCTTGATTCCATTTGGTCTGGTAGCGGACACTGTGTGGCTTCTGTTCTTTTAAATTTGCTCAGGTGTGTTTTGGGGCCCAGCTCGTGGTCTGTCTTGCCGCGTGTCCGTGTGGCCTGGGGAAGAATGTGTACTCTGCGTGTCGTTGGCTGAAGTAGTCTACAGATGTCCGTTGCACCTGGCTTATTGATGGTGCCGCCGAGTTCGCTGCGTCCCCGTGGTTCCCGCCGGCTGGGTCTGCCGCTGCTGAGGGAGGGGTGCCGACACCTCCAGCCGTGGCAGCGGATTCTTCTGTCCTCCTGCTGCTCTCTCTGTTTCTGCCTCGGGGTTTGGTGCCTGTTGTTAGGTGCGTACGTGGTGAGGGCTGTTACGTCTTCTTGGCGAACGGACCCTTTGTCATCGCGTCACCTTTCATCCCTGATAACGTTGACGTCGCTCTGTTTGAAATTAATCGCAGCGATGCCTGCTTTCTCCGTCCGCGCACTTTTGACGTGTGCGTGTCTTTACGTTGGAAGTGGGCTTCTTGCGGAGCGCGCACGGTCGCGTCCCGGTCCCGCCCGCTCCCGCCCCGGCGCCGGCGCCGCGTCCCCCTGCTGGCGTCCCGCGGCTCCCTGACAGCGGGCTCCTGCCAGCACGTTCGTTGCCTTCCTGTGAGTCGTCCTTATTCTTCGCTCCCGTTTTTGTCTTCCACTCTTTTTCTGACTTTCACGGTTTTATTTGAGGGTTTTACGTGTCCTGTCGTCTCTCCTTTTCTTAGCATATCAGTTACGCTTCATTTCTACTTTTTTTGGCGGTTGCCCTAGAGTTCGCGATTTACATTTACAAGCAATCCAAGCCCACCGTCAAACGACGCTGGGCTTTGGTGGCTCCCGGGTAGCGTGAGTGCCCTACGATCAGATGCTCCCAGCTCTCCTTTCATCCCTCGTGTCATTGCCATCATTGACGTCACTCGTCTGTGAGCACACGCAGGGAGGCCGCCCCCCTCTCCGTTTCTGCGGCCTCGGGGATTCAGGAACATCTCCTGTCCCCAGCGTCTCGCGGGGACCGTTTTGTCTTCAGCTGGGGAGCCGGGTCCTCTTACCTGCCGGGCTGGCGTCTGTCACCGGATGGTGCTCCTCTTGTCCTGGCTCTCCACGTCGCACGCGCGGTGCTCCTTCCCGGCTCTGTCGTCGTCGTGGGGTCGTCTCCTCTCCTTCACCAGCTCCGCATCCCTGTGGGTTCTCCTCGTGCCTGCCCCGGAGTCGGCGCTGTGCGCAGTCACTTCGCCGTCCCCGTCCCCTGTCCCGAGCCGCACGAGGATTCCAGAACACCTGAACTTGAGCGAAGCCCTGATCTTCGTGCTGTGTTTCCGTGGCGGTCTTATACGTCTGTCATTTTGAAAGCCCGGCCAGTGAGACGTGAGTTTTCCCTCATTTAGGTTTGCCCGCTTGGCCCTCAGTCGCCCCTCTCTGGGGCGTTTTGGTCTCCTGTGGGATGGACGCCGTCCAGTCTGGAGCTCAGCCATGCCCACGTCACTTGCTGAAGTGCAGGCTGCTGGTTCCTGGGAGTCTGGTGGCCAGGGCTGTGGCCGGGCTGGGAACTCACTCCTGGGGGGCTCATGCAGCGTGTCATCGGGCCACACCTTGTGTCACTGCACTCATGACCAGACCAAGTTCTGATGTCACCGGGACTAACCAGATGGGAGAATCACCCAGAGTGCGTGCGGGGGTAGGGCACGTCCAGCCCGCTGCAGCCCGACCTCCAGGGCGAGGCCGGTGCCCGCACGCGGAACAGGGCCCGTGAGTGATTCCCAGGCTTCAGCAGAGGGCGGGAACCTCGCTGAGGTTTGTACCGAGAAACGTGCTTACTCCATCGTGCTTTCCGAGGTTGGTTTTGCTGGTCCTACAGTTAAGCTTGTCCGCAGCCATTTTCTCTGAGCGTCTTGGGGTGTCGTCCCCCCTCCACGTTGTTGGAAAAATGTTCTTTCTGTTTTCTGCTGTTTCACTGAGACAGCATGAGGGACTCGTTTTCCCTTGTCTGATGGATGTTTTCCATGCTTCCGTGTCGGTGGATTGTTGCATCGGTTCTGGAAAAGTCTCAGACGCGTTGTCCGGTGTCACGTGTCCTCTGTCCCCTCTCCTCTCCGCCCGGGTTCCCGTTAGCTGGTCGCGTCTTCTCTTTCTATCCTGTGTCTCGTCCCTGCCTTGCGCGGCGCCCTTCCTGCCTCTGCTGCATCTCGGGCGACTTCTTCGGTCCTGTCTTTGCACCCGCTAGTTCTCTCGTTGGGCGCGTGGACTCCGCGTCGGTGTCTCATTCGCAGAGGGCCCGTTCGTCTCTCTTCTCTCACCCGATGGCGTCTTCGGCGCGGTTCTGCCTCACGCGCCGTCCCTTCCCCTTCAGGCACGCAGCACCTGTTACTGCTTCCGGGGCCCTCGTCCGTGTCGTCTGTTGCTCACGTCCTCAGACCTGACCCCGCTCACGGGCGCCCCTCCCCTCGGAGCTTAGATTAGGATCTCGTTCCTGGGCAAAATCTGTGGCCATCCTGAGGGCCAGAAATGCGGACGCCTTCGAGGGGATGCCATCTGCCACCGCCTTGTGCGCTTCCTGCCCCCACACCTGGGGCAGGTCCAGTGCTTTCCCTCCCACAGCCTCCGCCTCCGCCCCGGGTGCCCAGCCTGGTGGGGACGAGGGGCAGTCGGTATCCTTGCACGCGTTTCTTGATACTTGCGAGCGCAGCGGCGCGTCAGCAGGGCTGCCTT
>NW_024350923.1:1682095-1765160 GCF_902729225.1 Pteropus medius | reverse complement strand
CCCTTCCTCCACGGTTGCTTTTCCTGCACCCCTCCCCCCACTCGTGGACCGCGGGCTGCCTGCCAGTCCCCGCATCCGTGTCACCACTGCGGTTCATCTGCCGAGAGCACTAGATCCCCCCAAGGCAGAGCAGCGGGTTCCCCGCCTCGGGGGGCTTGGACATGTCACAGGCAGACGTTTCTGCCACCCAGTGCGAGTGCCACGGTGATGGGACACAGCCTTTACAGACGTCGTTCCGTCGTGGGGCGGGACGTGGGGCCGGCCTCTTCAGTGGGTGACGCCTGACCACCAGGGCTTCGTGGGCCTCGAGGCCTCCCTCCAGGGCGGGGGCTCTGCCCGTCTCCCAACCGCCTGCCACCTCCTGTCGTGAGTTCTAAGCGCTCAGGCGTGCAGCTGCGGGCAAGCACCCCGCGGGCACCCCTGCCCACTCCGCCCGCCCTGCCGCTCCGCGTGTGGCGGTCGGGGCTCCAGACACACTGCGCCACCGAGTCTGCCACTTTCGAGCCCACGTGGGTCCCCGTGCTGAGCCACACATGGGAGCGTGGGGGCTCCCGGAGAGGGCTGCTCGTCTGGGACCCGGGCGGGCCGTGCTCAGCGCGGCTCTGAGCGCGAGGCCTGGGTGGAGCAGAGCGCCCCGCCGCCGGGATCCGGTAGAGCGGGGCACGAGGGAGGCTCCGTTTCTCTCCTGCAGGTGTTGCTGGAGGAAGCGAAGGACTTGCTGTCCGAGTGGCTGGATGCCACGCTGGGCAGCGAGGTGACCGACAACTCCATTTTCTCCAAACTGCCCCAGTTCTGGGAAGGCGAATTCCACAGAGACATGGCAGCCCTGAACGTGAGTGTCACGGCCGCCCGCCCGTGCTTCCGGGCCGCGGGGGCGCGAGGGGCCGCTGTCCTGGAGCGTGCGCCCCAGGCCGATGTTCGTGGGGGGAGGGCCCAGGCCTTGCTGCTGTCACCCGCAGGTCCTTCCTCCGGACGTCTTAACCCGGGTCAGCGAGTACGTGCCAGAGATCGTGAGCTTCGTCCAGAAGATCGTGGACAACGGCTACGGGTGAGCCCAGGCCCCCTCAGGCCACGCGGCCTTCCCGGAGAGTCCCCCAGGAGAGCGGTCGCCCGTCTCGGTCGGGGCCCGGGAGCAGGGCCGCGAGTGCCCGGGGCAGCAGAGGGTGTCGGCTCACGGCTCTGGAGTCCAGAGGCCTGAGCGCGGTGCCGGGGGCCGTGTGGGAGGATCTGGCTGGCAGACGGCCGCCCTCTCCCTGTCCCTCCACGTTTGGCACTGAGCACGGTTTGAGTTCTGGCCTCCTCCTTACGAGGTCAGCCGCGTGCTGGCCGAGGGCCCTCCCTAACTGCCCCCTTAGAGACTCGCGTGCAGTCACGTCCCAGGGTGCTGGGGGTGAGGACTGCTCCACACACATGGGAGCACAGTCGAGTCCCAGCCTCGCCACCTCGTGGCACGCGCTCCCTCAGCAGGCCTCTCTGCTTTCAGCCTGAGGGGCGCAGCGTGAGAGCCTCGACATCCCTCGGCGCCGCGGCTCCGCTGCGCTCAAGCCGCTGTTTGGCCGTACAGACTCCACCGTGTCCAGGGCAGGGAGGGAGAGCAGGGGGGCCGTGCTGGCTGCAGTCCGCCCGCCCCGAGCCCCCGGCAGGCTTGCTCCCACTGCTTGGGGCCCAGCCTGGGACCTGGGGCCACCCCTGCTCGGCCGTGTCCTGCCCTGGGGACTGTGGCAAAGGCGAGAGGTGTGGGGAGCTGCTGGCCCGCCGTCCACTAGGAAGCCCACAGTTAAGGCCACCGAAGCAGCCGCCGGTGCGCGTGGGCCCTGCCAGGTCTTCGGCGGCATCGGCCCTTTGAGGGCGCTCGTCCTCGTGTGGCCCCCCGAGGCAGGGCCGGCGGTGTCCAGTGTTCTCTGCCTGGTGGGATTCCAGCACACGCCGCCCCTGCCCTGGGCCGGAGGGCTGCCCTGCCCCGCGTCTGCCATTCTGGCACCTTCCGACTGCGGGAATCACTTTGCGAGGCTCTGAAGTTAGCACTTTCTGAAACAGCCGGCACGTGGGAGCACGGATGGCAGCCGGTGCCTGTCTCCAGTGCGGCCCCTGCTCACCGTGCCCTACGCCAGGGGACTTCTCCCCTGCGCCAGGGAGCCGCACCCCCAGCCAAGTGAGGGGCCCAGGGCAGCATGGGTGCCCCCTTTTCATGGTCGCTGCACGGTGACACAGGACCGTGTGACAGGGACCAAGCCAAGATGACAGGAGACAGATCATTCCGGGCTTCTGGGAGGCAGAGAGCCTTGGCTGGGCCATGTAGGTGGGTATAATGTAGACAGAAAGTTGAGAGCACGACCCAGGACCGTGTTGTCTCAGAGGCGAGAGTTGCATGGTCACAGGATTCGCGGCAGAAGGTCGTGTGCAGAGGGACAGGCTGCCCGGGGAGTGAGGACTCGGCCCCTGCTGGGTGATGCGGCCCTGCCATGTCTCAAGTGTCAAGACCTCGCAGCGTAGTGCTGGGGACGGTGGCCCGGGGCAGAGACTGAGTGAATGCAGCCTTATGCCTGCCGTGCCTCCTGGGACAGCTCCGGCCACCTTTGGGTCTGCCACACGCGCCTTGTTTCTGTTCTGTTTCCCAGCTACGCTTCCAACGGGTCCGTGTACTTTGACACAGTGAAGTTTGCGTCCAGCGAGAGACACTCGTACGGGAAGCTGGTGCCTGAGGCCGTTGGGGATCAGAAAGCCCTGCAGGAGGGAGAAGGTGAGGGGGTGGCGAAGGTGGGGTGGGGGTGGCACCTTTTCACCTGAAGGGCCTCAGGGAGTTTTCTACACCAAGCCCGTGAAATGCATAATTTTCTAATCAGTAAACTGTAAGGACGGCTGATCCTGAACGCTAGGTTTAAACTGCGCAGGGCCACTGGCACGGGGTGTTTTCAGTAAATGAGTACTTTCTCTTCCATGTGGTTTTCTTCACGATGGTTCGTTTTCCCTGGCTCACTTTATTGTGAGAGCACAGCATGGAACACATAGACCCGACAAACGCGCGTCACTAGGCTATTTATGCGCTCGGCGAGGCTTCTGATCAGCAGTAGGCCGTTTATTGGCCGTTAGGTTTTGCGGGGAGTCCAACACTATACATGGATTTCCGACTGGGTGTGGGGCCGGTGCCCCGACCCACGTTCGGGGTCAGCTGCACGTTCAGTGCTGTCCTGGGAAACAGCGCAAACCTCGGGGCCCCAGAGCGCTCGGGCCGGGGTGTTGGTGGGGCGCATGAGCGTGGACGGTGGGGCACCGGGAGCTGCTGCGCTGAGATGCAGGTTAGGGCCCGATGAGGCGCAAGCCACGCCCCCCCCACGGCGGCAGGTCGCTCCCTCAGCACCCGAGCTCTCACTTTGGGGACCGGAAAACCCGGGGCCATTTTGGCGAAGGCACAGCAGAAGCACACGGAGGAAACAGTCACCGAGTGCATCGTGACGGGTCCCAGAGCCGAGGCGCGATGAGGGGAGGGCAGCCCTCCGTTTCAGGTCACCGGCGAGCAGGAGATAGAGCGGGGTGATGAGCACCTGCTACTTTAAAGGGGGTTGGGGAGGTCACTGATTTTTCCTGGGGTCCACTCTGAGTTGTCATTTTAAAAGGCGCTCAGGAAAAGCCAGATGGGGACCCGGGCCAGACCTCCCCGCTCAGGCCCCCCGGCGTGCAGGCGCGAGCAGGCCGTCGAGTGCAGTGCCAGGCAGCAGCCCGAAGCGGCTGCTTCCTCATCTCAGCGAGGGACAGCCGGCCCCACGCCCATCTTTTTGTTCTCATTTTATTTTTCGGTTTTGCTTTTTCTATTTTTGTTTTTTTCCGTGTTTGTCTTGATCTAAATATTCTAAACATAGACAGAGGCTCTTTCTGGACCAAGTCGAGTTGTGTTTGTCTTTCATAGTGTCGCCTCCATTCTCAGTCCCTGACAACGTGGGGACGAACCACAGAACCCACGCTGCGGGGTGGCTCGCTCACGGCCGGGGCGCGCACCGCGTTTACCCTCCAGCGTCTCGGGAAGGCCGTTTGGCCATGAAAATGTTTATACTTTTTGATCAAGTAATTTCACCTCTGGGACTCTGTTCTAAAGAAACCCTAGAACCAAAAACAAAACAAGGCAACACAGAAACGTTAAGAGAAGTTAGACTGTTGCTTTAACGGTGTTGACAGGAGACCCGGCGGCATTTGAGGCTGCAGACAGTCATCAGAGTAAGGGAGGTGACTGCGTGATGCTACCTCCTGTCCCCAGGTCACGGACTTGGGACCAGATAGCATGGCGTCCGCATCCCCAAAGTGTACGAAGTAAACACGGCCACACCTGGAAGGGGGTTTGTGCAGTTCCGGAAGTGGGTGGATCTGCCAAGACTCGCCGGGATGTGACAGGATAGAAATACACATCAGTGGCCAGTCTAACGGATCAGAACTTCACACCCAGGAATAAGGAACGTCTACTCCCTTAAGCT
Source organism: Pteropus medius (assembly GCF_902729225.1). Lineage (NCBI taxonomy): Eukaryota > Metazoa > Chordata > Mammalia > Chiroptera > Pteropodidae > Pteropus > Pteropus medius. The sequence continues at coordinate 1,760,697 of NW_024350923.1, read as the reverse complement.
CACACAGGACCACACAGCAGGCCCCGGAGAGGAGTCCCCGCAAATCCCAAAGAGAGGCTTCGCATGGGGACCGCATCCTGTGGCCGTGATGAATGACTCGGTGTCAACACCGGGGACATTTAAAACTTACAGACCTGTGTGAAATCACACTCCTCAGTAGCCTGCAGGAACGGAGGACCAGGTGCAGATAGTGGAAGGTTTACCCGAACAGCAGGCAGGCGCCATGTGGCAAAACTCGGGGGGTGCAGCTGACGTGCTGGTTCAAGGAGCTCTGTGGTTTTAAGTGCCGTGCAATTGCAAAACAGAAGGGTTCGAATTAAGTGAGGTAAGCGACAGATGCGGAAGCTGGACCACAACAACGGCAGACCGAAAGGAAATAAAGATAAAATGGAAATAACTCTAGAGGTTGACAGCCTGTTCTTCAGCAAGACGGACAAATAGAAGCACTTCCGGCAGGACTGACGAGCGAGCGGAGCATCCGCGGGTCCGTGAGGAGGAAGCCGAGCCTGACGACGTGCTGTGGAGACCGGCCGGAGCCAGCGTTACACCTGCACAGACGCAGGAGAACACGGCGAGGCGCCCGGCCTCCAACGGTCACGTGGACGAGGACGCTTCCAGAACCACGGGAGCACACGGGGGCTGTGTGACGAGCACGCCGTCCGACCCCGCTGACGGTTCTTGTTAGACAGCGCCTGTGCCGGGCCCGTTTTCTTGCAGACTGACTTCAGAACCGGGTTAAGTTCCAGGGATGAGAGGCGCAGAACCCAACAGCCAAGGGACGGGGAGGGGCGTGCCCTCCCTCTAGGGGCGTTTCCACCTCCACCCGTGGTCGCACCTGGCCACATGGCCCGTCACTGCAAGGAGACCTGGGAAGTGTCACCTTTCATCTAAACACTGGGGCTCTAACAGAGGCGGCGTGTGCCCGTGGGGACCCGGGCCCCCTGCGGGCCAGCCTGCTTGCTCTGCTGAGTAGAACAGGGCGCCATGGGGTGACAGTGACAAACTCTCCTGACACTCTGGGGCCACGTACCGGTTGCCTCTGGGAGGGAGATGAGAAACGACACCAGGAGGGGGAGGGAGAGGATTGTGTGATTTAGTTCTTTCTTCAAGAATCGGGAGCAAATAACAGTTATCACCAAATCATGACGTTGGTGAAGAATGGGGAGGGCTGTGACAGAGCAAGGTCATTTTTGTTACAAAGTTTTTCATAAAAGCCAGATATATTCCCATGTCCATAACAAAACATTAACAACCTAAAAGCACATTTTCTGTCATGTAAAGAGTGGCTAAAAGAACGTCAAAGCACCGTATCAAATTATGTTTTCGAGTAATTTCTGATGATGCGGTAACGCACTCAAAGACTGAGAAACTAGGAAACTGGAGTACAATTTGCCCTCTTCGTTTGCTGTGCCTGGTTTTATTGGAATTGATTTAAAAAGACACCAATATGCAAGTCAGCACAACAAAACATGGACGGCGGTTGTCACCACGTGTACGACTGTGGCATTTTCCCGGTCCTTTTCCGTGCCGTGCAAGCATTCTACACGCAGGACCCGTCTGGACTCATAAAGGTGGCCGATGAGTAACGCCTTCGCTCCCGCCTGTCCTCGGGGCGGCGTCCGTGCGCTGCCCGATGGTTGGACAGTGGCGTTCGTGAGGTTGTGCTGTGTCTGCAATGCTCGGCATTGAGAATGTCCTCCCCGTTCCGGAGTTTCCCATGAGGGGTGACAGCACCCAGAAGGCGGCAGCACTTGGAACACGGGCCAGGGAAGGGGCCTCTGGGCCCTCAGTGCTGCGCCCTGTCCTCCAGTCATCACCGGGGCCACAGGGATGGGCCGTGCTGGCGGGTTTTCATTTTCACGGCACTGATGTGCTCCGTGGGTCCTGCCTGCGGTCTGGGACTCTCCTGGGGTGACTGTGCGTCCCCTTCCCGGAGAACGGTTACTTCCCATCGCTCCAGCCAGGCATAGGCTGGCTCGGCCCTGGTCCCTGGTGACCGGCCTTGACTGCTCCCTGGGGACCTGTGCGGGAAACCGGGTCGCTCCCTTTTGCTCTTGGCATTCAGAGGCCACTCTGTAGCTACCATCCCCATACCCGCCATGACGAACGCGGAGGAACAGTGAGTGTCCCGGTTTGCCACCTCCAGCCCAAGATTCCCTCGCACGCGGCAGGCTCAGCTCATCCTGCTCCCGCCCAGAACCACAGCTGAGAGCCCTGTGGGCTATGCGCTAGCTGGGGTCCCCAAGCTGCCTCATACCCTAGGCCTCAGCGCCGTCACTTGCCACAGTGGGGGCCGAGGGTGTGTGTGGGGGTGGGGGGGACACAGACGCGGGCCAGGCTTCTGAGCTTGTGACTAGCGCTTCGTAAACGTTGGCACTAGGGCGGCACCAAACCCCAGGCAGTGAGCTGGAGGACGGGCTCGACCACGCTGATGAGTGGAGCTCAGCCGGAAGGAGTGCCCGGCAGTGCCAGGAGCGGCTTTGACGGGGGACGACCACCTGGCTGCACAGAGTGACCCCTCCCTTGTGTCTGCAGGCGACCTGAGCATCTCAGCGGACCGCTTGAGTGAGAAGCGGTCCCCCAGCGACTTTGCCCTATGGAAAGCCTCCAAGCCGGGCGAGCCGTCCTGGCCGTGCCCGTGGGGAAGGGTGAGTGCCCCGGAAGGCTGGGGCGGGGGTGGCGGGGACCGGTCATGGGCAGAGCGCCTCACCGGAGCACCGCAGGACTGCCCCGTCCTGTGGACACGATGCCCTGAGCCTCGCGGGCCTCTGGGCAGGCACTTCCCTCCGGGGCCTCTGTCTACCCAGCTACAGCTGGGGGTTTGGATTGTCGGCACACCTTGGAGGCCCCTTGTCCTGACGACTTCGGCCCCGAGCATGACACGCTCTCAGGACGACCCCACCCCCCGCAGTCCTTGGGACGGCAGTACCGATGGGCCTCTGCCCCTGATCGGGCGCTGCGGAGTTCTGGAAATGACATGGGCCTTGGCACAGCCTCAGCCTCTGCGAAGTCGGTGGGGGGCATTGCAGAGTGGGCTCCCCACGGCGCCTGGGTGTGGGACCTAACTCCTGCTCCCGTAAAGCTCAGGGGTTTCGCGGGTCATGAGCGCTGGGGCACGTGGAGGCTGGAGGTCAGGCGGGCCGGCTATTGTGTCGTTTGGTTGCCAGGGCCGTCCGGGCTGGCATATCGAGTGCTCCGCCATGGCGGGCACCCTCCTGGGAGCCTCGATGGACATCCACGGAGGGGGCTTCGACCTCCGGTTCCCCCACCACGACAACGAGCTGGCGCAGTCGGAGGTAGGCTTGTTCCAGGGGGGCGGGCCTGGCACCCCCACCGTGGTGGGAGGAGTCGGGGGGCTGTCAGCCAGGGGCCACTGAGTAGAGCCTGGCCCACGGCGGGTTCTGTTGGTGGGAACGCGAACCCTGCTCATCTAGTCTGATTCACCACGTTCACGGTCTGGCTGTGGCAGTGGACGGGCCTGGACACCACCCGGCCGTCACCTCCCTCCCCGCAGACTCGGGCAGTCCCTCCCCGCAGACACGGGCGCTCAGCATGGTCGCCCCGCCCGTCTCTCCACCCAGGCCTACTTCGAAAACGACTGCTGGGTCCGCTACTTCCTGCACACAGGCCACCTGACGATCGCAGGCTGCAAGATGTCCAAGTCCCTCAAGAACTTCATCACCATCAAAGACGCCTTGAAGAAGCACTCAGGTAAGCGTCGGCTGCCCCGTGCGCCAGCACAGCTCTTCCCGGACACGCGGTGGCGGTTCGGGGGACCTCGGGACCTCAAGACCTCAGGGGACCGGCACCCTTCTGCCCACAGCACGGCAGCTGCGCCTGGCCTTCCTCATGCACTCGTGGAAGGACACGCTAGACTATTCTAGCAACACCATGGAGTCCGCGCTGCAGTTTGAGAAGTTCATGAACGTAAGTGCCCGTCCTCCCCAGGGCGCCGCTGGTCACCGAGATGGACCTGCCGCCTGCTTCCTGTTTTCGCTGATCGAGAGCCGGACGCAGGCGGGAGCGGCCACGTGCCGGCGGGGAAAGCAGCTCGCGGTCGCTTCCCCTGACCGGCGGGTCTGGGAAGGCGCTAGCGTTGGGGCCCCCACACCCCCTCCCGGGCTCGGGCAGGGCCGACGCACAGAGCGTTTCGGGTGCCGCCTGGCGCGGAAGAGCGCATTTGCAGCTGGCTCTGCGATGGGAGAGCCGTCTCAATGCTGCTCCTCCGGACTCTGACCGTAGGAGTTCTTCTTAAACGTGAAGGACGTCCTTCGCGCTCCCGTCGACGCCACCGGCCAGTTTGAGAAGTGGGAGAAGGAAGAGGTGGAGCTGAACGAGAGGTGGGGCGCCCTTCTCTGGGTGTGCAGGCGCGGCCACACCCACCGACGACGGGGCCGGGGGCTCCAGGCCGCACGGAGAGGCCCTGAGGTGCCTCACGCCGCTGACATTCCCGGGCCTCTCTCTTCCTGCTCAGCTTCTATGACAAGAAGGCGGCGGTGCACGAAGCCCTGTGCGATAACATCGACACACGCACCGTCCTGGAGGAAATGCGGGCTCTGGTCGGCCAGTGCAACCTCTACATGGCCGCCCGGAAGGCCGCCAGGAGGAGGCCCAGCCGGACGCTGCTGGAGAGCATCGCCCTGTACCTCACGCACATGCTGAAGGTGAGCCGGGGCGGAGTGCTGAGCAGGGAGCGCTCTGTCCCCCTCAGTCCCTGCCGTGCTTCTGGGTAGCAGACGTGAGGCGCGTGCACCGTCCTCGCGTGGAGCGATTGTGCTTCTGTGCCTCAGTTTCCCTCCCGTTTTGAGGTTGGACATGGAGTCCACCTTGGTGCTGGCCAGTTCCGGGGTCTTGCTGCATGCAGGACCCGAGGGTGACATGCCGCCCTCCTGGTTCCCCATCGGAAGTGGCCTTGGGCGAGAGAGGCCGCGAGGACGGCCAGAGCCAAGACTCATCCTGAGCAGAGAGATGGGGCACCCTGGCCGGGGCTCTGCTCCGGGAGCTGCCGGCTCATCTGCTCCCCGGCCAGGCCACCCACACGGCTGCCTCCCCCACGCGCAGCTGCATGCATCGTGGGCCCCGTTGCAGGCTGTTGTCCCTTGGGACTTCTTCACCCTGCACGCCTGTTTCTTCTAGATTTTTGGGGCCATAGAAGAGGAGAGCTCCCTGGGCTTCCCGGTGGGAGGACCCGGAACCAGCCTGGACGTGAGTAGAGCCTGCCTGGGCCAGGGAGCCTCCCCACGGGGCCGCCTTGGGTCACCCCGCCCAGAGACAGTACCCACCGCCAGGGCCCCTCCTGCCTAGAGTCCTCCCTCCTGGTCCCGTTTCCCTCCTGGGCCAAACCTGTGGCCATTTGGAGACTGGCATTAGGTCCCACCCACACTGGGCCAGCCACACCCACCCTGGGTTGTGTCTCAACCTGGCCCCTGTGTGGAAGGTCAGCCGGGACCACGACAGCCTTCCTCACGGACCGCTAGGTGGGGGGCACCTGTGCTGCTGTGCGATCTGAGCCTAGTCCTGGGAGACCACTAGATGGGACAAGTCGAGCCCTCGCGTGGGCTGCGCCGGCCGCTGGGTCTGTGTGTGAGGAAGCCCGTCGGCGATGGTTGGCGCTCTCGTGGTTAGCGTGTGGCCGGTGTAGAGTTTCCGCTGAGTGACAGCCATAACCTGTGACAAGTGCACACTCAGATTCATCTCACGTGAACTCGCACGCCTCTCCTGCCAGGAGCGCTCTGTAATTGTGCGGTTAGGTCTGTGTAGACATTTAAGTGGTTTAAGTGTAACAACCGTGATTTAAACGAGCGCACTGTGGAAAGGCAAAGCCTTGGGAATCCTGGGTCCTGGTGACAGCCGGCACCGCCTGCAGGCAGCGTTCACAGCCGTCTCCCCAAGAACTGACTTCCGGAGAGAAAGCCGTTCAGTGTTGTCAGGATTCCTGCCAGAGTCCACGCCCACGTCGCCGGTGGCTTTTGCCAGCCTTAGATTAGTTGTCGCTGTGATGTCTTCTAGATTTGGCTGTATGTGAACTTTTTTTGGTGCTTTTTAAAAGGAAAAGTCACATAGCTGCTTTATTCTCTTTGGCAGTGATTCTAGATATTTGTTTTCTTTGTTTAAAAAAGAACTTCTAGGTTAAAGATAGTCTGCCTTTGAACTTTTAAGAAATGCTTTCAATTTTAAATGCCGTGGCTGTGTTGTGGGGCCTTCAGAAGGTGATAGACACGGGTCCCCAGCGACCTCAGTGGGCCCTTTGACCCAGCTCACTGGAGCGGGCAGCCACAGGAAGTGCAGTAGGGGAGGCTGTGGGCCGAAGGGCAGACGTACAAGTCACACCATTTGAAGTTCACGGTTACCTTCCAAACCCCAGCTGTTGTAGGAGCAGGGGCGGTAGCTCCCACATCTTGAACCACCTCGGTCCTGATGGCCCACGGTGCGCTGGTGTGGTCAGCTGGGCCGCTGGGGAGCCAGCCCAAAGGTACGCTGGCCGAGGCTGGTGGCAATGCGAGGCTTCGTCCCTCCCTGGGTCACCCTGCTGTCTCACTGCGTGGGTGCAGAGGAAGACCCCAAACTCCAGCAGTCCAACCCCTCCCCTGCAGGGATGCGTCCCCGCGGCCAGGGGCAGGCTTAGGCCTGGGCCACACCGGGGCTCGTCAGCCCAGGCCGCCTCTGCGCCAACCACTGTGGTTTGGGTTGTCGAGCTGCCGAATGACCGGAGAGGCAGGAGAGACCGTGCAGAAAAGCTGCCGGGAAAGGGTGACAGTCGTGAAGAAGGGCACTTCTCGTGACGTCGTTTCTCCCGCGTGGGTTCTGCCCCCCCCCCCACGGTGTCCCTTCTCCAGCAGCCTCCGTGTTCCGCGTCCGCCCGTGTGACTGCGCACGGCTAACTGCAGGGCCGGCGTGAACGTGCGTGTGGGGCGGGGCACGGAGACAGCTCAGCTTGCACGACTGGCCCCGAGGCACCGGCCTCAGTGTAGACCAGGCGTCAGGCTCCCCGAAGGCCGGCGCGTGAGCGGGGAGACGGGTGTGGTGCCTGCGGCAGGGCGTGTTCTGCTGGACGGGCGGGAGGGGAGCTGTCCGTCCCCTTGGATAGTGTCGCCTGTGCTGGGCGCCTCCGAGTCCACAGGGCTCACTCACCTGGAGGGGACCAGGTGTGGAGGAGAGTGTGTCCCTAGTCCAGGCGTCACTCCTCCGTGTGGCGGGGTGCGAAGTCTGTCCTGAGTCTCTCGGTGAACGAGGCCTTCTCCCGCAGCTCGAGTCCACGGTCATGCCGTACCTCCAGGTGCTGTCGGAGTTCAGGCACGGGGTGCGGAAGATCGCCCGGGAGAAGGAAGGTGAGGCCGGTGGCCCAGTGGCCGTGGGGGTCCGCCCGCTCTGTCCCGGACAACCACGCCCTTCACTCCGGCCAGTTCTGGCTCTCGCCGATGGCCGCTGGGGGCTGTAGGGGGCTCTTGAAGGACCCAGAGCCAGTGGCCTTGGGTCCCTGGGTCCTGGGCTGCAGAACATGGCAGCCGATTCTGACCTTCACTTTGAGCGAGGAGCCTAGTCTCGTGGCGATGGTGGCTGTGACTTCTCTGCGCTCCGAATGCCAGGACCAGGCCTAGGCGTGGTTCTAACCCCATCCGCCTCTGAGCCGGGCCCTAAGTGTCCGGAGCTGTCCACGGGGAGGGCCCAGGCCTGGGTGGTGGTCCCAGGCTTCCCTGCTTCCCACAGAGGATCGGACTGACCCTGTCCCTTTGCCCCAGTCCCTGAGGTCCTGCAGCTCAGTGACGCCCTGCGGGACGACGTCCTGCCCGAGCTCGGGGTGCGGCTGGAGGATCACGAAGGTGGGTTCCGCTCGGCCGCTTCCTCAGCGTGACGGGCAGGGAGGCGGGAGGCCGCTGGGGCAGGGGCTGGGCCTGAAGGGCCGCAGGACAGCGGGAGCGGTCTGAGGCGCCGGGTCCGTTCTGTGTTGAGGAGCCCCAGAGCTGGGGGGTGGCGGGGCCTTGCGGTGTCACTTTAGGTGTCCTCACCAGCCCTTCCTGTTTGAAAGGCACTGGGGTGTCCACCCCCGCGGCCTGGCTGCCCGTTGCTCGTGTTTCTGTTGGGCCTCTGGCCACCCTTTCTAATGACTTGTTGCTTCTGAGACAGCCTGTGTCATGTGATTGTCTGTGGCTTTCTCAACTTGTTTTTTGACTTTGTGGCGGATGCTACACAGAAAACTACTAGGTTTTAAAGACTCAGATGACATGTCTTATTTTACAACTTTTGCATTTCCTGTCATCAGCAATAGGGAAGGGGCCCCACCTTGCTTTTCTCCAGGGGACCCTTGGGTGCAGCCACAGGTTGGGGGCCTGGTGGGCTGCCAGGGGAGTCGGGGGGACAGGGCCGGCAGGGAGGATGGATGCCAGGCCTCGGCTTCCCTCACGGCCACTTGCCTTTCAGGACTGCCGACCGTGGTCAAGCTGGTGGACAGGGACACCCTGTTGAAAGAGAGAGAAGAAAAGAAAAAGGTAAGTAGAAAAACTAAATGACTTGACCTTGATATTTATCAAAAATGTAAAAACCTCTGAGTTTGCATACTTTACCATTTAAGAGTCAGTGTTTACACATTTACTAAAATTCCAGGATTTATAAGCATCAGAAGGAAAATTTAATGAGCTAGGTAACTGACAACTTGGTGACAAAAAATTTATCTTCTAATGAAGAATCTCTTTTAAAAATTCCCAGACTTTAAGGCAAAATTAGTCAGTTTTCATAAGCCGCGGAGCTGGCACGTGTGGCCACACCTTGCTCTTCCCTGAAGTGGCGTCTCCTTGGCTGCTTGGGTAGAACGTGTGGCAGCCACAGCTCCGCCAGCCCCCCACCTGGCACCCGCCCTCCTGCGCGGGCCCCGCTGTGCGCTGTGCTCTCCGTGGCGGGGGGCTGAGCTGGGGCTGCGGGCCACAGTGGGTCAGGACAGCCCCTGCTGCGAGGAACCTCAGTGTCCCAGAGAGACAGGAACACACACACAGTAGGTGTCAGAACTGCTGGGTGCAGCCATGAGGCGCCCCTGGGACACAGGCGGCAGAAGGAGAGACCCCCGAACTCCCGCCCCTGCAGGAAGTGGGGGCAGGCACCATAGGAGGGGGGCGCAGGGGTCCGCTGCCCCGGACCAGGAAGGGCCTCCGTGGGCGTTGAGGAAGAGCTGGGGCGGGTGGGCAGGGGGATGCCGGTGCGGCCACCGGGAGGAGCTGTTGGCGGGGCCAGAAGATTCTCACCTGGGAAGTTCCGGGCCGAGCTGGACTGGTGAACGGCCTGCAGGCTCGGCATGGTCAGAGGGTCTGGGGAGCTGGGGCGTTGCCTGCCTATGTCTCCCAGTGTCACGTTCTGTCACCCCAGCTGTGTCGGGCTCTGACCTCTCCTCAGGTGCCGCCACGTGTGGCCTACCGTGACCCTTCCACAGAGGTGACTCGGGGCTGACAGCCTCCTGCCAGCCGGGCTGGCTAAGGAGCGGTCCACACAGCTCCCCAGCCAGGCGCACTCGTGGGGCGCTGAGCCCCGCCGACCACACCTCTCTCCCTGCCGGTCCTGGTGCTGGCCCAGGGCTCCCAGAGGCACCCACCCCGTGGTGGCAGCTGGCGTCTGTCTGCCGTCCATGTTTCCAGACTGAGGGACTCCCATCCTAGCGAATCTGGGGGAGCGGCCTGGGACTGTGGCCTCCCCGCCCGTGCCCCTCCAGCCCTCGTAGACAGCCACCACCCCCCCCCGCAGCGTCTCCACCAGGGGGCGACACGTGCTGGCTTCAAAGGCCGGCTCCCCACGCGCTTCCTGAGCGCCCTGCCTTGTGAGCGTCGCCATCTGGGTACATCCCGGTGGCCCAGCCTCATCTCCCTCTCTTCCCCCTGCTCTCTGGGACCCTTGCTCCCCTTCCTCTTCCGTGCTGGCCTCCCCTTCCCCAGCCCCTACCCCCGGGCTGACCTCACCATCCCAGGGCCTCTCTGCCATCTACCTGCCTGCGACCCCCAAGTTTTCCCCGGCCTCAGACGTGCCTGTGCCCAGACCTCCGGGTCCAGCCTGCCGCTTGGCCAGGAAGCACCTGAAACCCAAGATGTCCAAGGACGAAACTTGTGATTTCAACTCCCCCAGCGTGTTTGTCCTTTCTGTCAGGGGCTGCACGTCTGCTCACACAGTGACTGAGGGCAGACCTCCCGAGGCAGCTGTGGGCCCCCCTCTTACAGGCACCTGGCCCTGCCGCCTCCACCCCAACGCCCAAGCCCAAGGCTCCCCGCCCCGCCCCTGCCCAGATGCTGCCGCCAAGAGGGAGGCGGGCATCCACTTGTCCCCTGCAGCCCCCTCCACTGCCCTTTACCTATGCAGTTGACCCCAGTGCCTGGGCACCTGCTGACCTCTGCCCTCCTCTCCCATCTGCCCCTGGCCCTCAGATGCTGTCCCTGGCGCCCGCCTGGCAGAGCCCCGCCCAGGCTGGCTGGTCACACGCACTGTTTCCTCACATACTGTGGGGCGTCTGTTCTCTGCCGCCCCTCTGTCCCGAGCAGGCTGCGCCCTAACGGATGCGCTCCGGCCCGGGGCGCCGTCCAAGCCTCCTCACACCAGCTCGCCTCCCTCCGAGGGGCGGGCCGGGTCACAGTCCAGCACAGGGCCGGGCCGCAGCTCAGCGGGGCAGCAGGGGCCTTGTGCCACCGCCCACCCGAGAGGGGCCTGCTCATGGGCCGTGTCCTCTCCCCCCAGGTGGAAGAAGAGAAGAGGAGGAAGAAGGCGGAGGCCGCCAGGAAGAAGCAAGAGCAGGAGGTGATGCCCGTTGGGGCCGGGGCTTTCCCGGGCAGACACTACCCCTGGGGCCCGGCTGGCACCCCGTCTGCCTCCGTCCACCAGCGGTGCCCGCCGGGAGGCCGACAGTCCCTCGGCAAGAGAAGCGCCGAGGGCACTAAGCTGTGACGGGCAGCTCTCCTAGACTTGGTGGCGCTGTGACTGTGCCCACGGCAGACGCCAGCCTGGTTCTGAGGCGCCGCCTTCTCTGCCCCGGGCCTCCACCCACCCTGCTGTCTGCCGCAGCGGCTGCGTCCCGGGGCTGGGGTGGGAGCGGACGCGCACCGGGTGAGCACTGCGTGTGCTTGGGGCGGTGACCGTGTGTCTGTTCCAGGCAGCCAAGCTGGCCAAGATGAGGATCCCACCCAGCGAGATGTTCTTGTCCGAAACCGACAAATATTCCAAGTTTGATGAAAACGTAAGCACCCCTTTTTCTTTCAGAACTCTGTGAGGCTCATTGAACTGGGATGGCGGGAGTTTTCAGCCTTGGGTGAGCGGTTTCTGCTCAAAGGGAGGGTGGTCACCTGGCTCCTGTTTTAGGTCTGGGGCCGCCTCCCTCCCCGCCGTGGCCGAGTGGCCTCTGGCACCGGGAGTCGTGGTCTGGGCTGAGCTGGGCACAACTATGAATCGGCCGTGTCTCCCACACAAGCTGGCCGGAAGTGCCATGGCCCAGGTGTGTCCACTCCCCCGGGCCCTTCATCCTGGCCGTTCGTTCCCCTCCGGGTCCGTGGGCTTTCTGTCCTGGCTCTCGTCTGTATTCGCTACGTGTTCCTGAGCCAGTCACGTCAGAACCGAGCCCCGCCGGCCCTGAGGGGAGCAGTGTCCCTCACAGCCCACACTGGCCACGTCTCAGTGGCTCACATGGGTGCGCTGGGCCCAGAGCTCCACAGAGAGAAGGCGCCCGGGCAGGCAGACGTGTCTGGCCAGGAAACCCAGCTCTGCCAGCCCCAGGACGGGGAGGGCAGGCCCCTCGGTGACCGTCTGTGCTCTTGGCATTTCAGGGCCTGCCCACACACGATACGGAAGGCAAGGAGCTGAGCAAAGGGCAAGCCAAGAAGCTGAAGAAGCTGTTCGACGCTCAGGAAAAGCTGCACAAGGAGTACCTCCAGGTGGCACAGAACGCAGGCTCCAAGTGAGCGGGCCGGGCGGCCAGCCCCCGTCTCTAGGGCCACCAGCCCCCTCGCTGTGTCGGCCGTGACAGTGTCCCTGCTCTGATCATGTTTACAGTGGCCCTCGGTCCTCAATTAAGAATTTGTTTGTGGGGCCCACGCCATCCCCACTCTGAGATGCCAGTAATAAAGCCTTCCCCACCGCGAGGCCAGCACCCTCTCTGCCGTCACCGCGCACTCGGCATGGCAGCGGCCGGCCGGCTGCTTGCTCAGCAGGTCACCACTTAGGTGCTCGGTCAGTTGAGCTGCCTCAGCCAGCCCAGGAATCTCTCCCGCATGCAGATTGCTATCGGCTAATCTCTGGTGTGTGGGCGCATTGGGAGCTATTTGAGTAAGAAAAAGACAGGCTCAAACTGGCCGAACGCGCTGACGCCCCACACAAAGGCCGCACAGTCGGCCCCTCCGGTTCTGATGAGTAAACACACTTGCAGCCCCGCAGCAGCCCCCCCTCGGCAGGGCAGAGGCAGAGGCTGGCTCAGCAGACGGGCCTGGCCGCCACCCAGCACCGCGGACCACGCCAGCGAGCCCAGGAACCACGCAGCCGACAGTCGAGACGGGGAGGTCTCAACACGGCAGGGCAGCCGGGTGCCACCAGGCCCCGTGTGGGGAGCGGTCCTCGCCCCGCCGCTCGCATTCCTTCTCACCGGCGCTAAGACGGAATCGGCTCCTGAACTGTGGCAAGCTTACCCACCGTGACCGAGGCCGCGCCAGCCCAGCCCACACCTGCTTCACGCCCACCACGCCTGGCATCGGCTCTGCTCCGGCAGGACAGGCGACGAAGTCATCCATGCCAGGCAGTCCTCGGGCTTCGGTGACGGCGGTGCAAAGCAGCTCGCCCCCGTGGGCGAGGCTGGCGGGGCCCTGTTGTAGAGGCGCCCGTGCTCTGTCCCTTTGCCGCACTCGTAGGCCATCGTCCCAAAGACAGCTGCACAGTATGACGGGACACGTGCACGTGCTGCTCACCATGGCATTGTGCACGGCGCAGATCAGGACCAGCCTGTCAGCGGGGTCCCTGGCGCCGCCTGGGGGCACCCCCAGTCACACGCGGAGCACGATGGCTTTGAGGCAGTGAGGACGGGCTCTGGGCAGTGACCTGCCTGACTTCCGAGCCTCATAAATGTTTCACATACAGAGAGATTTAAACCGGTAAAAAAAGAAAACCCTAAAACGAAGCAAAACAAACTTCTTCCTGTCAGTTATCTGGTGCTACGTAATAAGTCACCCCAGATGTGGTGGCTGAAAAGAGCAGTCGTCGCCTGAGCTGGCATCTTGCAGGAGTCCTGTTAGGGGCTGGGGAGGGGACAGACCTGACTTGCTCGAAACCACCGCATCTCGAGTATGAACCTTGGTTTGTACGAACTGGCCGCGGAGACCCCTGGGGAAATTTGCGTAGGGACTGAGTATGGGACGATACTAAGGAATTTCTGTTAATTTTGTTAGTGTGATCGTGGCCGCCGTGTGCATAGATGTCCCGCATCGGGGAGCAGGTGGCGCGAGGCCTGCAGTCCCGTACTGCGCGCCGTGCGTGAAGCCAGCCACGCAGAACGCTCACGGCGCCCCTGGCAGGCAGCTGTTCCACAGGTTATCCGCTCTGCTTTTCCGTTTGAAACTTCGTGATCAAATTCCTTAAAACGAGGCCCTGCCCGACGCTGCCGAGGACGGGGTGAGCCCGAGGGCAGCCTCCGCCCTGGACCCTGGGGAAGCAGGGTGCCTGGGGGGCTGGAAAGTCCCGCGCCAGGAGCTCCCCCGCCCACCTCGGGCAGCCTGGTGAGGAGCGCCACCCCGCCGCCTGCACCCTCATGAGCTGCGGCAGAACCTTCCGGACCAGGGTGCGGTGGGCGTGTCCTCGTGTCGTGTCGGCCCCCGTGAGGGTTCTGTCGTGTGCGTGAGGCTACTTTCCGGCTGTAAGAGCCAGGTCCGTCTGCCTCTGTCTTCCCGCTTCTCCCCCAAGAGAAATCTTTTGATGTCCTCATTATAAAAACATCATAGGCTCATTCTTTAAAGATGAAATCGTGCAGAAAACCGCTAGGGTAAGGTCGAGGCTGAGAACCCGTGGAAGGCCACCTCAGAGGTGGGGACGCCTCAGTTCGGGGACCATCTCCGGACTCCTCCCGAGGCTGTGAGGTCTGCGGATCCGCTCCGCTCTGCCAGCACACCGCAGGTCTGAGTCACGCTGCGTGCGTCCCTGTGCCCGTTCTGTTCGTGCGTCACAGTCTGGCGCCACGCCCTGTGGAGGGACGTTGGGGTGCTGAGGTCCGGTGCCCCCTCTCCTGCCAGCACCGGGGTCATTCCGTAAGCCGCGCCCCTGAGAGGTGAGGGGCAGGGTCCCCTCCGGGGCTAGGTTGGTCGGGGTCTGGCTGTTCTGAGCCGCGGGGCTGCGATGCGGGGAGCTGTCCCCACATCTCCGGTTCCTCCTCAGGATGGGGTCAGAGGGTCTGCCCAGAACCCCGCTGGGCCAAGGCGGTGCCATCATTCAGTGTCGCTGAGGCGGGGCACAGCTGCCTAGGTGGGAAGGACAGAGCGCCCATCCTGAGCTCGGTCTGCGAGGAGCAGCTGACAAGGCCAAGGGTGGCCGAGGAGCAGAGGACAAGGGCAGGACATCCCCTGGAGGGAGGCTGCCAACCAGGCAGAGGGGCTGCGACAGGTGTGCACAAGCTCAGAGCCTGGTGGAGGCAGCGTGCTGGGAAGACGAAGCCCATGAGGTGGCCAGGGGCCTTGGGGAACCACACAGTGCCTGTCAGCCCTGGGTGCAGTCAGCATCATCGCAGGACTCGTAGACAAGCCGACGCCTGCCCCGCCCCTCCCCCTTCGCTGTGAGCAGCGGGGAGCTGTGGAGGGTGTCGACCCGCAGAGCGGCGCATGCCGGTGACAACGTACACTGCAGGGTGGGGGTGGCAGGGTCCCCCCAGGCGGGAGGGCTGCCTGTGAGGGCACAATGGACGCCTCAGCTCATGAAAAGCAGGCACCTCCTGGCTAAGGAGGAACCCGGCTCAGCGGAGGTTGTTTGCAGGTGCTTCTGTCGGAGTAATCCGCACCATCTGTGTCCGTGGGCGCCTGAAAGCCGCCAAGCGGCAAGGCTCTGGGGTGGGCAGCGTCTGGGTGTTTGTCTAAGGCCCGGGTCAGAGGTGATGAGGCCCTTCAGAACGCACGGGTCTCAACAGAGGAGACGGGCGCCCGTTCCCGCCGTCCAGCAGCCGTGTGAAGCGGGAGCCTCTCCTCGGGTCCCCGAAGCCTGTGGTCCAGGGGGGTGTGGCGCCTTCAGACACGAGGCCCTAGGTGCCGGGAGCCCACGGCCCCCAGCGGCCCGTGGGGCTGCTGCTGGGGGCGAGTGTCTCACCCCAGGTCGCTGGGGACTTTGCCAGGATCCAGGACTGTGAGGGCAGGTCCCTGGGTGACAGGCGGGCCGTGGGATCTCCCCCCACAGCACTGAGCTTGGCCTAACACAGTGTGGAGGCTCCGAAAATCAGGTGCCCGGTGCAGATGCCAGTGGAAGCAGAGGACAGGCCCGTTCCCCAGGGGGCAGGCAGCTGGCACCGGACGCGCTGGGGTTTCCAGGACAGACATTGCACTGGGTTCAGTAGTGTCCCCCTAAATTCACTTCAACCTGGAACTCCACGGCGTGACCTGGTTTGGAACTAGGGTCTCTGCAAACGTGACGGTTAGGTTACGAGGAGGTCACACTGGAGCGGGGTGGGCCCTAAATACAACACGACTGTGTCTCTGAGAGGGGAAGAGGCACAGACACAGGCCACGTGACAACAGAGGCAGAGACAAGTGACACAGCCACAAGCCCAGGGACCTCTGCAGCTCCAGAAGCTGGAAGAGGCAGGCAGGACCCTCCCCTAGAGCCCCCAGAGGGGGCGCGGCCCTGAAACCCCTCGATCTCAGACGAGCCGCCCGGAACTGGGAGAGAGTTCATTCCTTTTTTTTTTTGAGGCCCCGTCTGTGCTGCTTCATCATGGCCACCCCGGGAAACCCAGAAACTCCCGTTCTCATACTTCGTTCTCTTTAACAGAAAAACGCATTTGATATGACAAATCTTCATTTAAATAAATTCATTCATGACTGAAACGGGAGACAAAATCCAGTCACAGCACACGCAGACAAGGATTGTCACCTAATTTCATAAGAGACGTGATAGGACATTTTGCAGGTTCCAAAGAGCCACCCCACATGCAGCCAGCTGCATGGGATTCTCATGTCCATTTCTGTCGGGGAATCTGAGACCCAGTGCCCAGAGATCTGAGAAAGTGTCAGGCCTGGGCAGAGCGCTTGGGGTGGCACCCTTGGTGTCACCCTGAGCCTGGCGCACTGCCCATCACTCGCACTTGCAGGTGAGGACACCGGAGTGCAGCCTGCCCCAGGTGTCGCCTGCCATCCCCCGCCACACCCCCAGTATCTCTGTCAAGCAAACGTGCCAGGGCACCCAGCTGCTACCTTTAGGGACATGAACCACCCTGGGCTATTTGTAGGTCTTGGAATGCACTGTGCTGCTCACCTGCCAATCTCTGCACTGCTCCTAGCCTGAAACGTGGTGCCCACCGACCCTCCCTGCTGGCCCACTCCCGCTGGTTCTCAGGTGTCAGCTGGAGCACCACTTCCTCCCAGAAGCCTGCCTGATACTCTTCCAGTGGTGGGGACGGGGCAGAAGGCAAGGAGAGACAAGCACATAATCGAGTGAACGTGCCTCAGGAAAGCCGGCAATGGTGCCTTGATGGAAATAAAGTATGAGGAAGTGGCAGCAACCGAAAGAGTGTTCAAGGAAGGCCTCTTAGAGGAGGTGAGCGTCCAGCTGGACCAAATGATAGGCGGCAGCCAATGAGAGAATGTACTGTGGTATCATCCACAACTCCCCAGAAAGGGCCTTCCAAACCCACAGGAGCTCCAAAGGGGAACGGGCTGGGGTGTGGGGGTGGACTCTGCTCTCTCCAGGTGGTATCTGAGCCACAAGCAGACCCTGGAATTAGCCCTTCTGGCCCCTCAAATGGCAGCACAGAGCGGCCCTGGGCTCAGCATGCAGGCCTGTGATGGCTGCTCTGTCATCATGAGCACCAGGACCTGTGGGGGACCAGATGTCATCTGGGGCACAATGCAGGCTGAGCCACTCCTGGGACAGACTAAGGAGAGCCTGGGGGGCAGGGACTAAAAGACAGTCCTGGGCTTCAGCTCTAAGACCCTCGTCTGTGTTCTCAGACAGTCCCCACCCATCACCAGTGCAGGTGGGGTAATCAGGACAGCTGACACCTGCACCAAGCTGACCATTGGCCAGTGCTGTTCTAACTCTCCCCCCAGCCCTATTAAGCAAGTCTACAAGTGCCCCGATTTAAAGATGGGGGGATGGAGCCGAACTGGAGTGGCCAGGAGGGCGCGGCAGTGGGCGCAGGGTCCTACGGCGGGGCCGGGGTACGGGTGACCGGGAGTCCGGCGACGGGCGCCCACCACGTGGCCTCTGCGCGCCCCCGCCCCTTAAAGAGGCGGAAGGAACGCCAGCGGGCGAGCGCGCGCCGCCGCGGACCTCACACACTTATTTGCCTACGGCCCGCGGGTCTGAGCGCGGCGCAGCTTCTGATTGGTTTTCGCCGGAGGCGCCGAAGGTAGTTGACTTGCGCCGAGCCAGCCCAATCACAACCCGCCTTGCTCGAAGAGGGCGGGGCTATAGGGTTTGACCAATGGGAGGCGGCGTTGTTGGCGGCCACGGCGGCGCAATCCCAGGAGCGAGCGAACCCACCGCCGCCGCCACTGCTGCAGGAGGCGTGAGGTGCGGACGCGAGGGCTTGGCCGGGTAACGGCGCTGGGGCCGTGGGCTGGGCGGGGGGACGGGGAACAGGCCGCGGGGGCTGGGGACAGGCCGGGGCCGCCATCTCGGGAGGCCGCGGCGGCAGGGGCGGGGCCCGGAGCGGCGGCGGCGGGCCCGCGGGAGGCCGGGCCGGCGGCGGGAGGCGGGTGGCGGCGGGTGCTCCCACTGCACCCGCGGCCCTGAAGGTCAGGAGGCGCTTTGTTCCCGCGCGGCGTCCCCGGGAAGGTGAAGGCGGCGGCCCGGGCCCCTCCCTGCCTCCCAAACGGGCCGCCGGTGAGCGCGGGACCGCCGAAGGGCCTTTGTTTTCGGCACCGGAGCGCTCCCTAGGGCGAGCGTGACCGCGGGCCGCGGCGGCTCGGTTCCCGGGGCCCGTCGGCTGGAGGTGGTGTTCGTCTGGCGGGGAGCCGCAGCCGTGTGGCGAGAACGAGGCGGACGACGTGTGCCCCGCCGCCGCCCAACGAACACACCGGCCGCTTGGCGGGCGGCGGGCCCGCTCCGCTCCTGGACGCGGTCCTGCAGGGGGGAGAAGCAAAACCTTCCCGGGAGGGAGAAGAGTTGAGTCGTCCGTTCGCGTTACGGACGGCAGAGCCCAGAGACGGCGACGAACGCTTGGCAGACTGCTGAGCCGCGTGTTGCCCCTCCGTGTCTGGACGGCCCGGGCGTGCCAGGGCTGCGCGGTCGGAGCCCGAGACCGGCACTGAACCTAAGGCCGTGTCAGGTTTCCGCGGGGGTGCTCGTGCCCTAACCTGCCACCAGGGCCGGCATGTCCCGCGCGTCTCTAAGGAGTCCCTAGGACGCGTTAGGCGGGCCCTGGCACTCGGCCTGCCGTGTCCCCGCGTGTTCCGTACGAACCAGGCTGTGGGGATTCTGCGGACCAGGCCCGCAGGCCAAGTAGTCGCACTCGAAAATCGAGAAGTCGTGTGTGTTTGATTTTAAAGTTAGTGCCTTCCTGCAATAATAACTCTCTAAATGTCTAATGACTGTCACCACACACCACGGACGATTCTAACCTCTTTGCATGTGTTAATTCATTTCATACTCTAATAAGTTTGTGAGATAGATGCTGTTCTCCCGTTTAACTGTCCAATGTGACAGAGGTTGGATTAGAATGCAGGCGGTTTTAACTTTGCCCAGCTTCACTGCTTCTTGGAATGAAAGAGGTTCTAATAACGTAGACTTATGTTTTCGTTGCTGCACGGAGCCTAACCGAAGTCTATTTTGTGAGCATTTGAACAGGTTGATCATTTCCAGCTCAGAATTCCAAGGATCCGCAGAATGCCCCATGCTTCCCATAGTAGAATCTGGAAGTTATTTCATACTGCAATTAGCAACTGCTAGTGGAATAAATCATATGCAAATGTAAAATCTTCGGAGAAAGGAAGGTGGTGGTCGCGTAGGGACGTATTCCAGAGAATAAACCAGTGACAAAAGAGGGAGATGCTTTTAAAATTACTGGCAGTGCTTCACTTACTGAGGTAGAATTGGCAGGAAAAAGAAACCCCAGGAAATGAATCGAAGGTAAGACCTTTTTTGGTCAATAAAAATACGACTGCAGAACTTTAATTTTTTAAAGGATTATAGTGACAGGAGGGACTTGCTTTATAGATAAAACAGGTATAGGAATTGTAACCTTTCCAAGTTTACTTAGGGATGTTTTCACCAGAATTTTAAGGCCTTTTTCTTTTCATGGCGTGATGAGAATAATTATTCTCAAAATAATTGTAATTTTACATAATCATTTTAACGCTGTAGTGCCATCCTAAATACCTGTTTTTACACATTCACTTAGTCTTTTTTTTCCTGGTTGACCAGTGTTATCGATTTCAAGTATCTAGTTATCCGTGCCTCTGTGTCACAAAATAACATCTAAACACATTTGTGAGTTCTGTGATATTTTTTGAAACAGGTATAGAACAATGATTGGAGAAATTAAATTATTTGCAATAGCTGATTTTATCATTTTGGGTTTCATAATCTCAGTAAACTGAATTCTGAAGAGGGTACATTTAAGATTGTTGTCCTCTGAAAATGTACAGGCATTGCAGTTTTGTAAATTAGCTGTTCAGATTACCAGACTCTTCTGTGGTATTTTGAGTTTACTGATTTTATCTGCATGAGATAGTTCATCATTTTGTAGAGGGTAAGTACTTAGAACTCGGATGTGTTATTTCCGTTAGTTCACCTGCCAGGGTTTTTAGCAGCCTCTTGCCATTGAGAGCATGTGAATTCTCTGCATCTGCAGTTCTCTGAGCATCCAGGGTTAGGATTGAAATCTTTGTCACTTTCCGTCTTTTTAGCAGTTGACAGTCTTCTAGCAGCAGGAGAAGGTGGCCTTAAATGTGCATGTTTAAATGCTGTAATAGAGTTCAGAATTACTTATTTTTAGTTATTTTTTCTTTTCTTGTTCGTTGTCCAGTTTCCAAATGTTTGAAAATTTTTGATAAGCCTTTGTTGTACTTCCAAAAATTTTAGCAGAGAACCTGAATTTTCTTTAGGAAGAATAGTGTCTGTGGGCAGGAGGGTGATTTAAATTCCCAAAGTTCTAGGTGCCATCAGCTTAATGAAACAGGCAAAAAGCAACACAGCTTGGAGCCAGTGCTCCCTCTGATGG
The DNA here is from genome assembly GCF_902729225.1 of Pteropus medius. Taxonomy (NCBI): domain Eukaryota; kingdom Metazoa; phylum Chordata; class Mammalia; order Chiroptera; family Pteropodidae; genus Pteropus; species Pteropus medius. The sequence goes on along the minus strand of NW_024350923.1, from coordinate 1,740,338 downwards.
CCTGTACTTGAGTAACAAGGCAGCGGAGAGGAGCTTGGGGAGTTTGGCTTGAGGCTGCTATTTGAGTGCTTGCTTTTGTTTTTGTTTTTGTTTTTAAAGGGAAATGTATTTAGGCATCCAAATAAACGGCTGATATTACTTAATTTGGTCGTTCTACCACTGGCTTGATTTTAGAAGTAGAAAGTAGCTGACGTGGAATCTTTGCAGGAAATCACTCGTCCGGCTTTAGCTTACTGTAGCATGCTGTCTCCTAGTTTAGCAAATACCCACCTCCCTAAACTGCAATGGGAGATTTGCCCACCAGCACACAGTAACTAGGAAACCCTTACTAATGGGTAGTGAAGACTTTGATTTTGTAACATTTGACTGTTAAAAAAAATTTTTTAAAGCAGTTTGTGATGACGTATTTCTGTTTTTTTCATTTGATGGCCATTGGTTTTTCTACCCTGCACTTTTCAGAGAAAGCAGGGCTGCTTTGCTTTGTTTGTCATTGAATTTTAAGTTAAATGGGTATTTAGTAACGGGAGAGGCAGTGTATTTTTGTAGCAAGAAAACTACAAAAGATCACTTTGTGATCTTTACCTTTTGATCTTGACCACTGCATGGCCTTGAATTTCCTCTTACAAGTGTGCTGTCAGCTGTTGTCACTGAATGTACTTCCATTCTGAGTCTGCAGGACTTTTTAATGTACTTCATTATCCAGAAAAGCCTGTTCAAAAACAGGATGAGGTGATTTCTGTTTAATAGTTTTGTGGTAGAAAGATCAACTTTACATTTTAAATATTTTATGTACGAAGGTTGTAAGGATGCAGTTATATTTTGATTTAAAACATTACTCGTTAACCCACCTATGACAGTAGCGTTCAGTGCTTTGCATGTGTTCATTCGCTCATTTTTTTCTTGAGTGTATACTGTGGGCTAGTTCTAGAAGCCAGCATATCGCATGAACAGACGGACAAACGGCCTTTCCCTCGTCCGTTTGCACAGTGGAGACAGTCGGATGGTGGTAGGTGCTTTTGAGAAGAAAAGTAGGGAGATAGAATAGGGATTTGGGGGTTGCAATTTTAAATAGAGTGGAGAGGGAAAGGCCATACTCACACAGTGATGAGATCTTTAAATGCTGGATTAAGAAAAACCTTTAAATGTTTACCTGATTCCATCATAAACTAATGAATTGCAGAGGTGGAAATTGGAGCTATAGCAATAAAGAACCACTGCACCTTGAGTAAAAATAGAGTTTTGGTTAAGGAAAGGAAATCATTTTTTACATTCTTCCTGAAAATTGAAGGCTCGGTCTCTAGCAAGTTTCTGAAAAGACAGTCCAGTTTTATCCGGGACAGTTAGGCTCTGTAAGTAAACTTGTCTTCTTGTGTGTACAGGTAATACAGAGGCAGACTGTCACTCCGCCTCAGTGAGTGAAGGAGTGGAGCAGAGACTGCTCAGCCACTGTCTCCTGCCAGGTGCTATGCTGGACACGGGGAGTGCTGCATTGAGCAAGTAGACAGGTCCTGCCTACTTGTTCTCCAGTGGGAGGACAACTGTGTATTGTTTATCCATTCTTTTTAAAAATGTGCTAGGAAGTAATTTCAAACACACGTAAAAGTAGTGATCCCCCAAACCTAACCCAGGTGAATCAATGATTTGCCAGTCTTAGTTGATCTGTGAACCTATATTTAATTTTCTGAGCTGTTTTTATTAAATGCCAAAGGAAGGAATATATGTTAGATTATTGATCGTATGATCAAAATTAGTTTAAATGTAATTTCAAGACTGCCTGTATGAGTTCAGAATCGGGAAACTTTTTTTTTTTAATTACTAAGACATTACAAGTATAAGTGAAGGCTACGTTGATTAGCAAGAACATTTACCGTTAGTTTTGAAACACATATAAGCCATTTGGTTGTTTACTTTAGATTTGCTTTCACTTACCTGCTGGTGTATTGAATCCAACATAACTGTCTTCTAATACTAAGGAATATAGTGGTAGGCTGGATCAAGAATCTGCCGACTGGGGCAGCATAAATGAGGAGGGGATTCTTCCAGATTTTGTGGGTGGGGACGTTGGGATGTTCTGTGGAGGTATCCTGATTCCTTCTTACAATAGATGGTTCCTTTGTTCCTTCTGATGTGGTCCTAAGCCAAAACATGTGCCGTACTCCTGGAGGATTTGGACCTGTACCCCAGGGCTTATCAGACTCCATCTTAGTTCGATAGGATGGGCTCTCTGTCCTTCAGACTTTTATGTGAATCAAGTGATTGTATTGTGTATTTAACTACCACCCTAATGTGATAAGAATTATAGACTATAACGAAATTCTAAAGTCTTACAGAAACATTGATTATGTTTAAGTTCGCTTCAGCCCTTCAGTTATCTACTGGGAAGACATTGAGGTCCTTTGACTTGTTTAGACAGATGATAAATATACAAGCATTTTGGTTATGTGAGGGGCAGCTCTACTCCCCAGCTTATACCACCTTCTCCTCTCTCAAGAGTGGCCCAATTTGAAACAGTATGATTAGCTATAGACTAAATGTTTTCAGTTTAAAATCAGGAATTTAAAGTCGAGTTAGGTAATTTGCCACAAAAGTTTTCTTAAATTTTCCCATGAGAACGGTTTTATTGTTTGGTATAAAAATAAGTTAATCCATAATCAGGACTGGGAGATATCTTATATAAATGTAAACAAAACATTCATTTGTGTAATCATAGAAACTTGCATGCCAATTAACGTTGAGAATTGTGGGATCAAAGTTTTTGACCTTGGGAGGGAACCAGCACTATGGCATTCTTTTGCACGGCGTCCCTCTCATATTTTAACCCGCTGCCTTTGAGAAGCAGGAGAGCCTTCTGACGAGGTTTGGGGATGCGCTTTCACGAGGTCGGCGTTGAAGGCAGCGCGCCAGCATTCAGGGCACACGGGGAGCCGCTCTCACACCCGCAAATTTGGAAGTTCCTTATAGCTTTCTAGTTTAACTGAAGTAGGGATTGCTGAACAAAAGCAAATAGTTTGTTTTGATGAAGCTCGACTAAATGAACTCTGGCTTGTTTATAATATGTCCTCACTCTGTTTTTCCTTAGATGTAGGAAGCGTTGTTTAAAATAACTCAATTTGTTAGTTTCACAGCAAGCAATAGATACATTGATCAGTAAGCAAATTGCAGTTAGGAAAGTGGAAAAAGACCTAGAGTAGGTTATGTGCTCGATGCTTTACACGTGTAAGTCTGTCTTTGCAACACGTCTCCGGGAAGTGCTTTCCTAGTTAAGGGATGTTGAAACTGAGAGTACATAGCTAGGAAATGATAGGGATAGGATTCAAACCCAAATCAAAACATTATTTATTGCGTGTCTCCTTTGTCCTACACTTTGAGTTCTGCGTTTGTTATTGTATTCCCATTGCTTTAAACTCATTATTTCATTTGTTTTTCTCTTTGTATACTGGATTGAGCTTTTTTCTTTTCTTTTTTTTAGAGAACTTTATGTCAAGTTTCACATAACTGCTTTGCCATCATGTCACCAAAAATAGAATTAAATAGTATATGGCTTCACGCGGATGGAAATTAAGTGGATCATTGTATCAGTGGGATTTATTAAGTTGGAGTGGTGTCATTGCATGGGAAGGCAAACTTCTTTGGCCTGTGTCTTGCGATAGGCTCGATAGGCTCTTTATTCATTCAGCAGATATTTATTGTGCCAGTCACTGTTTCAGGCCTTGGGACAACATAATGAACAGGATAGAAGGAGTATTTTCACAGCATTTCTAAACAGTGGCTCTCTTAGAAATGCTGCTGGACTGTAGGCTCCTTACCCTGACTGAGCTATTGATTGCCATCTGTTCCAGCAGCAGCAACAAAAATCCTTAATTGAGCAGGTGGTGGTGGTCAGGAAAGGCCAAAAGCATCTAGATTTGAAACGTGAGAGGATTGTAATCTAAAATGGAACGAAGGATATAAGATGGAAAATCTCATGTGTGCCCTCAGAAAATTGAAACTTAAAGACCGTGAGACTGATGTCTTGGAAATGCTTGATTTACAAGAGATTGAAACTTATCCTCTAACTAATGAGTGTTTGCCAGGAATCTACCCCCATCCATGAGCCAGTGAACCTACCGCATGGACCCTGATTGTATTGGCCTCGTTGGTACTCTGTCCATGAGGGCGACCTGTCCTTGACCTTTAGCAGACGCGCCGGTGCTGTAGTATGTGTGTCCTGAAATACAGTTCTTGTGCTGCTCCTGAATAAACTCGAGTTCTGGGCACTCAGGCCCCCCTCAGTTTACCTCCTCTTTTTTAGGTTGACATTACATGGTGTCAGAAGTGGGATCCGAAGGCACCCACCACCAAGGAACGACCACCCCGGGGATTGAGTGAGGTGCCCCTCGGATCTCGAGCTCTCCGACTTAATTCCAGATCTAGGAAGGGACAGTTTGTCCTTCTGGTGAGTACAGGTGACCCCTGAATAACACAGGTTTGAACGGCACCATTCACACCTGGGCTGTTCAAGGGCCAGCTGTCTGTTCTATCCACAGTTGAGACAGTGTATATGGAGGGCCGACTTAAGTTATGTGTGGGTTTTCAATTGTGCGGGTAGTCAGCATCCTCAAATCCTGTGTTGTTTAAGGGTCAGCTGTACTCTTCTGAATTCGGTAATGAGATCCCAGTCATCTAAATGTTCTGAGAGTGGCCCCACTTCAGAAACCCCAGCCAATTATATGTTCATAAATTGCAGTCTTTCCTCATGCACATTTGTACTAAATGGACCAGTCTTACGAAGCATAACATAGAACTTCAGCGGCCATTATGGAGAACCTTGGATCTCCTCAAGATTAAACAATTCAAATGGGATAGGTGTTTTCATTCATTTCTGGAAGCTTCTAAGCAGGTTCAGGATTCTGAAATTGTTTCCTTACAAAGTTCTGTTTCCAAATTGACTAAAGCAGACAACTAAAGATGGATTTAAAAAACCCCAGCAGAGGGCTCTTGGTGCAAGCTGAGATCTCTCCTGCTCCACCTCCTCTCTGCCACCGCCTACTCCTCCCTCCATCTGAACTTCCTTTTCTGCCTTTTACTGAAACCACCAACCAAGCTCCTTAAGACTGTCTCTTTCAAAATTAGACCTTGTGAGGATCCTGCCAAACCACCCCAGATTTCCTACACACATGGACAAAAGCCAAGCTTAGGGCTGTACGGAAGGACTTTCCCAAGGTAACTGGAGATCCCATAGATTTGCTGAGAAATTAAATAGTAACCCTGACTTACTGGCCTGGTCTCTCCGATCTCTCATCAGTTAATCCACATGCTTGGAGAAGATTAAACCCAGCACTGGATTAGAACTGCCAGTTGGGAAAACTCCCAACAACCTCTAGGGTTTAAACTAAAGCAGCCAACAGCCCTTTCATACGGTCAAGCTCACGACATAGCCAAAAGGCTCCATGTGGCTGCCCTAGAGCCTTCCCCAAGCCCGGGGGCTAGGATGAGATTCGGCACCCGAAGCCTGCTGCGTCTCTCCATGACATCGCAGCAGACTCCAGGTCGTCGTTAAGGAAATTCCAAGTTTCTGTAGATGTGGAATCCGCCCAGGTGGCTTTTAATTTATAAATGGCTTAAACAAAGACTTATATCTTGTTAAGTCAAAAGAACTTGTATACAATAAGAGACCGTGTCCACCCTGGCCGATGAGTCGGCTCGCATCCCGGAAGATGACACCGAAAGAAAGACAACCAAGATTTTGACGCCCCAACTCCAACAGATGGAGATGCCAAAAGCAAATCCACCTTGCAGGACCACGTTATTACTGCAGAAATTCTGGAAGCCAAAAGAAGGCACCTCGCCGATACCTTTGCAAGAAATGCCGCTCTTAGGAGATCCATGGACCAGAACTCTGTCATGGTCCAAAAGGCTACTCCCTTGGTGAGGACCCGAGAGAACTAACCAGGGACGAGCAGCAGCTGACCCCAGGAAGAACACAGAATCGGAAATCTAAAGGCTCTTGCTTGGAACCACAAAGAAAAGGGCTCTGGCTTGGACCCAGTAATAAGCCAGTCCTTCCATTCAATCTAAAACTTCCTTTATTGACCACCAGACACGAATTAAACTATTGGCCCACTGAGAAAATGGCAGCATTTATGCATCAGTATCAGTGGAAAACATTAGCAAGGCTACTCAAAGTGCTTCTCTTGCTTGCTCCAGACTGTCTGAAATTCAACCCAGGGGAGCCTATTTGTACCACCCTGGGACATTTTAATTTACCCAGTGGACCATTCAGGGTCTGGCATACAGATTTCGTGTAATTGCCCTGCCTCGTGAATGTAAATGTGTTCTAATGATGCTGTTTCTGTTTTTACATTGGACTGAAGCATTTCCGTGTGGAAAGATGACCACCTCTTTTGTAGCTAACGTCCTTTTAGGAAAGATTCCCACATAGTGGGGCCACCCAGGAGCTCCATAGCGACCAGGAGGCCCACTTCACCGGCCAAGTACTTGGATAGGTCTGTGCCTTGTGGCCATTCCCACTGCTTGCCATCCTGTCTTCAGGACTGGTCCAGAATTCAAGTGGAATTACAAAGATCGAGTGGCCGAATTAGTTGAAACTCCAAATATTTTGGTCAAAAGTACTGCCGCTGGCTCTGCACCATGTTAGCTGTGCTCCATTCGTGCCTCGTCAGCACTCGCCTTTGAAATCACCGTGCGTTTCACCCTGGCTTCGTTTGACCTGCGGCTGATAAAGGGCATCTGCTTGTTCCAGTTTTGCAGTAATCTAATTAGATCCACTGAGAACAGCCACGTTGTTGTGGCACAGCCTTTGCACAGCATGTCCCTGAGAGGTGACATCACATCTCACTGCAGCCTGGAGACCCTTGTCTGCTGGACGCCTCTTTGGAAGCGTCCCTGACTAACCCCTGTGCCATCAAGCTCCAGGAGACACATTCCTGGATTCATGCATGCCGTGTAAAAAAGACCCCGATACCTGAGTGGACGTGGTCCCCATCTGGTGACTTAGAGCTAAAAATCTCCAAGGACTAAAGCAGAGGACGTCGGTAGTAGACGGCTTTCCCGAGATGCCCATCCGAGGCCCGCATAACCTCTCCCTTTGCCCGATTCCGTGTCGCTTGACCAGGTCATGCTGCTTACAAGTGGAGCTGTCCTTTCTCTGGCTCCTCGTTGCCTTCAGTTCTGGCTGTGATGTACCCCTTGGTTCCCACCTGACAAAGCTTTTCTGATTCTGCCAACCTTACTTATTGTTGAATTTGCTCCAGAGTTAATAACATTTGTAATGAACATGAGCTAGGGACCTGACCATTGTCCTCAGAAGGGTGGTACCAGACAAACCTTGTGCACCCAGCTTCAGTGGTTCTCTTGCCAGCTTAAAAGGGTTGGGATGGATGCTGTTTGGGGTGGACACTCACAAATACCCCCTCGTAGATAGAAAGTCATTGGGGTATGCCCCGACCCGAGTCTTGTCCCTTGGGTTGGAGCAGCAGAACCTGAACCAGCAGTTCAGAATCTCCCTAGGCCGTGGCTCCTGCCTTCATTGCTTTTGTTACAGCTTTGAGATATCAGCAGGCGTGGCCAGCCAGCCCAGCAGGAGTGCTCCTGGACGCACTGAGCCCCGAACCTCCTCGCCGCCTAGACGGAGGGACTTATTCCCTGCTTGGGGGCCAGGATGCTGTCGTTACGTTAACAAATTGGGGGACATAACACGAGAACCAAAAGTGATGAAAAATACTATCAGACTGTTACCGGAACTAGGCCAAGCCCCAGGGACCTGGAACACTTTCGACCTTTTTAAGTATAGGCAGCTGGAGCTGGTTGAAAAGTGTCCATAGCTATTTTGGTCATCCGTCCCTGGGTGTCATCCTCCCCGTTAAATTTCTCCTGTCTTGGACCCGCAGGCCAGTGCCTTCCTCCCAGACGCATGTACAAAATGCACTTCTTTTTCTTTCCAAGGTGTTTTCCTGGAGCTCCACTGGGAATAGAAGTGACCATAGCAGAGGGACGCAGCTGAGAGGCCTCATTTCTCGATCCTTTGTCCTGATGAGGCCTCCGAGCAAGCTCCCCGTTACAGCAGGGTTGATCAGCGATGCTTTCTGCAAGAGACCTTGATTAGAGGGGGCACGTGAGAGGGTTTAGTCTAAAACGGGACAAGGATGTGAGATGGAGCATCTCACGCGTGTGCCCTCAAAGTTGAAACTCAGAGACTGTGAGATTGGTGTCTTGGAAATGCTTGGTTTACAGGAGATTGAAACTTATCCTCTGACTAATGAATGTCCACCAAGGGTCTCCCCCATCCACCAGTGAGCTTGCTGCTTGACCCCTAATTGGATTGACCCCTTCGGCACTCTCCCCACAAGGCCGATCTGTCCTTAACCTTAGTGGATGCCCAGTTGCTGCAGTTTGCGGGTCCCGTAATGCACTCCTGCTGCTCCCAAATAAACTAGAGTTCTGGGCACTCAGGCCCCCTCAGTTTACCACCTTTCTTATAGGTTGACAGAAGCCCAAGTCCGCATCTTACTAGCGACGTGGCCTTGGCTTAGGCCTATCGCCTTTTCCAGTCTCAGTGTCCCCTCCTAATACCCTGTTGATGCTCCCTCCCTGGTAGTGTTGGCATGAGCATAAAATGTAATCAAGTGCCTGTCACATAGGTGCCTTGCCAGTTAGGTACTGGGATTAGGTGTGTGGCTTTGTTGTTACTGATGGATGAAATCTGGAGTCTGTCCTTTAAGCCGGCAGTGACAGCTGCCTCAGGAGAGAGCAGGTTCCTCCCAGCAGTTGGGGTGTGTATGGTCTGGTCTGGGGAGGTACTGCTGGATGCATTGGTTAGACAGTGGGCTTTAATTACATAGCCATGTCGTAGTTGGGGTTCGTGGGTGACCAGCATGACAGTAGGCAGCCTACTATCACAGTTCTCCTGTCCTAAGCAAAGGATAACTTGGGGATGGGAAGGCGTATAAACGGACAGCCATGTGAATTAACGTCCGTATAAACATGGATGTTATCAAAGACACAGGAGGGGAACCCTCAGTGTCGAACCAGTGGTAAATGGTAAGTACATTAGGTCTAAGAATGTTGTCATCAGATGTTATTTTGAAGACCTTCCTGTCTCACGTGTTGCATTTATGACGTGGCAAAGCAGAATATAAGCTTGAGTACTGTGATTGCAGTTGTATGCACGTTGCAAACTACACGGGAGCGTGAGTTGGGAACGAGATGTGGCAGGCAGAACTAGAAAGTGTAGGAACTCAGATTTTTGTGTGGCCTGACTTTGGACTCAGCAGAAGGTGATGGGGATCCTTGAAGGGTTTTCAAACCCTTCACCGACTTGGCTGACTGTGCGTTCCGAACTGGCAGGGTGGTGTGGGTATGGCCAGCCATTGTAGGATGCATTGCATTTTTTTCCCTTATGGTTCTCATCTGCTTCCTGAAATCATTTAGCTCTTTGAGAAAGACAGTGTAACATTTACATAGTATTTTAAATTTTAACTTAATAAATAACAAATAACGTAAGAAAAATGCTACTGAGTTAAGTGCAAGACGGTCGCAGATCAGTTCCAGTTGGAGTTGTTTTTCTTAAATACGGAGTTTTTTTCGTTTTACCCCAAAGCATTGTGATTGAGGGGTTTGGACTTTGCTCAGATACCTCCAAGGGAAACATTGACCTGTTGGGACAGTCCTTCAGAGAGACTCTGAAGTGTATTTACAGCATCTAAGGTTGAGGAACTTCATCAAACCTCTACACTAGTTTTCTTTTAAGGACTCTTCTGCGCGTTTAGATAGGGTTTTGAAATTTCATATGTCAGTTGTTTTTAAGAAGCAAACGCTCTAGAACCCACCATTAGTATTTATAGGGATAAGTCACCTGATCTAGAGATGAACTTTTTTTAATCTGTGTCTTGTAAAAGTGGGATCATATGGAGCGTATTACATGTTTTTACATATGCATCACATCTTCAGTGTAGTAGTTAGAGAACATACAGAATAAATAATAGAATTTTAAATCATCCTCTGAGTTAGAGTTTGAAAGAGAGTATAAACACCAGTAAATACTTTGGATTGCTCTAAAATTAATTAGTCTAGCATAAATATATATTCCTGTTGCTAAAACTTATTACAGAGATAAGGCAAATTAGAATTGATCTTATTCTGAAGTCTGATCGTTTTAGTAGCAACAAAAGAAATATTTATGAGTAAAATGTGCACACATTGAAATGTACAGATCCTAACTGTAATTGATGAGTTTTGACAGGTATGTACGTCCAGGTAACCAATACCCCGTTCAAGATCCAGGACGTTCCCATCACCCAGGAAGTCCCCTCTTGCCCCTCTTAGGAGAGCCTCACTCCTGTAGACAACACTGGGAAAAAGAGTACATGTGATGCATTTTTTTGTTTGTGAATGTTAGTAATGTTAATTGTTACAACTCTTCTTTAATTTGTAGGAGATAAAAACATTCAGATGGCAGATAACAGGTAAGCTAAAATGGACTTCGTTGGAGTTTAAATTTTAGTTGGTGAGCAAGTGCCAAGCCATATTTTAGTCAACATCAGTAGAAGCTCCAGCTGATGGCTTTTTTCTTTTTTTTTTTTTTTTGTCCTGTGTATTTGAGCCCATGAAGAAATTGCTTCTGATGTGAAATGTGTCTCAAAATATTGATACTTAAAACCTTTTGTGGGAGGTGATCATTTTGTTCTTCTGGCTTTTTACACGCTGTGGTAAAGTCACATGATTGACTTAACACCGTCCTAACAGCCTGCAGCCTCCTGTGTGTGGTCAAGTGAAAGATCTTGTTTTGTGGATTATTCCAAATGTCACATTTGGTTGTGTATAGTGTTTTATGTGGTTTATTTTGGGTGAGGGAGGTGTGTCCAGGCATTCTGAAAAAAATGTTAGACCTATTTTTGTCAAGTGTAGTTGTTTTTAGAGATGTTGTCTAGCTAGCTTAGAGTCACCGTGGGCACTGTGCCGTCACAACTTGGGAAGGTGGCTTTTCTTTGATCTCTTTAGCAATGACATGCTTTTTGGTTGAGTAGTGGGTTTGGCGTGAGAGCAGGGAGAGCAGAATTTTTGAGGAAAGAATTTGTAGAAATGAAAATTAAGCAGCTTTGGCCAGAGTTGGAAATTAAGAGCTATGTGGGGTGGCGTGTAGGGTAGGAGGTGTTAAGTAGTAGAGTTTTTTAAATAAAGTGTCTCATATGTAACACGTGTGTCCATAGTACTCTACCGACCAAATCCAAAGTCACTGTTGAGATACCTCTTAATACTGTAAATAAGAATGCCTTTGTGGTATTTCTCTTCAGCACTTTGTTTACAATAATACTTTTTTAAACATGTTCTAGTTTTTCAGATGGGGTTCCTTCGGATTCCTTGGAAGCTGCTAAAAATGCCAGTACTTCAGGTCAGTTCGGTGCGCGTGGGAGGTAACTGGGGCGTTCGCGTGCAGAGTGTGGGTCTCCTGCTCTCGAACCTTTTATAATACAAGCAGAGGATTACTCACAGATTTCAGGGAAAGTGAGAGTAATTAAAAAGGAAAGTTAGTGCTTCATTTTATAAGTTTCCATTATAGGAAGTTCAGACTGCAGAAGCGACGGGGACAGCACAGGGCGCGCCTCAGTCTCAGCGTCCGAGTCGATGAGCAGCCCCCGCTTCTCTTCCCGGCTCTGAAGCAGAGCCCGGATGTCATATTTTGTCCATAAATTCATAGCTGCATTTTTTCCCTCCCTTTTGAAATCTATACTTTTTTCCCCCCGAACTCTGTGAAAGCAAGTTGAGGATATGCTGGCAAAAAGCCCCTAAAACAGTTTAGTATAAATTTCCTAAAACCCAGGATGAATTCTCACCACCACGAGCCATTACCACGCCCGGTACGTTGCCGTTGCTGGGGCAGCGTCGGCTGACGTGCAGCCGTGCTCACCCCGCACCCAGGTCCTGGACTAGCCCGCGGTCCGGTGTTGCATGCGGTTCTGTCCTCTGTTGTCGTAGAGTCATCGCCCACCTTCTCACCCTTGGTGCAGTGACACGCCTGCGGGCTCTGCCCAGCTGTCCAGTGCACACCCACGCTCCGCATTGTCTGCTGGTTTCCTCCTCCGATTCAGGGCAGACATTTTGGCAAGACGGCCACATAGGTGACCGGGTGTAGTGGGAAATGACTAGACGCGTGACAGGGTACTGAGATCTGTGACTTGGTTGAGACCGTCTGCCAGACCTCGCCACATAAGGGTCCTGTTAGGACGTGACCTGCCTGGTCCCCTGTGGATATCGTGTTCTCCACGAGACGTTCACATGGTGCTTTCCACGCCCGTCGATGGTCCTCGCCGAGCCCGCAGTGAGCGGTGGCTGCAGAGGTGCTTTCTCCTTCTGCCGGCCCCGCACACGGCCTGTCAGAGCAGACGGCGTCCTCTTCCCCTCTCAGCGTCACTGGGGACACCCGGCCTAGTCGTTCGTTCCTCGTTTTATTCATTACCATCACTCTTTTTGGTGTGCAAATTGTCCCATTTGACCCGTGGAGGGCCCTTCACAGAAACTGCCTTCTGCGTCCTTCTGCTCTGTCCCCGTCAGTTGCGAGCTCTTTCTTTGAGTAGCTTTGTGACACAGCGGTGTTCCATTTTCCCTTGAACTTCCCTTGCCCCGGACCTGGACTCGATCATTCATCCCGGGACCCTGTTTTGTTTTGTTTCGTTTTGGTGGGGAAAGAGATTTAAAAACCAAAATGCAGATGCCAGGTGTCATTGTTTCTAGGCCGCAACGTGCGTCTGTGTGTACACGTAGTGTGTGGTTTCACACACACACAGTTACGTACATTAAACACAGTGTTTCACGTTAGTGGCTGTTTGCAGTTAAAATCTTATTCTTGCTGGCCCCTGTCATTTGTTACAAAAGGGCGGGTAGGGCTCCCAGGCAGGACCCACCTGTTGAGTCCGGCCAGGGCGCTAAGCTTGGGTTTCTGTGCAGGTGCGAGGGGAGCGGGCCGCTCTGCGTTTACAGTGGAGGGGAGGGGGGCCCCGCTTCCCTCCCGGGAAACAGTACAGATGAGTGTGAGCTGCGAAGGCAGCATGGCGGAGGCAAGTGACTCGGGTGGGGGTGTGGTCAGGGCACACTCTCTGGGGTAGGCAGGTTTGGGCAGGGGGACACGGTAGGTGATGGTGAAGCCAAGGAACGCGTGGAAGTCTGGCCTTGCCGCTCGGAACCGCTGAGGGTCAGCGAGCCGTGGCTGCGAGCCATGGCGTGAATGGGCGCTGACTTCCCATGAGGAACCGTCAGGTTACCCCTGTCCTCCCATGACACTTGAGGCGGGAAGGCGAGGTGACAGGAGATAAAGTCCTTGAACTTAGGAAATGGTGACGTCCTCAGTTGGGGGATTTGGAGCTTTAGCAGCTAAGGTGAGAGCCGGAGTCTCTAGGCGTGCCCTTCTGGAGACTTTGACCACGCTCTCGGGTGATTAACGGAAAGGCTCAGTCGCCTTTCAAATAAATATTTTCAAAACATATTTTTTGGTCTCTTAACAGAGAAGCTCACGGATCAGGTGATGCAGAATCCCCAGGTTTTGGCGGCGCTGCAGGAGCGGCTCGACAGTGTCGCCCACACCCCTTCCAGCTACATCGAGACGTGAGTATGCTGCGCGCGAGGCTCACGCCGCCACAGGGAACTGAGCAGGAGACCGGGTTCCTGGCCCCTTAACATAGGAGTAGATGCGTTTTCCGCTCTGCGGACGGCCTGCTGAGAGCCAGCAGCGGGGCTGCAGACGGGAGAGCTCGGGCTCCGAGTCCGGTAGCGGGACACAGGTTGGCAGAGAGGACGCAGTGTGCCGAGTGCCCAGTGGCGGTGTGTGCTGCTGTCCAGGGCCTCGCCGATCACCCTGTGGGTCGGGGGGAAGGACGTGCCAGGCGGAGGGGCAGAATGCCTTCTCTTCTTGGTGGCTCCTAGTCACCTAAGAGAGCAACCTGTCCCTGGCTGACGTGCGTGAACCCGCGACACCAAAACCCTTGCTTTGTCAGAAGAGGTCTGTGTCCTGGTTGCACTGCATGGCGCGAACGACGATGCCCCACTGGGACTGTCCCTCAGGGCCTGGCTGTCTTCCTTCTGGAAGGGACGAGCTGTTCCTGGGCTTCCATCTGTCAGTGCAGGGCTTGGTCTCAGAATCAAGAGTCGTCCATCCTCTACATGGTTCCCCCACAAAGGGCTTGATGTGTTCCGCGGCTGTTATGATGGGGAGGGGACACTCTGGGTCTGCCCTGCCCATATTGAGAGTTGACCGGCAGGTGACATCGTGGGGCAGGTTTTGTGAGAATTTTGCAGACGGGAGTCAGTGCGTGTGGAGGTCCTGGGCGGCAGTGGGGGGGTCGATGGCGAGCACTGGTTTCTAGTTTTCCAGCTTTAGAAACGGTGACGGGCGCCTTCACTGAGAGGAAACGGAGGGCTGGGAATGGGGCCTCGTGGGATTAGAATAAGTTCCACGTCGACAGACTGCACGCCAAGTGCCAGCCGCCCTTTTCTTAATGATGGTTAGCTCTTCTTCGTAGTGAGGATGTTAATTCTCTGTTAGCCTAAATTTACTTTAATAAAATCGAAAAGCATGCCGCCTCGATCGAGTAGGCGTGCGGCTGTTTTCTCCGCCTCCTTCTAGCTTACCGAAAGCGGTGAAGAGAAGAATCAACGCGCTGAAACAGCTCCAGGTGAAGTGTGCGCACATAGAAGCCAAGTTCTACGAAGAGGTCCACGGCCTGGAGCGGAAGTACGCAGCGCTGTACCAGCCTCTCTTCGACAAGGTGGGGCTCGGCCCTAAGCCCAGTCAGCACGTCTCAAGCCTGTCTGTAGGCGACACATCCAGATCTACCCAGTGAATCGTTGAATGTTATTCTTTAAGCCCTAAAACTTAGAACCTCAGAATAAGTTACAGAAGCATCCAGTTTTCACGGTCTTTTCATAGACTCTATTTACAAGCTCGTTACGTTAAGCCTTGGCTTTCCGAATAACTTAACGTGGCTCTAAGAAGGTCTCGTTCTTACTTAGAGGAGGGAATTCGTCACCGGCGATGTTGAGCCGACAGACGCAGAATCGGAATGGCACAGTGAGAACGAAGAGGAGGATAAATTGGCTGTAAGTTGTTTTGTTGATGAGCGAACCTATGTTCTCTTTTAACTGTTAGAAATAAGAAATGTCTTTCTGTGGGTTTTTTGTTTTGTTTTGTTTGTCATTGATGTAACTCGACAGAGTAAAGAGCTGCTGCAGTAAAGAGGTGCTAGGTCCCCCTTCGGACGGGCGTTTAGACTTCTCTGACAGACTCCCAAGCATTCGGCGGGCCCGGCATCTGACCTGGTCCTGTCAGTGTGATGAGCCAGACGCAGCCCCGCGCTCAGCTCCCGGCAGCGACCCTGTACGGTAGTGTAGCGAGATGGGGTCGAGTGAGCAGAGACTAAGACATCGCTAACAGTCTCTGAAAAGACCCCCCATGGGGAGAGGACCCCTGTCGGTGGTCACTGGAAGAGGTGGGCAGTGGCGGGGAGGGCATATTGGAAGCCCCCGTGCCACGCCACTCAAGGACCAGCAGAGACGAAGAAGTAGCCTGAGTGCATCGTGCCTCTTCAGAGCGGTAGTTACAGGTCCTTTTAGAGATGTGCCCTGCCCATCACCTATCATAGCCTTTTCCTGGGGACAGGTCTCATTCCAGTCCCCTGGAACCTCCCAACATGCCACAGGGTTAACTTCGTCAGTCAGATTTTGTGTTTGGGAAACGAGCAGCTTCTGTCCTGTAATACTAACCTTTAGGGATTTTTGAAGTACCTCTTAGTGTCGGTATTTGTTTTTGATCTTTGAAAAATACACAGAACCCAGCCTGGTTGGAGCTGTGGCTGTGGATCAGTAGAGTCGAGAGTCAGGTCCTTACTGCTCAAGGAGAAGCTGCCTTTGCTCATTTAAAAAGCCCCTCGTGGTCATTTCTCCTAAGGGTCCCATGTGACGGAGCACTCACACTTTCCCATGGCTTCGTGCAGTGCTGTGTTTAACCTCCCTCCTTGGGGCCCTGATGTCTTCACGTTGCCTCTGTCCCACATGTAGAGTTGTCTCCTTAGAGTTGGCACACAGATTGGCAGCCTCTTGTTGCTGAAGACACTGGAGATGCGTCTGGTGGTAGGTAATCGGCCCCAGCTGGACGCCTCATGGAGCCAGCACTGGACAGCCTGTCGTCGTTTGGTGGCTTTGGGCTACCTCTTAGCTCTCTCCCTTTCGTGAGCGTAGACTGTAGAACTACCTCTGTGCGGAATGCGTGGAGTGCTTCGTCCCTCAGAAACATTTAAAATTGTGATAGCAGTTCGCGTGAGATTCTGAAATTATGTGTTGCGTTAAGCCATTGGATCATTTGCTTTTTTCTCGCTTTGTGATAAGTGTTCTGTTTTGTATCTTTAATTTTATAGGGAGACATGAAAAATAAAGTAGTCATAGCAGAAAAAGAAGCAACACAGGCAGAAGAACCAAACCCCAAAGGAATTCCGGGCTTCTGGTTCACCATCTTCAGGAACGTGGACATGCTGAGCGAGTTGGTCCAGGTCAGCGCATGTTCCCCCTATAGGCAGATGCCGGTCTGAAAACCTCACCGCTGAACTGCATGTTCACTGGAGTTTCATGTGGGTAGAAAGGCACTTTCTGTGACCCCGCCACTCAGGTGAGCGGTCTTGACCTCGCCAGGAGGGTTTACGACTGTTGCAGCCCCCACACCGCCTCCTGTAGCGATTAGCGGGAAGGCCTGGAACTCCGAGCCAGAACTCGAAGTCGGTTTACCTCCTGTAAAAGGTCTGTTGCCTCAGCCCCAGAAAGCCTATCCGCAAGTTCGAGAGCCTTCTCCATGTTACTCTGATGCGAACAGGCAGGAGAGTGTGAGGAGGGAGTGTGTGTGTGCGTATGCACGTATGCACACACACTGCATATACTTAGACTTCTCCGTTGGTTGATTCTTAAAATACGAGTGGGCCTCTGTGCAGTGTCGTTAGTTGTGTAAATGTGTAACAGGTTTCTGATGTTCCGTAATCACTCCCCTGGAAGAGGTGCGCCGTAAAGAACTGGAATAACCGCGTGCTCTTCCTTGGTCCGTCAAGCTTGCTGTACTGAGCTGGTGAATCAGTGGAAAGGAAGCAGATCTGACTTGCTCTGAACCGAGTCGTGGTGTAAGTGTCCAGGATACACATCAGTCAGGGACTGACTTGTGGTCCGGGTTCTCGTGGCCTCGAAGCCGCAGGGACGGCCCTCTGCGTCGGGACTTGTTCTGACGGCCCGCACAGCGCTTCCTGTCTCGGCGCACTCGAGGGGGTGCAGATGGCTGCGTGGCTGTCGCCCAAGTTTTAAACGTTTTAAAAAACACATGAGTAGCGGTTCTCAGAAACTTGCCACCGTGCTGCCTCTGCCTCCTGGCTTGCTAATGCCTCTCTGTTCCCCAAAACGTAAGCAGGGGAGGGGGGATGCATTTCTCACTCACCTTCCCACCGGGGGCAGCATCACGACCCCACGGCTCATGGGAGCCTGTTTTCCCGTCCGAGCTTCCTTTTTGGACAAACGTTCAGGTGGGGTTAAGAAAACGAGATCATGTGCCTTGAGCCAGAAATTCCTTTGGAAAAGTTGATTAACACATGGCAAATTCTCACCCAGACTGGATATTAGAATCACCTGAGCAACTTTTAAAACTAAATAGTAACACTGGTGGCTCCCTCACGCCACTGAGAGTTGAAGGTGCTGGTAGAAGCTCTTCACAGGTGCTGACGTGCCCCACGGTGGAAGGTCCCCACGCCAGCGAGCAGGTAGATAGGCTCGTAGGTTTTTCTCAAATGGAGGTGAGCGTACCCATCCTGGGGACACACAGGTTCGGAGCAGCAGGTCTTGGTTCTTGACATGCCCCGGGCAGTGCCCATGCCGTCGGTCGGGGTGTGCTATGCGTGGTAGCCGACTTGTGGCGGGGCCTTTGGGGTGTTAGTAGGCGACTTGCTTGGATGAGCGGGCTCCTGGCGGGCTCAGGCACCCAGGGCTGGCCACCACTGCTGCTGCCATAGCATGTCCTCAGTTTTTGAGGGCAGTTGTGCAGTTGGCCACACTTGAATGGGGTGTCCCTTCCATTCTGCCTCTTCATTAGCAGCTGTGCTTCAGTTTTCGATCCACAGAGTGTCTCGTTGCTTTTTGTCTCAAGCTATACAAAGGCGTGCTGGCGTTTATGTAGTGCGCCGCGCTGTTGGTGACATGTGGCGGGTTCCATTCTGGTCAGACGTTGAGTCTCGAAGATGGGCTCGGTTCCGGGTCCCTCGGTTCTCTGGGGGCGGCCAGAATAGATGTGCAAGTAGCGGTTTGAAAACTTGGGTGCTAGCAACTGTGGGTCTCGGTCCCTGTGGCGGGGCCCTAGTGTCGGGTCTCTTGCGTCGGGCGTCGCGCTCTGCTGGGGCTGTGGGAAGTTGTCCTCGTGGCACGTGGCTGGCGAGGACACTAAGAACGTAATGGGTGTTGGTAAATTTGGGAGATGCCAGTGGGTGCTGCTAGATCGAGGGGCTGAGCTCTAAGATCCCAGGGCCATGTGCTGGGAAAACATCCCAGCGAGCCCTGTCGTCGGGCGGTGCCGAGTTCGGCACATGCGGGTTCAGCCGTGCGCGCAGACTCGGCCACGTGCGGTCCGGGGTTCAGTGTTTGACGTCTCAGGCTGACGTGGCCTTCCTTAAAACTGTCTTTAGGTTATTTTTTGTCTAGAAACTTTCTATGTGTCTTTGTCGTCTTTTGGTTTGTTCTATAACATCAAAAGAATTTAAAATTGGAAAATTGGAGATGATCAGACTCGATTCCTAGAACTCAGTGGAACCTCGAGAAATGCTGTTCAATCCCTTGACTTCAGGGGCGGAGAAGTAGCTGTTTTACATGCGAAGCGCCTCTCATTAGTCTGGTCACTGGGTTGCAGGCCTCGTCATTCCTTTTCTGACGTTTTCTCACCTGGTCTTGCTCGAGTGACGGGCGTCGGTAGAATTCTGAGTTTGAACAGCGCTCACTCGTGAAGCACACGGCCCTCAGTGACGCCTGCGTGCTAGATCTCACACACACCTCATGCGTTCCCCACGAGGCGCGACTGTGTGTGATGTGGGTTGGGGGTGTTGCCACGTGCCATGACGGAGGACATTGGCCCCTGGGTCAGTCGGTAGCCGATTGAGGTGTTCCTCGTGACTCTCTTCAGAGGTGCAGAGGACCAACACCTCACGTGACAGTATTTCCAGTCCGTGCACAATGGTGTCGGGTGGTGCTGTGAAAACAGGCAGGGGTCGCGCCCCGGCGTTGGAGGCACTGCCCTCCGTGCCGGCTCTGACGGTCACCAGTGCTCCAGGGCCCAGAAGGATGGCACCTCACTACTGCCATCCCGAGACCGCTGGTCGGTGAACAGATTGGGTGGCCCCCTGGGAGTTGCCCGTGACAAGGACGGAGCTCCAGCAGGGCGCATTGCCCAGCATCTAGAAGTGCGTGTGACTGCCGTCAGTGAGGACGTGCGTCGCTTCTCAAAAGCTCACTAAGAATTCCTTTTTTTCTCTTTGTGTTTAGGAATATGATGAGCCAATCTTGAAACACCTGCAGGATATTAAAGTCAAATTTTCTGAGCCTGGACAGCCGATGGTGAGTACTGGTTGTTTGAGCTCCTATTGGCGTGGTGGGGCGGGAGGGGTGATTCAGAGGGCTTGGAGTCCAGGCAAGACATCCACACCCGCCACACTCGTGTGCTGGGCGACCTGAGCGAGACCCTCTCCGAGGAGTAGAAGAGCTCTCACACAGCCTTCCTGAGCCCTGTCCACCTGGCAGATGACTCAGGCCACAAGCCGTGTGGTGGAAGGTGCACGCATCAGACACAGGGCTGGACTCCTCGGCCCCGCGTGGTGTCCATGAGGCCATGCTCTGATTTCTGAGCTTGTGCGTTTTCTGTGTCAGATGGGGTGATACCGTCCTTTTCCTGAGTGTCTCCCAGGTTTACAAGGACCTGATATGTGTAAAATAGATTTGAGAGGGTGATAGATAGGAACTCAGATGTCAGCAGCGCTTTAAAGAAATCCAGGATTCTAATGAAAGAAACTTCTAAAAAGTCCCTGCAGATAGAAAAGACCGAAAAATGCTGCTCTGATCTTGGCTTTGTCACAAAATCCGTATTTTCCAAAATATTGGCTGTAGTGTGTCATTTTAGTGCTAGTCAGGGTCAGGGTGAGGGACCTGCCTGCCAGTTAGTGAGAGACACTAGACCTCAGCCGGTTCCCCCTTTTCTCTGAAGGGATCTCGGGGTGGTGCGCACCATCCTGCCTGAGCCGGGTCCTCGCAGGAGCACTGTTCGTGACCTGTTAGTCTGGCTGTGGCTAACTGGTTCCATTCCAGTGCTACAGCACTTCCAACGACACATGACTGACTGGCTGGCTGGTGGCTCTCAGTTTCAGGTCTTGGAGACACATCCCCTGAGAGGCTGTGGGTTAGGGTCTCGGTGGGAACCTAGCATCAGCCTCTTTCTCACCTTCAGCAGCGGTCCCGGATAGCGAGTGAGGGCCAGTGGAAATGGCGTTTCCCTCTTCCTCATTCTGCTTGCTGGGGGCTGGGCAGGGGAGCACACCTGTGTCTCTTCCTTCCATTTGTTTGCTCCACTCTTGGAGGTGACATTCACCTGTCTCTCTGCAGGTCGGGGTCAGGGCACGAGCCAAAGGGATGCTTGCTCACAGGCTGAGAGGCCACTCCGGTAGCCGAGGGAAACCTCGTCTTTCCTGCAGTACCCCAGTTACCCCAGTGCCTCCCTCTAGGCCTTTCCCAGGAAGCCTCACCTGTGCAGAGGTCTTGCCATGGCGCCCCCTGGCGGCAGCCTGTGGCGGTGGGACCTCGTGGGCTATGAGTTGTGTGAATCTCTTTGCCCCGGAGTATGTGATGCTCTAAGACTCCGAGTTTTTTCTCACGCTACTTTCTCACCTGTGATTCATCTGAATTCGGTGAACTGATTCTTCCTTTTCAGATTACTTCCCTCTTTTCTTCTTTTGCTCCTACTGGACACCCGTTGGATGATTCCCTGGGTCCATTTTCTTTCTTTCCCAGCCTGTCTATTGGATGTTTGCTTCTGCCTCTTCCGGAGCATCACAAGAAGCTTAGAGCCCTAGTTGTGGGGGACCATAAGCCATCTCCGTTTTCTGCCTTGTCGCTTCCCCCGCTGTGAAGGTCACGTGCTTACTATAGGAGATTAGGAAATACTGGGTGGTGTAAAAAACACTAGAGAAATCTCTAGCTCTAGAAGTAAATATAACACAATTTCCCCATAGTCTTGTCGTTTTAAAAATTACTCTGAAACATCTGAGACATTAAAGCTATGAAGGAAAACAACCACCTGGCTTCAGGCAGAAACACAGGCAGTGCATTGGCCCCGCCCCATGATCACACCTTCCCTCCTGTCCAGGGTCGCACATGGACATGTTACCCGTGGGCTGGAGACCCTCTGGCCTTCTCGGCATGGGTGCTGGCAGAGGCAAACCCGACTGGGCTTTGCTGGGCAGGAGAGAGATCTGCTTTTGCACTTACTTCCGAGTGGGGCTGGCTGTGGGGCTGCCGGCTCGGTAGGGGTGGGGGTGGGGGGGAATGAGAGGACCTCCTCCTCAGGCCTTTGCTTGCTGCTCCGTCAACACTTTAATTCATCCCCGGCTGTGCTGGGGTCAGTCTTGACCAGACAGAGATCCAGGGGAAGAAAAAAATAGGAAAACATGAGGAAAAGCAACAGCATAGTTGGTTCAGAGAAATGGTAGGGGAAGGAAATGGAGAGAGGAAGAGGAGGATGAACACCTGTGTGAACAAAAGAAGGCGTGACGAAGGACCAGGTGTAACAATGCCATCTATTAGTCCAGCCCCGCCCCCTAGGTTGCCCATCCACGCTTGTGGTCACGGACTTGAACAGTCCTGGGGTAACAGCAGTCTCTCCACTGACTCACGACCTTGAACAGTTCTGGGGTAACAGTCTCTCCCACTGACGGCCTCCTCGCCCTCCGTCTTCATTTTGGTTTTTACGGCCCCGGGGCTGGAGCAGAGTGAAGGGAGATTCCATGCCCAGGGGCTGCCTTCCTTTCCTTGCTGAACTTGGACTTGCCAGGCCAGTGACTTGGGTCTGATGAGCATCCTTCCTCTCCAGTCCACACTCCTCTTGGAAAGGTTGGTGGTCCCTCCTGGCCAGGTCTCGCTGCCGTCCCTTCTAGAACCTGGGTGGTTCCCTGACCCTCTGATCACCTGTGTCTGTCTGCTAAGCTTCTACTTCCTCCCTCCGTCATGGCCTTCCTCTTCCTCCTCGCTTCTTTGGAGAGTATTTTTCCCCCATGTTTTATAGAAGTGGCTTGTTTTTAGTCTTTTTAACTTATTTTTTTTCCAGTTGATGGCTGTACCATTATAATAAAAGTGGAAATAGCTAACGTTTGACAAGCACTGCCCGCAAACCTGGTCCTGTTCTGAGCGCTTTTGTAGATAACTCAGGTCAGCTTGGGGGCAGAGGGGGTCGTCATTTCCATTTAGCAGATGAGGGAATGAAAGCACAGAGATGGAGAGTAACTTCCCCAAGTCACACAGCACTCACAGGCAGAGGTGGGGTCTGAACCCAGAGTCGGCCTTCGTAGACTATCTCTGGTTCACTTAACTGAGGTTCATTTTTCCCTTTATGAACTTCAGCCGAGGTGATATCTGCACACGTTAACGCATCCATCCAGGTATCTTCCTCAAGTAGGGCAGACTTTTCAAAATAGTGTCATTGAGTCAGAGAATGTCTTTTATTAAACTCTTTTGATATTCCCAAATTGACCTTCACAAAGCTATTTCCAGTCTAGGAATGTTCTTGGTCTCCCAAAACACTCGCCAGTACTATATTTTTATTCTTAGTACATTTTGCCCCAAAAGGGGGCTTCCCATTTTATTTTTCAGTTATTTCATTACTCGTGAATGTAACTATCTTTCCTGTTGGCCATTCGATTTTATTTGTGACTGCTACTTTGTACGCGCCCTTTGTCCATTCTCCCTGTTACGTTTGTGTCTCCTCGGATTGTGGAGTGCTTCGTGAATGAGAGGTGAACTTGTCCTTGGTGTGGCTTAAGGAGGCCCTGTCAATGCTTCCTGCCCCCTCCCACCCCCCGTGGGGTCTTGCCACGTTCCCTGCAGGCAGAGAGAGCGGTGTGCTGCTTGCATCCGAGAGAGACGGGAGGCGGCTGGGCTGCTGGGCTGCTGGGCTGCTGATGCCCAGTTTCTCCTTGCAGATCCCGCCCCCATTCCGTGAACCAAAACAGCAGCAGATTCCCCCAGCCTGTCATTTGCGTTCTCACTTGGTGCCGGTGTCTTTTGCAGTGAAGGAGTTTTGTCGCGCAGCCATTCTCGTTCTTGCTCAGGGCGGGGCTGGTTCCCCTTGGCGCCGTGTGGCTCACAGTCTGTCAGTGGGTGTGTGTGGAGTCTCCGTGTGCTCACCCTGACTTTTCGTTTTCAGTCTTTCGTATTAGAGTTCCACTTCGAACCCAATGACTACTTCACCAACTCAGTCCTGACAAAAACGTACAAGATGAAGTCAGAGCCAGATAAAGCCGACCCCTTTTCCTTTGAAGGTCCTGAAATAGTTGACTGTGACGGGTAAGGAAATGCCATTTCAACTTCTTTTTCTGAAACAAAACCAGGAGATGATTTTAGAACTCTACGAGTAAGATGGAAATTAGGAATAAAGCAGAAAGTCTTTAATCTGCGTAAAAGCCCAGGAGACAGAGATTGAAATAATCTTTCTGTTGGGGTGGGGACGTGAATGCTGGTGCTAGGAAACGCACCGTGTGGCTACGTGGGCCAGGTTTGGGACAGTGGCCCGGTTCCCTCATTTCAGTGGGCGGTTGGGTTCTCTAGGCACCGTCAGTGCAGCTGTGGTCACTGCCCTCAGCAGAGGCGTTTGCCGACCGACTGAGTCAGGCTGGCCGTGTTGGCCAGTCGCCTGCTTGGGAATCGGGACGGTATAGTTGTCCTTTGACTCGTGGTCGAGCGCTTCAGCAATCCAGTCTGCAGGTCGCCAGAGAGTGAAAGTGGTTTGAGTTCATTCCTCTTGGTTTGAAATGACTTGGGAGACTGTTTTATCCTTGAGTTAAAAATTATTTTTATTCACTGGAACCAAGTACACCAAGTACTTGTCCTTATGAATCACCCCATGTGACTAATTCAGAACTTTTTAAAATCCTGCTGGACTCACATGGCTCGAATAACCTAGAAAGCACCGTCTCACAGACTGGCCATCGTGTGAGAAGTAGGCCTGGCTTCCAGGCCCGTTCTAGAGCAGCTGCTTTTCAGATGCTGCCAGGGGTTACCTGTGGGTCCAGGGTGCTTCAGAGAGCTAAAAAATTAAAAAGCACGCCGTGCTCAACAACCCCCGCCCAACGACCGCTCGGACCGCCTGGAAGCAGCGTGTGTTGCACTGGTCATCAATATTTGCAGTGGTCACCTGTTTCCTTTCTCCACCTTGTGCCCATCACTTAGTTGCCTTGAGCATTCAAGGGTGCGAGTGAGTCACTTCACGTGCGCTCTGTACAGGGGCAGCAGGTGACAGGCTTCTGAGGCTCCTTTGCCAGCCCTGATTGGGGTGAGTCCCAGAAAACGCATGGCAAGATCCTTGCCAAATGTCTCGGAGAAATAATGCCATCGCGGGTGCAGGAGCCTAACGCTGGAGCCCATGCCTCCCTCCTAGGGTGGTGGCAGGCCAGGCCCTTTCTCTTTCACTGACCTCCAGGCGCACCTCGTGGCTGCGTGTGTCGTGCGTGCTTGCAGGCGGGTTTTATGAAATCGTCCAGGTTAGCTGTAGAGCTGTGGTTTACTTACTGTGTGCATTTGGTACGGTTTTTCTCGTGGGGCGTGTATCCGTGACCGCTCTCTTGGCCCTGTAGGTGCACTATTGACTGGAAGAAAGGAAAAAACGTCACGGTCAAAACGATCAAGAAAAAGCAGAAACATAAGGGACGCGGCACTGTCAGAACAATTATCAAACAAGTTCCTAACGATTCGTTTTTCAACTTTTTCAATCCGTTGAAAGGTGAGTGCGGTGGGCTGTGGCTATCGATCACGTATAGGTATCCCCGCTTTCCAAAAGCCCGTTACACCACCTCGCTTTTACGAAAGACCTACATGGTACCTGTTTTTGCTAACTGAAAGCAACCTGAGGTTTGTGGTGTTTTGGGGTGGGGAGGCAAAGGTGAAAATAGTGTTCAGTACTTATTTTGCCCAAGCTGTTCCAGAGGTAGCAGCACCCAGTGGCCCGAGCGGCCCTGCTGAGCTCCCTCCCAGGACCACAGTGACACCTTGGCGGTCCACCCCACGGCTCTGACTGGGCCTGCGGGCATCTGACCTTGTGTGTCCCTTAGCAGGGCACCCTGAGTTGTCGGGAGAGCCTGAGGGGCAGCGCGGAGTTGGGCGTCCTTACCCTTTTCAGTCGTGGTGAACGAAATAAAGCCACCATGCACGTCCACCGTTCATGCTGTTTACATGCAGAGAGGACGTAGTTGCCAAAGGTTCTGCCTACAGCGAAGTGGTCTCCGGTCGGCACCCAGTAGGGGTGGCACAGAAAGCCTGTCGTGGTACGCAGAGCACGATGTGTACTACGTGCCTGTTTTTCTCATCTTTTAGTGTTATTTTAAGTGTTACTTGGTATGATTTGGTAGGTTGTTGTCTGGTTCTGGGAACACTCAGAGTTTTTCCATCCGGATCGATGGTCATCGCCTCTTCGCGGTCCACCCTTTGATTGCCACGGGTTTCAGAGGG
The DNA here is from genome assembly GCF_902729225.1 of Pteropus medius. Lineage (NCBI taxonomy): Eukaryota > Metazoa > Chordata > Mammalia > Chiroptera > Pteropodidae > Pteropus > Pteropus medius. The sequence continues at coordinate 1,714,580 of NW_024350923.1, read as the reverse complement.
ACGCACTCCCTTCGAGTAACGGGAGAACCTGCGCTTACGTAAATGATTTCCCCTCAAAAGGTCTAGTCCTACGCCTCTGGCGAGCTCGGCCATTGACGGGTCGGTGGCTGTGCCAGGTGCTCCCGGGGGTGTGGGGGTGTCAGAAGTGGGGTTCTCGTAGCAGGAAGGGAAGCCGAGGCAGGCCCCTGGGCTCCATTCTGAGAAAGCTGGAGCGAAGGCCTGTGCCCATCCGTTCCACGCCTTGGTGTCTGTGTCCTTTTGCCGTCTACTGGGCTGTAGACTTCGCTCTCAGGCCCCTGTCGCTGGCTGGTTACACGTGCACAGCTTGGATCCACCTGCCCTCCCTCCCTCTCTCCCTCCCTCATTCGTGTGGTTTTGTTTTTTTGCGTGAGTCGACGGAGCACAGGGGGTTTGAGAATTAACATATTGTGACAAATAAGTAGTTGGATTTCCACTTTTGAAAGATTTAGGGCAGAATTATAGCTTGGCAGCTTCGATTTTGTTTTGTCGTGTTTTGTTTTCCCGTAAGTCATAAAATAAAGATGGAACCTTTGAGCTAGGAGAGGGCTGAGCAGCTGGTTTTGAGAGTCGGCTGCTTGGGAGTCTCGGGCTGATTTTGTAACTTGGGAGAGCGTGAGGGCCGGATCAGTCGGCAGTGTCAGGGCACGGGTGTGAGGAAGGACGTTTGCTATTTGTGTCCCCTGACCAATACCAGGTTGAGGCAAAGGACTGCTGGCCTCGCCGCAGGCACGGTGAGCGGCTGGCCCGACCGCCGCACCCCAAGTCCGAGCCTTTGGTTCTTGACTTGGTCTCTGAGCCAGCGCCCTCGTTTATCAAGCTGCCCCTCACCGTTGGTCGGTTCATTTTTTATCGTAGTGGCTATTTTCTACGATTTGTCTTTGAGCTTAGACAATGCATGCGTGTGTTGGTGTGTTGGATGAGAGCAGCCACGCATTTAGTCCTTCGGCTTCCTGTCTGGGAAGATCTTTTTTTTTTAAAGTGATCAATCATAGTTTTAAGTGGTAAGCTCTATAAAACGAACAGAGCGTGACAGTGGGGACAGTGAAGGAAAACGTCCACATCGATGGAATGTGTTTTAAAGTAAAGGCACATTCGTGGGCTAGTCCGGCGCCCCCTTTGTCCTTAGCCTACAAAGCAGATCCCCAAATCAAGTGACAGCAGTCCTTGTGCTGACCCCTGACCCCCAGATCAGGGTCCCCAAACAGCCTGCAGGATGCTTACATGCCAGGACCTGGTGACCACTGCCTCTTGGGGGGGTGTTTCCAGCCCCAGCACTTGGCCCTCCGCAGTGAACAGCATTGCCACCTCGCTGTGCCAGCTGTGGGGAAAGAGCCAGCCAACCAGAGACTCGGAGGAAGATTGACAGGCAGGGCGAGACCAGCAAAGTCGACATCCACCTTCTGATGGAAGTCGGGGCTGTGAACGGAGATAGGAGTCCTGTGATCATTCGAGTGTCTCTGAGCTTCGCTGAGCGTGGATTTAAGGCCTTGTCTTTGCTGTCATGCCCAGTTGCGTGGCGGACTCTAGTTCGCCAAAGCCCTGTGTGCTCATGTGTGTGCTGAGACCAGACCTCAGCGTCACGTCCAGCGCAGAGCTGAGGTGCTCGGTGGGAGAGCTTCAATGAGTGACGTCCTGCCCACAAGGACGTTCCTCGTTTTGCGGGAAGAGTGTCTCGGCACCGCGCTCTCCCCTCCCTCCCGGACAGACCAGGACACGGTTTTTGCCTCGCTGAGATGCAGAGCTTCAGTAACACTCAGCACTTGGAGCTTAAAGATTGTCCCCCTTCTCCACAAGTCGTCATGTCTGGTTTGGCAGGACACTTGTTAAATCTCTACTTAACACAGATGCACTCAGTGGCCACAGTCTGGGCCACCTGACATAGCTGTTAATACTTTAAACTTGTGTCAATGATTTTTTGAAAGCTGGCATTCTCCAGCCAGGCCCATGAGCAGGCTCGGGTACCAGCCCACGACACGGGAGTACAGTGGTGCTGCTGGCGCCCACCAGGGGGCAGCTCGAGCTGTGGGTGCTCTGTTGTATTTGTCAGTGGAGCTGTCTGTGTGGGCTTTGAACGGTTTTGGTTGTCAGTGTAACGCGGATATGTTTTGTCTTTTTTCCTAGCATCTGGAGATGGAGAATCACTGGTAAGACTTGAGCCCTTATCAACAGTCCCTCGTGTCGATGTTCCAGTCTGCATTTCCTAAGCGCTCACCTGCTTGCTTTTTATTCCTATTCCTTGAAAACCTGGGGTGAACTTGTGTCACTGCTCTGTGGGGTGGGACAAAAGCTTGTCACACATGCGGGCTTTAGGGCACCCCTGCCCCCCGCCAGTTCACGGGGGAGGGGGGATCTTGTAAAGCCACTTAAGCTTGTAAATGGCTTTCACCTAGCAGAGCTGGCATTGGGGGCTTTAAGTCAAGTCACCAAAGTGTGGGCAGGGTGTGGGGCAGAGACGGCGTGTTTGTTCATCCCCGTGAAATGAGCTGACACGCAGGTTTTCCTCTCAGGATGAAGATTCCGAGTTCACTTTAGCCTCCGACTTCGAGATTGGACACTTCTTTCGTGAGCGGATAGTCCCACGGGCTGTGCTGTACTTCACGGGGGAGGCCATAGAGGATGATGACAACGTAGGTGCCTTGGGAGCTGCTGGTGTTGCCTCTGGTGGGCAGGGAGGGTCTGAGCGGTGGCTTGGGAACGCCCCAGGCCTGCATTTGTGTCCGTCACCAACCTGACATACGGTGCGTGGTGCTGTGGTGTTTGGGGTCAGTAGACTGGGAAGAGGAGAGGTCACAGGAGCAGGAGAAGCAGGTGTCTGAGGCGGCCCGTGTTACCGCTGCCCCCCAACGCATTTCAGGGGGTCTGCTATAGACCCTGGGGGTCGCTGTGTTCCGCCTAAGGCCTGTGAACTTGACGCCCGCCACACACAAGGGAATCTCATCAACAGAGGCCTGGGCGTGCCGACCCAAAAGAAGCAGAGCCCATTGCCCCACGGAGCTGGGACCGTGGCCCCTGAGCACAGCCACCAACTGTCCCATGACTGTCATCTAGGCAGTCTGCCTTGTAACCAAGCCTTGGGTTGCCACGGGTCTTCTTGATTTGTGGAGACGAAGTTTATTTTGTAGCACGTGCTGGAAGTGTGTGTGAGATGATACTTGTTCTCTTGCTCTTACGTTTCCTGGATGCTTCCAGGTTTCCTTCCTTGGAGAGTCTGTTGGGGCGTGGGGCAGGGCGGCAGGAGCTGGCGGGTTTGGGCTGCCTCGCACCCCGAGGCGGGGGCTTCTGCCAGCACTTCTTCCTGTGCCTGAGGCTGGACTGGGCGAGTGTGTGCTGGCCACGTGGTCGGGGACCGGATGACGTCTGAGACGCAGTTGGTCCATCCTGAGCCGGGAGGGTTGGGGCTCGGGGTGCCCGAGCACGCAAGCAGCCGCTAAGACTTCAGTCTTATGAAATGCTGGTTACACGGAGCATTCTGCACCAGCGCTGGCCAGTGGAACCTTCTGTGAGAATGGAACTGTCCTCTGCTCTGGCCAGTGAGGTAGGACTGAGCGACACTTGAAGATCAAAATGAGGCTGTTGTCACCAAGGAACTGCATGTTTAGTTTCATTAAAGGGAGCCAGAGAAGATGGCGCAGCTGCGCATGCCAGAGCTCGTCCCTAGACGCCGGCCGCGTGCTTGCGGCCATGCACCCATCGGGGTGGAAACTTGGACGTGCCGCCTGCACACGCTCCTGTCCTCACACACGCGTGGGGACCACGGCTGAGTGAGTCGCGTGCTCTCCCGTGCCGCCTTTGTGGGCTTCGCTCTCCGCAGCTCCCGGTGTGTACAGCCGCCGAGAAGCCGGGCTCAGAGCCGGCCGCCAGACCGCACGTGGTCCTCAACCTGCCACTCCGCAGCCGTGTCGCCTCTTAGTGTTTAGTGCCTCGCCGGTAAAGTGGGGTCCTGGGGATGAGTCCTAGAGCGGTGCCCCGCAGAGCGATTGCTCGGTAAGTGTGGTGTGAGGTCGGGCTTGGTGCCGGGGCACCCGAGTTCTGGCGTGGCTCAGACTGTCCGGGTCATCTTGCTCGTCCCCTGAGCCGTGCGCTCCACACCGGAACCACAGCCGCCCCCGGTGTGAGGCATGCTAAGCCTGGCGTTGGTGAGAAAAAGCCTAAGAAACCGTCACATACATCGTGTTGTGCAGCCGTCAGTGATGAAGGTGGTCTCGTTGGGTCTGATTTTGATCCCAGTCTGACGTTTGGCACTTGAATGGGAGCTGACCAGTGACATCTTGGGACGTGGGAGAGGTTCGCTCACGACCAGCCAGCTCCAGTGTTGGAGGTCTCTCCCTGTGCGCATCAGTGCTAACTTACTTAAAGCGCAGGCGTCAGGGTTTTAGCGCGTTTCTAGGGAGATCCCTTGCACGTGATGCAGGTGGTACCGGAATTCCTGGACGTCCCGAACTACGCTCGCAGCGCACACCCTCGCGGCCGGCCCCTCTGCTCCCTCCCCACCTGTAGTCCTTGCTTCGCCGGGTGTTCAGGCGCCTGCATCCTGTCCACGGCGGGGCTTGTGAGCAGTGGCCCCGCAGTGGCGGTGCCCGGAGATGCCCGGCGGCAGATCGCCCCACAGCTTGGCCCGGGGCAGCAGCTGCCCTCTGCCCAGCGTCCCTGCCGCGTTCCTGCTGTCCTGAGGCCTGACCGGTGGGGGCACTTGACAGGGACGGTGTCTGGGTCAGGTTGCCGTCATGCTTGAGAAACCTGAGCACGTGTTTTCCTTTTCAGTTTGAAGAAGGCGAAGAAGGGGAAGAGGAGGTAAGACAGCCCGCACGCGGCCGCGGCGTTTCCCTGAGCGGCGGGAGGCCGTCTGCGCGGGCGAGCGGGGTTGTGAAAGCGGGCGCCCTGTCGCCAGCCCTCGGCGCCGCCGCCTTGAGGCCTGCAGCTCCAGTGAGAGCCAGGGAGAGAGCACGTGCCATGGTGTCCAGCGTTTGGCCCTGCAGTTGGCTTATGAAAACGCATCGTAGAAAATAATCGTTTAACCAAATCTACTTTCAGCGATATGTTTATTTCAGGCTTGTCGAAAAGGATAAACACACACCCAGAAATAACTTTGTGTTTAAAGGAGGTGATTTAATCAGTTGTGGATAGTAATGATTTGTTTCTAAGTCCAAGTATTGTTTTAGTTGGTCGCCAGTGGATCCATAAGAATTTAAATCTCGCTCACTCTTTTTGACACAGGAATTAGAAGGTGACGAGGAGGGAGAAGAGGAGGACGACACCGATGTCAACCCCAAGGTCAGTTTTTCGGGGCTCCCCAAACCTGTGTCTGCCACGCTGTTGAGCTTCTAAAACATGTTCCCCACTTTGAATCAAGTGGTACTATGAATATGCGTTTGTTATTCTCTAGTTAGAAAACAAAATTTATCAGAAGAATGCTTGAGTGAGGAACTATATTTAGACACTTTACGTATGATTTGAGCATTAAGTATAAATGTTCCGTGAAATGCTTTTCCAGTTTTCTCAAGCTATCTCATTTACATGATCTCGTTCAGTGAGCAACTTTATTTTCCAGATCTTTTAATTCTTCTAAGGTCATGATGTGACCAGTGACACAAACTTTTGTGTTTTTGTTTTTGGAAAGGATACAGAGAAGGGACTTTGGGGTGGGGGTGTTGTCGGTGTTAATGAATAGAATACTGGAATTTGCAGTTATTCTTGGGCTGAGGATACTCAGAATGTACGTCTACGTATCTCATAATTTGAAATGAACTAGGATCACTTAGGAATACTAGGTGCTGTAAGCTTTACAAAAAATAAATAATAATCAAAAATAAATAAATAAATAGGAACCTTTGTTTTGAACCGATAAAAATGAGTGGGCAACCCCATTAATTTTACTTGTTGGTCTGGAGTTTCACTCATGGTCCTAGGTGAGCTTAAACCACGGGACTGCCGTCTGACACATGGTCAGAGTGCTCTCTGCTTTCCTGCAGCCCTAAGGCTATGGCGAGGGTCTCCTCTTGTTTGCCAGCACGAACTGTGTGACTCACCTGCCTCTTAGAATTAGGTGCATCACGGGCTGTCGGAATACTAACATTGCTTGGCATTTTATAATATGTATCTCTGCTTAACTGGAGAGTGTGCGTGTGTGTGCGTGTGTGTGCGTGTGTGTGTTTTCCCCATTTTTGCCTAAAGTGCGGTGTGCACTGAGCTGTCATGGTGACCTGCTTCTGTAGTTGGTTTGTCAGTACCACAGGTTTCTGTAGACGCGTGCCCGCAGTAGTTCCTTCTGGGGGAGGCGGGGGGGTGGATGTAAAACTTTTTTAAATATGCCACATAAATGCACCCTGGGAATAAGCTCACGGAAAGGTCCGTCTTTTTCGAGGTGGCCTGTCCGTCCTGGGGTAACTGTGTGGAAAGCACAGCCGCACTCGGCTCTGTGCGTGATGGCGCTCAGGGCCCAAGAGGGGGATGCGAGACCTGGGGCCCGGCCTCGCTGGGTCACACTTGGAGGGCTGGGGAGGTCGCAGGTGTCCATTAGTTGGAACCGGGCGGTAATGCCACCTTACACTACCGTGCCTGAGCCCCTGGTGTGGAGCTGGCTGTCGCCCTGCCCTTAGGTGCTGACACGCACTTCACCGTCCGGGTTCCTTAGCAAAGACTGGGGTGCCGTGCCCCCTTCGGGCCCCGGTGCGCTGGCTCTGCGCCCCTTGTCTCACTCCGTTCCTGTGTCGTTTCCTTCTGTTGTCCGGTCCGTGCCCTTTCCTCGCCACATCTGTCTCGCGTCTTTTCTGGAAGAGCACGCTCCCCCAGTGATCGCAGATGGCGTGGCAGAGAGGAGGGGGCCGTCAGTTCGAACCTTTCACGGGGTCTCCGAGTCGTTTCCTTAGTTGGGAGTAGGTGAAAAATGACTAAAAATGAGTAGGTCATTGGGGTGAAGTGCGAGGACCCGAATCTCGCCCTCTGGGGTCACGATGCACTGCTGCTCCTTTGTGCGCACCTCTTTAAAGGGCTTTGCCGCGTGAGCGCACACGCACGCGCACACGCACAGGCGAGCAAGGGGCAGAGCCGGGCGCTGGTTGCCGTCTCCAGGTCGGTATTTCGCAGCCCTTTCGTATTATGAGAAACGGGGTTTTTTCCTCCTGTATGATTTTGTGCCTTTCATTTTGCTTCATGCTGACGGTTGCTTTCAATTTTTTCCCCGTTTAGGTGTAATTTTTGTCTGTTACCCATTCATGCGTTGCTAGGTAAGGTGGAACTCCATTCGCTCCCTACTTCCCAGTGTCTGATCTGTGCTTCGTAACGACGCCTGGTCGTGGCTGTGGGTGAAGCGGAAGCTGCGGCCGCGGGGCTCTGTGGAGCGCGGTCTCGTGCGGGGGTCTGTTGGGCGACTTTCAAAGCCGACCCGCAGGAACGACGTTCGGCTCTGCTCGCCAAGCCCCGCGTTTCTCGCTGACTAAACAGCGAAGGCGTGACTGGTGTGGCATTTTTCTTGGCAACGGGACTGCCTTCCAGGAAGAGGACAGATCTAGAGGGCCCTGGGAGGTCGGCAGCCCGCAGGGTGACACATGTAAACCAGAGGACAAGCAGCGCTCGGAGGCCATGGCGCACGGGCTGCCACTGCCATCCCCGTCACCGTGGCAGTTGGGGTCGGCCCGCTGTGATTTTTCTTGCCACGTGCCTGGCAGTGGTAAAACTGGGGCGACGTGCAGAGCAGTAGGTGATAGAGGGCGCCCACTGCTTGGGTGCCAGGAGCCGGCGTCCGTTTGGAGTGCACGTCAGGAAGTGCTGTCTGACGTTGCTGGCGAGTTCCATCCGAATGGGAAGAGAACCAGTGTAGATTTCAGTGGCACTGGCAAGCCCCAGGAGCCCCCTGTGCCCCACCGCGTGGGTCATCGCAGCTCTGTCTGCTCCAGTCATAAGGGCCCTCTCTCGTGGGACACTCACTTTGGCACCGTGTAGGGCACGGTGGGGGAAGGGAGGAAGGTGGGAGCAAGAGAATCCACGAGGAACGTGGGCAGTGACGTCCGCGTCTAGGAAGTAGCAGGGGCTCCACGTGTTGGCTAATGGGCGACCAGTGCATAAAAATGCCCCTAAGAACTCGACCTTCCCATCTCAGAGTGGCACGCTGGTCCTGGTGCTCCTTCAGTGCAGCCGCCCTTGAGAGTGTCTGCATCACCTTTCTGTCTCCCTCGTGCGGGCTGGCTGGCTTAGAAAACTGGCGGGGGGCGGAGGCGGGCGGACTCGGGCTGAAGGGAACATCCCGGGCAGGTGCGATGAACGGACAACCTTGACCTTCTGTGCTTTACAGGGTCGGGCTGATCATTTCCCTGCATATTTAAGTTCTTGCTGCCCACACGTCTGAAGACATGTCACCAAAGTCCCGCTCCACCCCCATCCCGCCAGTTACGTCAGGCAGCCATGAGCAGGTCAGCCTCCACCTGTGGGAGGGGAGGAGGACGGCAGCGTCACAGGCACCGCCACCGCCACCGCCACCGCCTGCAGAGTTGGGCTCCTGCAGGGTCGATGTCATCAGCCTCTCTAAGGGGTTCAGGCTTTTCCGGTGGAGGGAGCCATTCCTCCGGTGGGCCTCTGGATAGGGGCGGCTCTGCGCCCCTCAGAGGCTGTGGTGGTTGAGCGTGTGCTTGGTGACTTGTCTTCACCCCTTTTCAGGGCAGTTGTCATTAGAACCCGTGGCCTCTGACAGGCACAGTTTGGGCTCTTAGTTTGTATCTTGGAAACAGCACCTCCTCCCCCTTGGTCGTCGGTAGCATCGAGCGACTGAGCTGTCAGTAAACTTTGTGACCTGAAACAGGATTCTCAGGGTACAGTCTGGTCTTGTATCACAGGCTGGAAACCACTGGTGTCCCGACACCCCTTCTCCTGGTCTTCTGGAGAGGACCGACGCCTCCAGCAGTCTTTATCCCCCAGTGAGGATTTTGTTTTCAGACAAGGAAATGACGCTGTCCTGGCCAACGCTGTATGACACGCTGCGGGCAGCACAGCGTAAGTTGCACGCTGTCGCACAGCATTACGTGCGTGTACAAGGACATAGCGTGGAGTTCCTCCCGTCCGTCCTCTTCACCTATCCCAGCCCCCATGCGTCACCCCCACAGACGCACCCCCTGAACTGTGCCTCCTCCGACCCCCTCTCTGTGTGTGAACACAGGAAGCACAGCGTCGCTTCCTTGTCCCCAGCGCTGGCCCCCCGCCCACCATCGCAGCGCCGATGCCGCAGCCACTCACCTTCCCCAGCGGGTCTGAAACTGGCATCCAACTCCTTGGGCCGCTAGTTGGCCACCTCCACACCTACCCTCGAAAGGACGGCATTTGATTTTGAACTTTTTCGGCTAGGATTTCTTGTCAGGCATGTCTTGTGTCGCTGCCCAGGTCCTTTGGCAGTGTGGCTGAGGAGCTTATGACTGGCAGGTGCCGGGGCAGGGCGCCCCTCCCCGGGTTGGCCTGCCATTGGCTCTGGGCAGTGCCGGGCGGACACCCACGGCCAGCCCGGAAGGTCCTGGCTCATCCTTGTATTCTTGCCATCTCAGTTAACAAACAAAAATCTTGGGCCAGGGTCCAAGGCTGTCATTTTCTCTTCTTGCGCCCTTTACCCGCGACTTCCTGAAGAATGAGCTGCCGCCGCAGCTCGTGCCGTGGACGGGGTGTCGTCCTGTTATTCCGGATGCTCCTTCAGAACCCCATAGAGCAGGGCGCAGGTTTTTCTTAGACTGCGCAGACGTGCCAGATTATGTTCCGAGAGTGACGTGTGTGAGAAATCACAGTGACTGGTGAGTCCGCTTATTTGCTCCGACACGCAGGGAAATTGTCATCGTTGCTCGGGCCGCCGTCGGCCTCACACAGCGTGCATCGGGTGCTGAGCGTGGTCGCAGTGCTGTGAGGTCACATTGAAGCGTACCTGCTCCTGGGAGGGTTGGGGCTTGTCTGTGGAGCTTAGCGGTGGCCTCTGGGCCGTGGCTGTGCTGGCGCTCTTTGGCCCCTGGGGAAGAGGCAGGAGTCTCCCCGTCTCCGGTGCGGAGCTCTCTGAGGGTGGCATGGGGCACATGGAGCGTGACCGGAGCGTGCCCCTGTCTCACGGGGGCATCGCTGCGGGTCCCCCAGGGCTCAGAGGCGCCTTCTAGCTTCGGCACGTGGTCTCCCGCCAGTTCAGTTAGTCCCCGCGAGCCTCCTGCTGAATCCGCGTGGGAAGGTCTCACGAGATGACCCTAAACAGAAGGGGCGGCCCTCCTGTGACGGTGCCGGGCAGGCAGCTCGTTTCTCGTTACTGTCCTGAGCGTGTTCGCGGTGACCGCTCTTTCGGTCAGCGCGAGCGTGGTGAGCCTGGGTGGTCCGCGGCGGCCGAGATGCCGGCTTCTCCACCAGCCCTGCCCTCTCTCGTTGACAGAAGGAGCCCAGCCAGCCGTCCGAGTGCAAGCAGCAGTGAGACGCCAGCGCCGCCCGCAGACGCGTCAGGACTCGGCCCGGCCGCGGCCGCCTCGCACCCCCGCTGACAGTGCTTCCAGCAATTCGTTTTCAAGTGCATGATTTTCACGTTAACTTTTCCTTTTACCTTATGATTTCGCTTAACCTGTACAGTGGCAACTTAAATGCGTTTCAGAAATAGGTTTAATTCCGGCACCCTCCACGGCCTCGGATGCAGCTCAGTGGACTTCGCAGGCTCTGCTTTTGGGAGCGCCCCAGAGGCCACACCAGGGTGGGGGTGAAAGGTCACTGGTCGCCCAGGGCGGGGGCATCTAGACGCAGTCACCTCACTGCGCCATCGGACTGATTCTTCTCTCCTTTGAAGAAACCCACGCGCTTCGTTCCCCGCCGGCCGGGCTTCGGCCTCTGCCGTCCCCGCGAGCCGCGCGGCGCGGTCCCGTCTTCAGCGTCCTCTCGTTTCCTGTCCTCGGGGTGGGGGTGGGGTGTGGCTCACGGCGCGGCGGCGCGAGCTCGTGTGGTTGGTTCATCCTCGTATTTATTTGTTCTTTCGTGCTGTGAGGGCTTGGGCCGCGTGCCGTCCCTTGTCCTTAGTGTTTCTGAAACCATGTTTGTGGCTGGAGACCTGATGACGTGGCCACACGGAGGGGGTGGCATCTTTTCTGGGAGCGAGGCCTGCGCGGGAGGAACAGCAGTCCTGCCGCTCGCTGCTGCCCCGGGGGCTGGTGTCCGGGCCACGCGGACCACCTCGGCTTCGGGCGGGCGGGGGGCAGAGCCCGGTGCGCCCGTCGTCCGTGGCGAGGGCGCGGGCAGGGGGCACAGCTCCTGTTCTGTGTCAGTGCCGCGTCTCGCTTGCTCGTAGCTCCCGTTCCTCAGCCCCACGTACACCTTGTCTTAAAAGCCCTGGGTTCAGAGCAGCCTGTTGTTAGCGGGAATGTGGGGTTTTCGAGTGTGACCACGGTCCCTGGCCGCTGTGGGTGCCGGGTCCACACTGTGACCGGGCCTGGAGAGTGCTCAGCCTTACTTATGACACATTTGTAACTGAATACGGTGTTTTCAATTTGTACAGAATAGTTAGAATATTCTATTAAAGTTGTGAAACTTGAGTCCAGTGCCATGCGTGGTCTTTATTGTGGGAGATCGTGGTGGGAGGAGCAGGTGGGCACCACTGTCCGCCTCGTCCCTCCTGGCCTGTCTCTGAGGAGCCCTACGCTGGACATGTCCGGCATTTCTGTCTTCCGGTGTTCTGCTTTGTTCCTGAGGCTTTTAAGCCAGTTTTTAGGAAGAGGCTGCACGTAGCCTGCCCTCTAGGCCCACATCGCTGTGTCGGGGTGAGCTTGGGGCCCCCGGGCAAGCCCTCGGCCACCTCAGGAAGGAGTGTGCTCCTGCCCCAGAGGGCCGGTCCTCAGGGTTGTGGGCCTTTTAAACCCAGAAGGTTCCCAGAGAGAAAGGCCTGTTTCTCCTGGCTTCTCGCAGGTGCTTCTCTGCTGGCTCCTCCCGGAAGTACCCGCTGCACGAGCGCTTGCTTGGGACCTCGTGCAACCTGCCCTCCAGGGCCGCCCCCTGAGTGGGAGCGGGCTCCTGGGAAGGGCGAGGCACACCCCAAACAACAGCAGAGCCTCAACATCCTCTGTTTCCAGAGAGCGCAGGCAAGCTGTGTGTCCCTCTAGCCCCGCCAGGCCGCTGAGGCCGAGAAGAAGCGGGGACTGATGTGCCTGCGGGCGCCCCTGTGGTTGACGCTGGTGAAAAGCCCCCTCCAAGGGGCAGGCTGCAGAAAGGGGCCCGTCCACATAGCGCCCCTGGACCTGGACCATCAGGGGTGCTGTTCATCCCCGTTGACCTTGACTCCTGGCATTCAGAATGAGCCTCTATAAGATAAGTGAGAGGTCAGGAAAGGGTACACAAAATGACGTCTTGGGAGCAGCCGGTGCGAGGGCTCCTTGGAGAACAGTCTTTGGGAGAAGCCTGCTGCCGGCTGGCTGCTCCTCCTGCTCCCAGCCTTGTCACCAGTGGGTGGCAGATCTATGTTCACTAACACCACCAGCACCTCTCAGGTGCATGCAGGCTGCTGGGCCTCGCTGAGTCAGCGAGAGGCTCTTCGGCCCTCGGCTTGGCAGTGACAAGGTCCACAGCTCGGTGTCATGAGGGCCCCTCCTCCAGCAGTGTAGGGCTTCAGAAAAGTGGGCTCCCATCCCCTGTGACGGGAGTCCACACCCTGTGTGTGTACAGTGCACCGCAGCCGTTGGACATGGCCAGGGGACATGGTGAGTCACTTCCTACTCTCAGTGGACTTTGTAGCTGCCAGAACCAGGGTACCCGTGTGCTGCTGGGAACGTCCCCTGGGCTGTGTGATGGACAGGAGCTCATCCATCCTTCCCACTGCTCTGGAAAGTCACAGCGCCCAGGTTTCCCCAGACGGACCAGCCAGGAGGCAGCAGGGAAGGTGGCACTTGGAGCAGATCTGGCTGGTCACTGTCTTGGCCCAGCCCCAGCTGGCTAGGTATGGAGCCCAGAATGCATCCACCACAGTGCCGGTCTGGCTGTTCCTTTGCCTCTGTCCCCACTGATTCCCTGTCATAAGCTGGGGTCAATGGCCAGGCTTCACCAGCCCAGCCCCAGCCCGGATTTGGAGTCCCCCGCCAGGCCCAGACGTCGCAGTGTTCCTTCCCAGGGCTCCAGGCGGGCGTCATCCCTGCAGATCTACCGCCCTCTCCCTCTCCATCCTTAGAGCGACTCCCCAGGCCCCTCCTCGTTCCATGAGAGGCCGTGAGGCTTGTGCTGGTGTCTCTCCTTAGGGCCTGGGTCTCACCTGTCATGGGGCTGGGCCCACAGACTCACTCTAAGCCAGATGACTGGCTCTGACCCAGCTGTCATTTCCGAGCCCCTCCCCGGGCAGGGGCTCCCCAGGTGGCTGGGATGCTTCTGCCAGTTGCCAGCAGCTAAAGGTGGGGTGATAGCAGTGCTGGGTCCCCCACAGCAGAGTCATCCTCAGCGGCAGGAACCCTACAACACAGGGATCTCAAAAGCATGACAGTGAAGCCGGACCCGGGGCCGGGCAGGTGACCCATCTCTGTGACTTCTGGACCCTGCACTGCACAGTGCCTGCCTGGGGGGCGGGACACTGGGAGAAGGAAGTGGCCACACAGTTGTGTCTGCGGCAGGGCAGGCAGGCACATGGGCCGTGTATATGAATTAGACGTCCGTCGATGGACCCGATTTTTCAAAAGCCCCCAAATTGGGGTGATTCCACTTAAAATTCTGGTTTTCTCCTTGAGGAGTCAGAAGTTGTGGCCACCCCAGTAGCGGGGTCCTCTGTTTACACCTGTGAGAGGTCCACGCGCTCCCCTCTGCAGGGCCTGCCCATCCTGGCGGCCAGTCTGCCGTGTTGGCTTGTGGCCCCATCCGGTGGGCCAAGCGGAGGCCCGGCCTACCCCCTCCCGCTTCCCAGCAATCCTTCTCGGGGCCCACGGGCTCCCCACAAAGCCAGGACCCCTCCCTCAAGGACCAGGTTGTCGGCCAAGCAGAATCAGCCCAATGGCTCCCAGAGCAAGCTGGCCTGGGAGGGTGGAGCCTTTGGCCTCAGCTGGGCCTGTGTTGGTGATGTTGCTGGCCTCTGACCTACCCTGATGGGTCCCTCTGCTCAGAGAGTGTGCGTGTGTCCCATCTCCACCTGAGTGTCCCATGGGCTGTGGGGAATGCTGGGTGGGCTGCAGAGGGGACCCGGGGAAGGCAGCGGGAGAAGAGCCATCCGTGACCGGTGACCGGGTCGCTTCAGCTGCACAAAGCCCCTAGTTAAAGAAGGGGCCGTGCTGGGGGCTGGAGCCCTGTTGGAGGGCGCTGTAGGTGTGAGCCGCCCTCCCGCTCCGCCCTCCCCCAGCCAATCTTCCCAGCCACCCAGCTTGGCCACACCTGGACTTTGGCCTCTGCCTTGAAGCCTTTGTAATGAGTTCCTAGAACGACTTCCTCTAGAGACAGATGTGTCCTCCCCACCCCAGCCTCAGGAAGCACAGCTGTGTGGGGTGAGGAGCCTGAGGAACCCTAGACCCAGCCATCTGGCCCCCGCACCAGAGACACGGCACAGCGGCCCCCAGCGGCAGAGGCTCCAGCACCCACGCTCACGCTGGCCCTGGCTGAGCTTCGGACACCTGGGTGGTGTGCTGCCCCGGGCACCTTGTCCACCTGTGGGTTCCCCTTTGGCCTGGTGTCCTAAGGCCGCCAGGAGGGTGAGGCCAGGACACACACCCTGAGGCTAGATTACTCTGCCAGCCCCAGATGTCACCAGTGTGTGTGGGTCACTGGCCCAACCTGGCCATGCTGACTCAGCACACCCAGGGTGTGGCCGGAAGTTAGTTTCTATGACAACCTAACAGGCCTAGCCCAGCCCAGCCACGCTCCAGGTTTCATGGGGACTGCAGCTAGGACCCTCCCCAGGCCCAGGGGGAGCAGAGCTGCTCACAGGCACCCCTCTGCGGCTCCTTCCTCCCTGGGTCTCGGCTTCTGCCTCTGAGGCATGGGGAGTCTCTACTTCCTCCCACGGCCCAGGGGATTCGGGATTCAGGAGAGGAGGCCCCCGTGAGCTTGGCCAGGCCGCCCTCAGCCCAGACCCCGAGCGCGGGCGGGGCTGCCCACGCCGGCCCTCCCCAGTGCCTGCCATCTCGGAGCCGGTCTGGGGAAGAGGGCCCTTGGCCTCAGAGAACAGGGAGTGTGCGCTCTGAGGGGGAAGCTGGGAGACCGAGGAGCCTCTGGGGTGCAGGCGGGCACTGGCCACCGTAGCCTGGAATCTTCCCCCCAGCCCAGGCCGCTGGGGAGAGCCTGGGTCTCAACCTGCCCCCGTGTCCAGCAGGGGCTGGAGCTGCCCTCCCCGAGGATCAGGTCCCGTGGCTGTGACCCTCTGACCTAGACAAGCCCTGCCTTTACTGGGTCTCTTCCGGCTCTGCGGCCGAGTTGGGAGAAGGGAACCGTGAGATGCACCCCCAGGCCCTGTACTTGGGGTTCCCTTAGAGGGCAGGGCTGGGGGGGCCCTAAGAACGGGAGGAGACAGGGCACTGGGTCCTGGCTAGGGGCAGGGCCCCCTGAGGGTCCCAGGTCAGGCTCGGGCCTTTCCCAGCACATTCTGCAGAGAGAGACTCATCGGCCTTCTGGTCCACACAACTGGGAAGTAAGATCTGTGTGGTTCTAAGCCACCAAGTGTATGACCATTTGTCACAGCAGCCCCAGGACACCTGTGCAGATGCCCACAGGTGTCTAGGCAAGAGGTCCAGTGGACGAGTAGTGGCGGGACAGGGGCGGAGGTGGGCTGGGATGGACAGGCTTTGAGGGAGTGGGGAAAGGGGTTGCCGAGGCCTCCGGCCTTCAGTGGGAGCCCTGCGGGACGATGGTTGTGAGCACGAGACGCCAGCACCGCATCCCTTGCAGTTCCGCGTCCAGCCAGGCTCAGAGTTTGGGGCCAGGAGGACCCAGCCTCCAGCGCCCCGCCTGGGCCCGGCAGCGTCTCCGTCGCTTTCCAGACGTGCCCAGAGCACACTGCACACCTGTCCCCGCTCGCCCTGGCACTCAGCTCGGGGACCAGCGATCTCTGGGCCTCACTGGCCAAGGCCAGCTGAGGCCTCTCACTGGCCCGTCAGCCCTGGGCTGTGCGCACTGGGCCCAGAGCGGGGGCAGCATGGGCGTCCCCTGGGGGCTGTACAGTGTCCTGCGGTGACTGTAACAGAGGACCTTGGACTGGGCGGCCTCGAACAGCTGACTCACGGCTCTGGACATGAGAAGTCCAAAATCAAGGTGTCACAGGGCCGTGCTCCCTCTCAAGGCTCTGGGGGACGGTCCCTCCTGCCTCTCCCGGCTTCTGGGGGCTCTAGCTGTTCCCAGGTTGGTAGCCGCGTCCCTCCAACCTCTGCCTCTGGTCACTTGGGCCTCTTTTCTCAGGACACTTGTGACAGCATTCAGGGCCCATGTCGATGATCTCGCAAGGTCCTTAACTGTTTACATCTGTGCCATTAAGGTAATACCATGTGGCCGCCCTCGCAGCCTGCGGGTTAGGACGTGGGCACGCGGTTTGGGGGGGTCTCCGTCAGCCACTACAGAACCTTTCCAGATGGAGACCGTGTGCGAAGAGCAAAAACACGTGAAAGGCCTGCAGATGCCCAGAGGCGAGCAGCCTCCCGGGGACAGAAGGGGCCGTGGAGACCAGAGCCCGGCTCGTGGCCATCAGGCTGGTAAATAGTGTCCGTCCTTAGGCCAGCTGGGCCTGGGCATCCCATACCTGCAGATGGGAGTGTAAGTTGACAGGTGACTCCGTTAGAGCTGTCACATGTTTAACCAGCCCCTCCCCGGGGGCCTTGCAGTCTGTCCTGGTGAAGTTTTACCCACGTGTGGATTAAAGGCACAGACGCTCATGCGACGTAGTTTATGATCAAAACAAAACACTGGACACACTCAACCATTGGCTACTATTTGAGTAGTTTTTTAAAGTAGGAAAGAACTTGATGAAAATGCACACGATGGGGTCCTGCCCCAGGCCTGCCCAACGAGAAGCTGGGGTGGGGACAGCTAGGTGGGGAACCAGACACCCTATCTGTCCTGAGGCAACGCTGCCTGGGCGCCTTCAAGGGCTAACGGCCACCAGACGGTGGCTGCCATTCGTCTGCCTTGGCCCGCCCTCTCCCGTCCTGTATTTTGCGCGTTCATGCGTTCATTCATTCCTCCAAGCTTCCAGAAACGTCCTGCGCCCTCACGAACCAGGACCCGGGCCATCTCTGCTGAGGGGCAAGAATGCCGGCTGGCTCCCCTCCCCATTCTGTGAGCATCCCCTGAGCTCTCGCGGGCCTGCACCTACCTGGCCCCGTCCCCGCTGCTCCAGACCCGGTTTGACCCTCAAGCAACAGTCTCCACTGACCTCAGTGGCTCTGGCCAGATTGTCTAGACAGTGAGGTAGGTACTTTTTAGGTCCACCCAGGCGCCTGGGCTGGGCCCTGGGGGCCCCAAAGAATAAGGCACTGCCACTGCCTTCTAGGAGCTGGTGGTGACTTCTGGGCGGGGTACTGCGGGAGGAATAGGGGCTCGCTGCGGGGCCGAGGAGGGTTCTGGGCCTTGTGGGGTGGGGCCTGCCTAGCAGACTCCAGCTGAGGGGCTGTGGGCAGGGGTGGGCAGATGGAGATGGGACACAGCCCTGAGGGGCGAGGCCAGGCTGACGGAGCTGAAACCGGGCCGGGCCTCCCACCCCCTGTCCTTGAGCCTCTCCCTGTTCCCAGGCTGCATCTGCCGGGAGGGGACAGGCCTGAGTCACAGACCGTGGCCAATGGGCTGGGCCAGGTTCAGATCAGGTGGCATCATGCCGCCTTCCCGGTTGCTATGACTACAGACAGTGTGGCTTCCCCTGCCCTCCCCAGGCGCGAGGACCCCAGGGCCCAGCAGTTGTGCAGCAGGTGGAATCAGGTCGTAGGGCGTGCCCTGGCAACCTGGGAGGGCTTCCTGGAGGAGGCCGGAGGAGAGGGTCTTCCAGGCAGGGGAGCAGGGGGAACCACTACCTGGCCTCCCTGAGTGCCGCGCCCCAGGCACCTCTGGGTGAGGAACAGCTTCCTCACAGGCTGGTCGCCCGGCTGGTTGGGCAGCAGCCTCAGGGCTTGGCTTCGTCACTGCGGTTGAAATGACCTCACTGGGAAGTTTCGGAGAGGCACCCTCGCTCTTCCCCGCCAGCTAGACCGGTGGTGAGTGTCCCGGACAGATGTTCGAAGACCAGTCCCCGTCTGCCTCAGAGGGGAGAGCGTTCGCTCGAGGCCGTGCAGATCCCTTCCTGGGATAAATATTAGTAAACTTGGCTCGGACCACTGCCTGACGCCACTGATGAGGCACAGGCCAGCTCGGGCCCCATCCCCATCCCGAAACACAGCCACCAAACATCCCCAACGTAGAACCCACTCAGCCTCTCGGGTGGGGGCTATTTCCTGCCCCAGGCCTCGGGGTACAGCGGGATAGGTTGGACGCCCACGGCTGGCCGTGTGAGCTCAGATGAACCACTTAACTTCTCTGAGCCCCTCATTCTGTTCCCTGCAAATCTAAGTAAGCAGCCGCCACAGCCCCCGCCTGGAGGGGTGACCATGAGGGAGAAATGAGGCCAGGCCACCTCCTCCCTCTCCGGCACCCGCCCAGGAGCCCCCGCTATGACCTGACCGTCTCTTCCCCCAGGCTCCCACTGGTGCCACTTACTTGTCAGAGCCAGCCCAGTGCAGATGCCGTCACCGGGCCTCTCCCCCTCCTCCTCAAGGGGCCTGGCCGGTGTGGGCAGAGGCTGGGCAGCTGGGTGGGCAGGAGCGGGGCCTGCCCCGGCCTTCAAGCCTCTCACGCCTCTTCCTCCCCCTGCCTCTCCCGTCCCTTCCCCCAGGCCCCTCTTCCGCTGGGGCCCCCCTTTCTACACTTGTGAAGTGGAGGTGAGCAGAACGCCTCTGCGGGGTATTCTCTGGGTCAGTGCACAGAGGCGGGCACATGCTTTCACCCTGACCCCCCCGACCTTCCAGGTCTTGCCCACCTTGTCCTCTGGAGACCCTGCCTCCCCACAGAGCCAGCACCCCCACGCCATGGACTCGCTGAGCTCCCCAGAACGAGGCAGGGTAGGGGGGGGGGGCGCTGCTCTCCAGGGAGCGCTAGCACCGGCCAGGTCTGCGGGCACACATTACGCGAGTCCTTAGTGTCCGGGGTCCACCTGGTGCCCGGCTTCCACTGACTGGCCCCTGGATCCGGGCAGGAGGGCTGGCGGGCGCCGGTGGGTCCAGGCAGAGCCTCGGGTGAGCTCATGGTGGCTCCATCCTTGGTCTGCTTCTCCTGGTGTCCCTCTGCCCAAGGCGTCTCTTGCCCAGGTCTCGAATGCCCGGCAGCCCAGGCCCCACCCGGGACAGCGCAGGCCCCTCTGTGGCCAAATGCTGGGGGCGGGGGTCAGCAGTCTCACCCAGCCTGTCGCTGTGATGCCCCGTGACCGCCGAGGGGCCGGCAGCTCAGCTGGGACGCCCTAGTGGCGGGGAACTCACTTCCTCTCAAGTCTGCCCCGGGTTGTCTTGAGGGGAGATGTCTTCCCCTCCCCCTCTACCTGGCGGCTCCACCCCTCGCCTGCTCCCCTCCCCCCACAGGCTGCAGATTCCAGCTCCCCTGGAGGATGATGTCCAGCAGTCCCGATGCTTGTCCTGTCCTCCCACGGGCCAAAGTCCTGGACAGCATCTCTACCTCCTGTGCAGCCCTGCCCTTGCACACCCCAGCAGTCCTCTGGCACACCCGCAGCTGCCACCCGGATGCCATTTGCACAGGCCTGGCCCTTCCCCCTCACGGTGACCCTGAGGGCCGGGGTTCCGGACCCTCTGAGAGGTTAGGGGACTTGCCCAAGGCCACACAGCCAGGGCAGATGGGGCAGGGGCGGTGCCAGGGCCAGCTTCACGGGCCTGGACCCAGAAGATCCAGCGTTTGATTTTACACTTTGCTGTCACCGTCTTGAAGCGTTTAATACTTTCGGAACCAGGAGACCTGCATTTTCATTTTGTACCAAGCCTACAGATGGCGAGGCGGGCCTGGCCCCCCGCCCCCCCCTCCCCCGCCTTCCTTGCTCCTGCCGGGTCACAGCCCAGGGTGGACGCTGGGAAGGTGGAGGCCTTGGAGCGGCTGTGCACCTCAAAAGTCCCCTTGGCCGGCTTCACCCCCATCCCTGGGAACGGGAGGAGCCGGGGATCACTTCCTGCTCCTATTAAACCCTTTAAAGGAAGAGGATAAATAAAAATGCCTGTCCGCGGGCTGGCAGGCGATGACTCAGCCGCCCCCGCGGCCTCTTGCCCTGCCCAGGTCGGTGAGCGTCCCGCACCCACGCGCTCTGCAATCCTCGTTTCCCGGGTCCCTCGCCCAACCCGCTCACGCAGTCGCGGTGGAGTCGCCGCCCCCCGCCCCTCGCCCCCCCCCCGTGGGGACACCACGCTCGAGGTCGGGAGGGAGAATCGGGCCCCCAGGAAGAGAGGCTGGAGTGCCCCTGCCCCTCACGTTTATTGAGCACCATGGGGAGCTGTTCTAGAACTTTCCATGTGTCATCGAATCTAAAAAAGTGTTACTGTCCGAATCTTACGGACAAGAAAATTGGAGTCAGAACGCCAGTTCTCCGGGTGGGCCAGGCGCAGGGGGCAGCGAGCGGGTCCTTCCAGGTGCGCCCCGGGGTGGCAGCGTGGGCCATAAGGCCGGTTGGGGCGGCGCCATTCGAGGGTCTTCCCGGGAAGGGCCCCCAGGGCGTAGGAGGAACCGGGGGCCGCGACCCGCTTCTGCCCCACAATCGCTGGGGCAACAGGGCTGGGTGTCGCGGCGCCTGGAGGGTGAGGGTCTGGGCCCCGCCGTCCCCCGCCCCGGGCCGGCTGCGGGCCCTTCCCGGGGCTCCCGGGCGGTGAGTCACCGTGGGCAGGGCCAGCCGCAGCGCATTCCTTCGCGAGACCAGCGTCCGGGGCGGGGTGGGGACTGCGTGTCACCCCATGGGGTTGGGGCGCCGGGGGCCAGAGGGGCGCCGAGGGAGCTACAGACTTGGAGGAGGGGGCGCCCCCAGGCGAGGATGCGGCGGGGTGCGGGGCGGCGGGGGCTGCGGGGATAGGGCCGGGTGGGCGCATCGGGACGCGGCACGGAGGAGGACGGAGAGCGTGGCATCGAGGGGGCGTGTCCGGGCGGGGCGGGGCCGGGGCGTGGGGCGGGGTGGCTATAAGGGTCGTGCCCGGCGCGCCGGGGCGCATTGCCGCCGCCGCCGCCGCTCCCGTGCGCGTCGCAGCCCCGCTCGCGCCGACATGAAGACCCCCGGCGAGGTGCTGCGCGAGGGCGAGCTGGAGAAGCGCAGCGACAGCCTCTTCCAGCTGTGGAAGAAGAAGCGCGGGGTGCTCACCCCCGACCGCCTGAGCCTGTTCCCCGCCGGCGCCGGCGCGCGCCCCAAGGAGCTGCGCTTCCACTCCATCCTCAAGGTGGACTGCGTGGAGCGCACGGGCAAGTACGTCTACTTCACCATCGTCACCACCGACCGCAAGGAGATCGACTTCCGCTGCGCGGGCGAGAGCTGCTGGAGCGCGGCCATCACGCTGGCGCTCATCGACTTCCAGAACCGCCGCGCCCTGCAGGACGTCCGCAGCCGCCAGGAGCGCGCCGCGCCCGCCGCGCCCCCCGAACCCCGGGCGGCCCGCGCGCCCTGAGCCGCCGCGGTGAGTGCCCGCCGCCCGCCAGGGCTGCGGACGGTTGGGGGCTGCCTGCCCCGGCGAGGGGGCGCTGGGACCGAGGCCCCCGGTGCCGCGCCGTCGCGGCGTTTCTGGGCCACGCGTCAGGAGCCGTCTCTTGCCCCTGTGCCGTTGGGGCCTCGGGGGACCCACAAGCCAGACCCCAGCCCGCTCGGCCCCGGGATCGGGCACAGCTCCCTGACGACTCCTCTCCCCGCAGGATCCACACACTGGATGAGTCGGACGGGACGCGGGGCCTCGCTGGCAGGAGCCCAGCGGGTGCCCGGGATGTTGGGACCCCACCCCCTGCCCACCGCGAGGACATAGGGCGGAGCCGTGTCGCTGCCGCGCAGCGGGGGGCCTTTCCCGAGCCCCGCGCCGCTGCGCGGGCGCCTTAAATTATTGGACTATCTATGTATTTATTTCGATGGCTGTTTGTCGTTAAACCACGTCTTAATATTGTGTTTTTGCATCAGTGACCGTTCTGAATAAACTGCTCGTGTTCTCTTTTCTACCAGCCGGATGTGGTGCTGAGGTTCCCGGGCGTGGTGGGGTGCCAGGCGGGTCATTCAGGGTGCGGATGGAGAGGGGATGCTGCCACCCCTGCCCTGCTCAAATGAATGGGCGTCTTTGAGCCCGTCCACACCCTCCTTGCCAGGCTGCCTCTGCAGAGGCCAGGAAGTGCCCTGGGTTTGGCCCTGGCTCACTTCCGCTCCAGGTCGTGACCTGGGGAGGACAGGGCTGGTGCCCTGCTTGATCTGGGAGGTCGCTCACAAACCGCCCCGCTGAGGTCAGTGTACCTCCCTGGCCCAGCTGCCCGCTCTCACCTACGGGCCCCCTGCCCAGCCCACAGGGAGGAAGCTGGCGGTCCTCTGGCTGCCTGCCCGCCTGCTCGTGACCCCACTCCGGGCTGGGCCACGGCGGCTCGGGGCAGTCTGGGGGGCAGGGCCCGCTGGCCGGCACCCGCAGTTTCGAGCCAGCAAGGCAGGCAGGGCTGGGCAGATGGAGAGGCTTGTGACACTTCCGATGATGGTGTGGCGGAAGGCTGAGGGCCACGATGGTGCGGTCGGGGTGGGGTGGACACGGTGTGTGTCCGGGGCTGCCCTGCAGAGGGGGTTCCGGGGTGTGTCCCTCCACTTGGTCTACAGGTGATGAACACACCAAGGGGACAGAGTAACTGGGGACCCGTCACTGATCCCGGTGCCTGAGGGAGGCTGGGTCGGGGAGGCAGGCGGGTGGGGAGTGATGGACCAAAACTGGACCTAAGGTCAGTTGCTAACCTGACTGGGAGAGAGCCATCGCAGGCCACCTGGGCGGGCCAGCCTAGGAAGGGGCCAGCCAGGGGCCCGGGTTCTGGGTCCAGGGAGGACACTGGTCCCTGCCAGGAGTGTCCTCCAGAGCACGGAGTTCTGAAGGCCCCGTGCAAATGGGAGGGGACCCAGGGAGGAGAAGAACAGGTCCCCGGACCCCAGGAAGGACCCATCGCACCCCACCTTGGAGACCTCCCGCTCCTCGGAGGACCGATCAAGTCAGGGGTGAGATTCCTGCCCCCTGGGGTCCGAGAGGAAGTGGGGTCTGGCTCTCTGAGGCCCCTTCCAGTTGGGACCGTGGAATTCTCAGTTTGGGGATTCTGTGTTTTAATAGCTTTTAAAGGTGGCCTGTGGGAGGGGGCTGGCCTTCATGGGCTTGGGGTACCTGCACACCCCATCAAAGTTCTCTCCGTACTGGTCGTGGGTCACAGCGGCCGGCCGGCCTCACCCTGCCCAGTGTCCCTTCTCGGTAGAGCCGAGGTGGCAGGCGGGGGAGGGGAGGGGACAGTGCCCCCTGCTTCTCGGGCTGGGTCTATCCGGGTCTATCCGGGTCTATCCGGTCTGTCTGTCCCCAGTGTGGTGTCAGCGCCCTGCCCTTCCCTTTCCTAAGTTTTCCGAGCCTTACCTTCCTTATCTTTTCAAACAACCCATTTCCTCTGACAGCAGATACAGCTCAGGACTAATGAGGCTGAGGCGTGGGGGCGGGGTGCTCAGGGGAGGCGGAGAGGGTACTTCTCATTGGACGTGGTGACGGACTCCAGGGGGCAGGAGGCACTTGGGTGATGTTGCCCTCCCGGAACCCTGGGACCCAGCTGCAGGCCCCTCCTCCAGGAAGCCCTCCGGCATTCCAGGCTCCATCTCTCAGTCCCAGGCCTCCCCCCAAACGAGATGCAGGCAGGCCTGCAGAAATCAAGCCGGAAGCGGTCCCAAGGGGATTTATTGCCAGTCTGTGCTCAGGAGCCAAGGTCACCTGGCTTTGTTCACCTCCTGGAGGAGTATCGGTTGCCTCCACAGGACCAGGAGGACAAGGAAGTTGACGGCGAACTGCACGTGGCCGAAGGCGGGGACGCCAAATCTGCGGTACAGGAGGCCACCCAGGGTGGGCCCGATGGTGCGGGTCAGCGGCTGCACAGAGGCGCAGAGGCCCAGCATGGTCCCTGTGTGTGTTGGGGGGGGAGGGGCATGAGTCAGGCCTGGGCAGGTCCCTTGGGGTCTCCACCCCGGCTGCCCACCTCCTAGGCCCAGCAGAGGCCTCCGCTGTCTCCCTGACCCTCCTCCCGCAGGGCCTGTAGGCCTGCTCCCCGTGGGCCACCCCTGTGCTTCCAGGATGTGGGGCTGCCCAGGAGTCCCCAAGCACAAAGGGGTCTGGGAACAGGCGTAAGCACCAGCCAGGCCCTGTCCTCCGGGGCCACCAGGGAGTTGGCAATGACATCCCAGCAGGCAGAAACCGGGAGTTGGGCCTGGCGGTGAGAGGTCCTCCCGGGTCACAGCCGTGAGGGCTGGGGTGCAAGGCAGGCCATGACACCCCCACTGTCACTCCTATAGCCCCAAGCAGCCTCAGAGGAACTGGAAGGAACGTACCCCACAGGCTGCAGAGGGGCTTCGAGGTGCACGGAGGGCAACCCACCTGCCTCCGTGCCCCCACTTCCTAGGTTCGCCTAGCTGCCTGCACCCCCGGGTACCTGACACCCCGTCCCCACGCCCCTCTTGTCGGTCGTGCCTTTGTGGGTGAACGTGTGGTGGCTACTGCCAACGTGGACAACATCTGCCCAGAGGCCCCCCGGCCCCGGCAGTGTCAGAACCCAGGTCTCTGGAGCTGGAAAGCCTGGCCGGGTCAGCTGGCAGCCGCCCGGGGAGGCCCTGCCTGGACGCAGGGCCCAGCGGGGGCGTGTGAGAGCCGGCCTCGCCCATCGCCCACACGCCCTGCGGACACTGGAGCGATTTCCACCCGCTCTGTGGTCTCGTTCCCAGGCTGGGGCTGGGAACCAAGCCGAGGGGCGGGGCGAGGCCTGGGCCCTCCTTCCCCAGGCCTTCTTCCCCTGCCCCTTCCTCCAGGCCTCTGCAAAGTGCTGGCCCACCACCTCCAGGAAGCCCTCCAGAGCCAGCCTGGCCCCCCACAGCTGCAGAGCCACGGATCTGAAAGGCGGAGAAGACGCCTTGCCCGCCAGCTGCCCGTTCCCGTCAGGCCATGAGACCTCAGCCAGCCCTTCCCGGACAGACAGGCGGACGGACCACAGTTAGCCAGGCCCTCTGAGCTTCCTGGTCTGTTGCTGGGGAGGCCCTCACCCTCACACAGCCCGGAGGAGCCCATGAAGTCGACCGGCACCGTGCCTGGGGAGGGGTGGGGGCAGAAGCCTGGGCACTGTTGGACCCGGGGCCCCCAGTCTGGATGGGAGACACCTGGGCCTCAGGAAAGAAAGCTGGGTGCAGTGAGGGCTGCTGGCCCATGTCTGGGGTCACCAGCATCCCACCAGGCGGTATGGGGCTTTCTAGATTCAACTAGCTGTGCGCGTTCCTTCACTCACTGGTCCGCCCAGGAGGCGCCTGCTCACCCCATGCGTCGCCCGCGTTCGGGGGGCCCCACGCCCTTCCGGGCCCTCTCCCAGTCCCTGCCCGCCATGCTGTCTCCCTAACTGGCGTCCGTGGGAGCCATGCAGAGCCTCGCCTGCACACCTCCACTTGGCCGGGGCTCGGCCTGGAAAGCCATCTTTCGCTTCCCCCCGTGACTGGTAAACTCCTGTCTATGCTTTAGAGCCAAGCCAGACGCCACCTCCAGGAAGCCCTCCTCCCGTCCCCTGGGTCTGGCCCCGGACTGGTCTTCAGGGCCAGGTGCAGGGCTAGCTGGGCTCAGCTGGGCTGGTTGGTGGCCAGAATTCGCACCTGAGCCTCCTTCGGCCCACTGCCCCACCCTGCCCAAGACCCCAAGTCACCCACCCCACCCGAATCAGGCTTTTCAGAGAGGAGCGCCGGGGTGTCCCCGGGCCTGGCCCCCGCCGGCCCCCGCCGCGGCGCTCACCCGTGTCCGAGGCCGAGACGGCCTTGGTCAGCATGCTGTCGGTGACTATGTTGAGAGTGCACAGGCTAAAGACCAGGCCAGGCATCAGGAGGCAGAAGTGGAAGACGTTATACATCAGCACCTGGCACGGGCGAGGCGGGACAGGGCCGTGGTGACGGGGGGCCCCACGGGGCCGGGGCGGGGGGCCCATCGCCGAGGTCCCATAACGGGGCTCTGGGTGGGGAAGGGGCCCAGGGACTCCAGTGCAAACGGAGCAGGTGCGGGAGGTCGGGGGGACCCCACTCTTCGCAGGGGGACAGCTTGGAGGGGGTGCTCTCACCATGGCCAGTCCCACCAGGCAGAAGACCAGCACGCTGGCCCAGAGCAGCGCTCCCTCCGAGAAGCGTCTGCTCAGCCGCCCGATGAGCAGGCCCTGGATGACCTAGGAGAGGGGACGAGAGAGGGTAGGAGGGGGCCTGCACTGCAGCCGGGCCCCGCCACCCGCCGTCGCCCCCCGGCCCTCCACTGCCAGCTGTACCCTCTTCGCCTCCCCAGGGTGTGGCCAGCCAGGGAGGAGCTGATTAAGGGTCAGGTGCCCGCTCTGTGCCCCCCTGTCCTGCCCTCGGCTCGTCTCCATGGGGGTGGAAGGAGGGGCCCACAGCAGGGACGCCCAGGGACACCGGGGACATGACTCAGCGGGCAGGCCCAGCCGGAAGGCCACTCCCAGGCCGGGGTGAGGCTTCTTACAAGTCTTCCCACCTCTTCTACCAGGCAGGCAGGAAGGGCTCCTTGGGCCTGGAGCAGTGCGCCCTGGAGCTGGGGGGCTGGCAGGCTGGGGGGCAGCAGCCACCTGGGCTGGGAGAGGGTCAGTGCCGGCCTGGGCTGGGGATCTGGGGTCAGTGCTGGCCTGAGCTGGGGGCCCCGGTCAGTGATGGCAGGCTGGGGGCTCAGTGACAGTCTGGGCTGTGTGGGGCTGGGGTGTCAGTGCTGGCCTGAGCTGGGGGCCGAGGGTCAGTGCCAGCCTGGGATAGGGGTCAGTGCCGGCCTGGGCTGGGGGGTCATTGTCTGCCTGGGCTGGGAGAGGGCTGGGCCGCGTGTCCTGGGCGGGCCCAGCTCTGCAGAACGGGAATGACCACCACTGTCCTCACTTTCGAATCAGAACCACAATGTCCTGCTTGAATCCAGACTTGCTTTGTCTCAAGGGCAGACCCATGAGGCGGTGCCCTCGGTGCTGACCCACAGGGGAGCCGCAGCACCGGGTCCGGTTTATCTCTGGCCTCGGTGTTTCGCACAGACAGAGACCAAGACCCTGACATGTCGATGTCGTCTCTCGATTGTCCCCTGAACTAAAAAAGCCGAAACTTGTGTGCCTCACAGGTTACTACGTGAAACTAGGCTTGGCAAACACATCACACGTCCCACTGTCTCCCTATCCTCTACTCGGAGCTCCTGTGTATCCACCTGCGGCCCCTCCCTGTCCCCGGCCCGAGCCTCCACTGCCCCCCACCCCAGGGTCCCCTCGGTCGCCTGAAACCCCCTCGGTCGGTCTGAGCTCATCCCCGTCTCTACCAGCAGCCAGAGCTGGAGGCCTAGTAAGACCTTGCTCAGCCTCTGAATGACCCCTGCCTGCGGCCCCTCCAAGGAAGTCCAGCCCTTCTTGGCCCTGAAGACGGACCCCCACGTGTCTCAGAGCCTGGTCCCCTCCCCTGGGCCCGAGTGTGTCTCCGCCCGAGGGCCTTGGCACTGGAGCAGCCGTTTAGAATGGGGCTGCAATGGCCCCAGCTTTGGAGTGTTGTTGTTATTATCGTTGCTGTCTGTCTGTCTCTCGTGCCCCTCCAGTGTGGCCGGGCCACCTGCAGAGCATAGGCCCTCTGCCCAGGTAGGCGGGGGCCGGCCCTTCCCAGGAGACACTGTTTCGGTACCGGGGTCTAGAGCAGCCCTGGGTGGGAGGCAGGGGGAGCAGTCGGCCACCGGGAATGCCACGCACTTCCGGGGAGGTCGAGAGCCACCTCCCCGGCTGGGGCAGGTCCCAGGATAGCCCCTCCCGCACCCTGGCTGCCCTGAGCTGAAGGGGCAGGTCGCTGCCGCCTGCCCCCGCCACTCCGCGACCTGGTCCAGACGCCCAGGGAAGGCCGGGGTCCTGGGCCCTGGCAGACAGGACACCCTGAACTGCTTCCAGGGCACCCCCTGACCCCGGGTAGCCATCTCAGGGCACCCCACAGTGACGGCAGGGGCTGCCGGGGTGCCACGTTGGCTCCTCTACTTGGCTGACAGCTGCCGAGGGCCGCTGTGGTCCCCTCACTGACAGACGGGGACATGAGACTGAGCCGCTGGGGATCCTGTCCCTCCGCACGGATGGCCAGCTGGCAGGACACAGAGCCCGCCACTGCCCTTCCACACCCGCCTCGGTGTCTGCTCACATCCTTGTCCCATCCACCACCAGGCGCTCGGGACCGCGGTGCTGGCGGGCAGGAGGCCAAGGGCGCGCCCGCCTCCCCCGGGACGAGTCCCGCTCCCCTCTCAGAGGGGCCCCGGGCAGGTGGGTGGGCACAGAGGCCCGGGCGCAGAGCCGGCCTGGGGGAGCAGGAGGAGGCTGCGGGGGCCGGAGAAGCAGGAGGGAGTAGGGGTCGTGGCGCTCAGCCCAGGGTGGGGGGGGCCGGGGAGCAGCACAGCCCAGCGCAGCCGAGAAACTGGGGTGCGTCCGAGAGCCCGACCCAGCCCGCGGCGCCTGGTGCCCACTCACCATCATCAGAATCCCGAAGAAGGACTGGAGGTAGCTGGCCTGGGCAGGCTCCAGCTGGAAGAACTCCATGTTGATGATGGAGAACATGACCATGAAAAGCCCTTGAGCGGGGAGGGGAGATCGAGGCTGTGGGGTCGTGTCCCCGGGGGCCTGGGCTGCACAGTCAGGGTTCCAGAAGCCCTGACCGTAGTCACCAGGCCGTCCCGGATGAGGGCAGCCGGGAGATGGGGTCCCAGGCCCCAGACACGCCTTGACCCTCAAAGGGTTCTTTTTACTAAAACTGGTGACATGGTTCCAGTCCCCAAGTGGGGTGCTCTTTATGTGTCCCAAAAGGCCAGGCTGGATCGGAGCCGGGGCCGGTGAGGACCTGGCCAGGCAGCCCCTGCCTCAGCCTCCCCGCTCCCGCCCAAGGAGCCACAGCACCGTCTGCCAGGGCAGACGACCTTCTGCTTGGCGAGGGGCCAACCCTCCAGCGCCATCGTGGGAGCGACTGAGCGCCTTTGGGGGCGGCCTCGCCAACTTCTGGGCGCCGCTCCCGGCACCCGGGTGGGCCCTGGCTGGCTACTGGGCACGACCGCGGTCACTGACGTCTCAGCGGACGGCCAGGACACAGGAGTCGGCCGAGTGCTGTCTGCCTCCTGCCCTCCGCCTCTCCCGAGAAGCCCCCGAGCCAAGGGCGGGACCGCGCCACGTTTGAGCCAACGGGCTCCGGGGCTGCGGTGAAGGGGAGGGCGCTGGGAACGCATCTCCACCGGCCAGGCTGTCCCTCTCTCGGGGATGTGACCGGTGGCGCTGGGAGAGAGGTGGGCACGGAGCACAGGACACAGGGCGGAGGGACAGGCAGGCTCCAGCCGCCCGGGGGTGGGACTCACCGAAGGGGAAGCCGCAGACCACCTTGACGAGGAACACGGGGAGGACGCCCGGCTGCAGCAGGAGGCGGGTGATGGTCTTCAGGTCGAACACGCTGGCCTGGGGTCCGCCTGGGGCAGGGGAGGCTGTCAGGCCCACGGCCGGCCCTCCGCCCCGCAGCCTGCGCCCCAGGCCCCTCTCGGCCCTGACCCCCACCTGTCACGGGCCGGGCTCTCGGCCGGTTCCCACCCATGGGAACGGGAGCCGGTAACGCCCGCAGCCCCTCTGCCCCGGCTGCCTCGCTGGGCACCTGGCGGCTCAGCCCACTCCCAGGGCTGCTTCTCAGGCCCGAATTCCAGGAGGTTCTGAGACAACATGGCGCCTCTGCTCCCAGGCGATGGGCGAGGCCTTCGCCCCTCCAGCCCAGGGGCCCTGGGCAAGACCACGACACGCCAGGGAGTGGGGGCCACTCTTGGTGCCAAGTGACCACCATGTCCTGCCCTACTCCCCTGGGGTCCCCGATATGTTGGCTCCTAGTTCCCTGCCCTCGGCAGGCCCTGCCCCCACCCCAGGTCCACCCTCTGGGCTATTTCTGGATTGTTCCATCACGGCCACTGCTCAGGGGCCTGCTGTCCTGGTGTGGCTTCCAGGTAGGTCTCTGTCACAGAACGTGTCTCAGTCATGGGGCAGTCTTTCTCTGCCAGGCACATGGTGGCTAGGCTGGGACGCCCTGGAGGGCCGGGGAGGCGCACAGCCCCCTGTACCCTCACGTGGCTGCCCATCGCCTCGCCACCTACCGTCCCCCGCCCCGAGCTGCTCCCGAAGCCAGCATCCTCCCAGCACCTGCTGCTCTGGGACTCAGGATCCGGCTGGTCACCCCGCCCCACTCGCCGGCCTCCCCTGGCCTCCCTGGCGGCCCCTCCTACCCCCTCCACTGCCTCGGACATAAGCCTGTCTGACGGCCACCTCCATGCTCGCCTCCGTGACTGCACCCATCTCGGTTCTAAGACCGTGGGCACCCTGGACGGGCTCAGGGGAGGAAGGAGGGCGTGCACGGCCTCTGCATTCCTCCCCGTGCCCTACAGCACCCCCACCTCAGGGGTGGGGAGCCACCGTAGACACTTTGGCATATCACGGTCTCAGCGGACTCACTGAACAGAGGGCCCGGGGGAGGGGGCCCAGCCGGAGGTCCAGGGTGCTGGCTGGCGAGAGGGGAGGCCCCATGCCTCACACTGGGGGAGTCCCAGGCCTGGTGTGCCTGGTCGGGGAGCCTGGGGTCTTACCTGGCGGGGCAGCCGGGCCATGGGCTCCCGCTCCTTTGGTGTTGGCGGGGATGTAGGTGAAGCTGAGGATGGCTCCCAGGAGGTTGGCCACAAAAGCCACCAACACTGGACACTGGATCCTGGGGGCACACAGGGCTGAGGTCTCAGGCTGCGGGCGCCACCTGTAGCATCGCCCCCACCTGCACCTCGGCAGCTGAGAACCCCTCACCCACAGCCCACAGCCTGTGACCTGGAGGGTGGGGACCGGGACTCTAAGGGCACATTTATCAAGTGACAGATGAGGGGACAGATGAAGTTCTCACCCGACCTCACACTGCGGCTGTGGCCCTCGGTGTTCATGGCCTGCAAGCCCCAGCAGCTCCGAGGAGCCAGGATGGGGAGCCCCGGATGGGCTGGGCGGGTCCCCGGGAATGGTCGCCTCCCAGCTGCCCTGGGGTAGGGAAGGCCCCAAGGGCAGGCCTGGTGTGCCAGAGACCTGGGGGCCTTAGCTCCAGGCCATGTCTTCCCTGGAGGGGTTCCCCAGACGTTGCAGCAGAAGTGGGGGGAGCGACCGATCTCACCCCGTCTGCAGAGGAGGAAAGTCCTCCTCCCTCTGGTGAGGCTGGGGGGCCTCCTAGGGTAGAGGATGGCAGCTGGAAAGCAACCGGTCCCCTTGATGGCTCAGGTCTGGAGTGAGACAACGTGCAGGCTGATGGGGGCCAGGGCAGCAGGAGGGGATGACAGGGGACCAGGGCCCAAGGCTTGCATCTCAGCTCCACCCACATGGACGACACGGGACCCCAATGTCACAAGGGTTGCCACACCGGTGAGGGTGGGCCTGCCCCTTGGGGGGCCTCAGGAGCCCCCTTTCCATTCCTCTTCCTGGGGGGGCCGTGCACTGGACCTGGGGGGGGTCTTGGCCCCCAACACGTGGGACAGCCTCCCTACCTGCCCACGCCGTCACCACGGGCCGTGACTCAGGCTCTCCCCTTAGCTTTCACCGCCACGGGGCCTGTGCCCCCAGGAGTCAGCCCATGGGAACCAGGCTCGTGACCACAACCTTAGTCCCTGGGGAGGGCTGGGCGGGCCTTGGCTGTAGCTCCAGGCAGCCCGTGTCGCCCGGAAACACTTCCCTGAGGAAGGACAGGCCTGGCTCCCTCCCAGGGCGGAGCTAAGGGGCAAAAGGGGAACTTGTCACTGCGGAGACCTCTAGGCCTGGCCCAGCTGCTCGCCTCCCCTTCTCCTTAGCGGCAGAGCGGACCCCCACACACCCTGCTCTGTGGGGCCCCAGGCTTCCTCCCCAGTGGGCACCGTCTGTCCCACGGCCAGCACCCTGCCCCCAAGGGCAGGTGGGCCTGGCTGGAAACCTGAGCCGGGCCCCCAGTGGATGTGACACTGTGGATATACGTGACCTGTTCACAGGGACAGCCAAAGGCCTGCCCCAGACCTCACCAGAGCCCCGAAATCTGCCACGGTCAGGGCCTCAGGGCACGGGCGTGAGCGAGTCCGTCTCCTGGGGGATGCCCCTGCACCCCGAAACACACCTAGCCACGATCCGCCCATAGCCTCCCATGAGGGGCTCATGGAGGCTTCTCCGCCCCTCTCACTGCCTTTCACAGACAAGCAGGGCACATACATGCACACACGCATGCACACACGCATGCCCACACACGCACACACACACACAG
>NW_024350923.1:1677493-1681335 GCF_902729225.1 Pteropus medius | reverse complement strand
CACACCACCTGCCTGCACACGCACACCCACACATATGCACGCCTGTGCACACCCACTCACACGCACACCCACATGCACACACACACCGTATACACACGCACGCACATCCAAGCCCCCTGGCGAACCTCATGGAAAGGTCGAACCAGGGAGGCCGGCGGGGACCGGAGCCTCCACCGCCCCTCGTTTCCTGGGCTGGGACCTGCCCCGGCTCACACAGCGGGTCCGTGTGGAGCTGGCGCTGTCCGCCCACGTGTGCCGCTGACCTGCCTGTCTCCCATGGGCCGGTCTCCGCCCCGCTTCCCCCAACGCCCACTGCCCAGGAGGCTGCTTACTCCGGCTTTCTGACCTCGGGGGGCCCAAACAGACGGGTGAGAGAGGGCGCGGGCCCCGCAGCCCCGCCTCTGGCCGGCAGGAACCGGTCCATGACGTGAGCAGGGACCCATCAGGCGGCTGGCCCCAGGGAGAAGGGCTCTTTCTTCATGAGTCTGGCCTCAGAGGTCCCCACGTCACCGCTCAGGGCCAGAGGACAGACCCTGCTTTCTCTGCAGTTGCTCCGGAAACATGGAGGGTCAGAGGCAGCCATTTAGATGGCTATGTTGGGAGGCTGGTGGCAAGTGAGGGGCGGGTGGCAGGGAGCCAGGCCACTTCTCCTGGGATCCCGCCTGTCCCCCGCATGGCGGCCGGTGAACTGAAGCAGCACAGGGACCCTGCGGGGCGCCGGGAGAGGGTAGGCATTGTCCTCTGCACTCGGAGCTGTCTGTAACTCCCCCAGGACACAGTGCCAGAGGGCAGAAGGGGGAAGGGAGAGGCGGCCTCGGGCCTGGGCCCTGCGTGGAGGGTCTTTGTGGCTGGAGCGTCCTCCAGCTGCGAGCCCACGCATGGGTGGCCATGCCTGGGGCCTTCTCTTCAACGCGCACCCAGAGTCAGGTCCCTCTGTGGGGGGCCAAGGGCAGAAGGCTCCGGGGCTCACTGGATTTACAAACGAGCGACGGCCACGAGAGCAGACACCACTGAATGTCCTTGTCCACACTCCTGGATGGACAGGAGGCTGGACGGACAAACTCACGGACGCCGGGAAAGGGCGGCCGAGTCCCGTCCTGCCCTTCTCTGTGGCTACCTGGATGGGTGACCTCCTTTCTTCAGATACGAACGAGGGCTGAACTCACAGGTGCCACCCTCCCAGGACACTCTGTCCCCACCTCTAAAGCTGCACCAGTCCCTGGGGCCTGCTCACTGTCCTGGAGCCCAGCCCACGGGCCACGGTTCCTCAGGGCTGGTGGCCAGCGCTGGACAAACCACAGCGGCCGCAGTCGGCCCACGTGACCCTGTCGGAAGGGCAGGGCCTGGCCATCTGTCCACCCCATGCGGTCTCTGTGTCCTCTCTGCCTGGCCCCATCCAGTGCCAAGGTAACCACGACTGATGGGGGTGGAGCTGCCCCCTCCACCTGTTCCAAGGCTCTGAGAGGTGACACTATGTTGCCAAGGTCCCCTGGCCTGGCCGAAGGCTATGCAGCCCTCTCTTGTCCAACCTGGGGGACAGGCTGGAGTTGGCTGGGACCCAGCTTCACACGATGTCAGGACGAGGGGTCCTAGAGTGTCACAGGACATCTAACCTGGGGCACAGGGCAGAGAAGTCACCCTGCCCCACCCGACCCACACCCCAGAACACTTGGCTGGGACCAGGGACTGGAACCCTACCCGCTGGCGTGGGATTCTCATGGGGCCTCCCTCTGGCTTCCGGGTCCCAAAAAACGGCCCTAAAGCCATGTCCGGTCTCACCTTTTGCAGCCCTCTGTGTCCCTGAAGCACCTGAGCACTCCACTCCTGACGACACAGGCCTCTGAGCAAGCCGAGCCGCGTCCTGCTCAGGCCCTGTGCCTGGCACACTGCCCGAGCCTGAGCCTGCCCCTCCTTCAACGGCTGACTTCTCACTCAGGTCTCCGCTGAGGTGCCAGCCCCATGAGTTCTGGCCCTTCGCGCCCTGTCTGGTGCCTCCTAGCGCCTGGAACACCCAGGCTGTGTGTGCAGCGTCTGAGCATCTCCCCGACTGACTGGTGAGTCACTCCTGTCTCCTGCCCCAGAGCCGCTCAGGGCAGCCTCGGTGCCTACTCATTAACCCACAGAGAAAGCTGCTGTGTCACCGGGGGGAAGCCATCTCTCAGTAGGACAAGGGTTCCCCATGCTGTTGCCCAGACCAAGGCCTGTGTTGCCGGCCTCCTGACCCAAAGCGCAGTGGGTGCCAGCCGAGGCACCGAGGACCCATGGGCGCAGCTTGTGCTGGGCTCAGAGCCGGGCCATGCACCAGCCCGTTAGTGTTCAGGGGCCAGCAGCTGGCACTGACGCTCAGCTTCGCCTGACCTCCAGGTGGTCTGTGGCTGGATGCTCCCCCAGCCAAGCGCTCAATTCTCCCAGGCCCATACAAGTGGCCGCCTTGTGGGCATCTGTCCAAATTCCAACCACTGCCAGGGGACAGAACCCGTGGAGCCTAGGTGGCGGGTCCAACTGTTGCCACGACTCGCAAGAACCACGCCGGGCTGGCCCTGGCCTGGCCTCGACATCCATCCCAGAGCCGAAGGAGTCCGCCAGCCCTGACGGGGGTGCCCTGCCTGCTCTGAGCCAAGATCTGCTCATCTGCAGCCCCGCCCTGTCTGCCTCTGGCTGGGCCCTCCTGACATCTGGCTCAAGCCCCAGGGGTGTGTGCCTTTGACCGGCTAGCACAGTCCACCCCTAGACACACGGCTCTCTTGGGGGGCAGAGTGTGATAGAGGTGTCTCCAGGCTCTGAGGTGCTGGGCTGGTGGCCGTGAGTCACAGAGTCGCCCCCCGCCACCCGCTAAGTGAGTCAGGGCCCAGGTCAGGCCTCCCAGCCCAGAGCTCCAGGCCGAGCCCAAACCAGTTATACTAGGGCCTGTCTCATGCCCATGCTGCCAAGGCCACTTACTCCCTCCACCTGTTCCCCAGTGCGAGGGACGGTTTACGGCTAGGGGTGGGGGAGGGCAGGGAGGCCGGGCAGGGAGACAGGGCATGCGCCCTTGCTCTGGGGCATGGGGGTCCGGGAGCCCACGTGCGCTGGGCCTTAGACAAGGACTGGGAGCTCCATGGGGAATCCCTGCCCTCTCTGGGGCCTCAGTTTCCCCACCCATCAAAGGAAATCCCAAGGACATAAAGTGCCTTAGATCTTAGGCTAAGAGAGGGAAGCTAATGCAGCCTTCGGGAAGGTGAGGGCCGGGGAGGAGGCGGGCTCGGGAGCTGCTGGGAGGGAGGGAAAAGTGGTATCTTCTAGGTCAGCAGCTCTGCTGGAGAAAATGCCTGTGATGAATGGAGGGGCCGTGGAGCGGGGCTGGCAGGGAGCCAGCACATGTGTGCGCGCGTGTATGTGCATGTGTGCGTGTGCATGTGTGCATGCTGTGTGTGCATGCATGCATGTGCATGAGTGTGCATGAGAGTGTGCGCATGCACACGTGCGCATGAGTGTGTGAGTGTGTGCATGCATGTGAGAGCACACACATGCATGTGTGTGAGTGTGTGCATGCATGCATGTGTGCACACATGTGTATGCAAGAGTGCAAGCAATGCGCATGCAAGTGTGCGTGCATGTGTGCGTACATGTGTGAGTGCATGCATGCATGTGAGTGTGTGCATGTATGACTGTGTGCATGTGCACATGGATGTGTGCGCACATGTGTGCATGCATGCATGCATGCTTGTGTGCGAGTGCGTGCATGCATGCAGGTGTGCGTGTGTGCATGCGCACATGCATAACTGCAAGCGTGTGCACGCATGTGCGTGCGCATGTGTGCGTGCATGAGTGAGTGTGTGCATGCATGAGTGTGTGCATGTGTG
>NW_024350923.1:1590401-1677224 GCF_902729225.1 Pteropus medius | reverse complement strand
CAGACGAACCAGCTCCCGGGGCGTCAAAACCACCCACAACGACACGACTCCGCTCACCCCCAGCTCAGACGCCCTTGCCAAGCCACCCCATCCCTCGGGCGCCGGAGGGGCACCTGACTCAGTCTGACAGAACCCCAACTCCCGCGGGCGCCCAGGCTGCTCAGATCTCAGCAGGGCCCACGGCTCCCCCAGGCCAGCCTGAGCCGGCGCGTGGTCTTAGGTTCACACCTGCATTCCACCTGTTAGCAAAACCAAGCCAGAGCCTGCCTTCTGCCCTCTCCCCCGAAGGCCGCCCCTGGCCCAGCCGCCAACCTGTCCTGCCCAGACCAGTGCAGAAGCGACCTCGCTGGTCTCCCCGCAGTGACCGCAGCCCCCACCTTCTCAGCACGGCATCTGGGTTATAGCTGTCCTTTTGTGCCCGTCCAGGGCTTCATGGCCACTGCTTCTCTACTCCCGCCTGAGTCCTGTGGGACGGGGCCTGCTGCCTTTCCCAGATGTCCTCCTGAAGAGGAATTTTCCACTCAAATGGCTAGCCTTGTAATCAGCTCTTTGTTCTGCTTCTGTAGACACGCTTGCCACACAGGCCGAAGGACAGGGTGACCTTGACATCAACTGAAGACTCGTCCTCCGCTTTGCTTGCTGTGTCTAGATAATGGATGTATCCGTTGCTTGATAACAGATGTATTGCCTGAATTCCTGTCTGAGAATCTCATGAGCTGATTGGCCAATGCCAACTGTAACTGTGTGGATAAGCCCTATAAAAGCAGGGTTACCCCTGAGCTTGGGGCCCAGATCTTCAGAGTGCCAGCTCCTCTGGGACCGCCGGCGTCAGAAACCTGAGTTCTCCAACTCTCCGAGTGCTGCTTGGTTTCTCGCCGGGCTGATTTTTGCAACATTTCTGGAGGCCCCAGCGAGATTCCAATCACGCCAGCCCTTTAAGCTGCTGGACCGTGGCTCAGTCGGGCCAGGGAGGAGAGGCTCCGAGATGAATGGGCAGGCATGCCACCTGACGGTATTTGGACTGGCACCCCAACTCCCAGGACAGCCAAGCCCGGACCAGACTCAAAGGAGGGACGGACCAACTCACCAGGAACGGCCACAGGATAAGGTAAGGGCCCGGGATCAGCCCCAGTCAAGTCCCGTCTTCGGACGGAAGAGGAGCTTGATCATACAATGTCTTCAGTTATAAGACACAGGTCAGGGGCTTCCAAAAAGCGAGAGGCAATGTCTTAACCTCTGGGGTGTGAATCTGTGAGTGAATGAGCATCCTGGCTGGTTTGACTCGGTCAGGCGTGAGTTTGTAGATCCACGGCTGGGCACCCATAAGGTCCCCTAAAGGCTACAGAGTCTGAGTGGACTCGTCTGTGATTCCGTGATGCACGGCATATGGTCCAGGGCAGCACTGGACCAGTGTCCGATCGTAAGTCACAAAGCTGAGTCCACTATGGCCAAGCGTCACCTAAGCTCCTTCGGACGTGGCTGGAGGAGCACCTGAGTGGTCTCCTCTCTGGAGGAGGCACCCACCCTTGTTTGTCTTTGTGCCACCGACGCAGGGTGGGATACGCAGGGAGGAGGGACAACTGATTACTGATTCGGCTTAAGAATTGTCTGTCTCCAAATGGCCCTTTTGACATAGGGGCCCTCCGTCAAATTATTTTCTTGAAATTTTAAGGTCTATTTTCTCTCTCCATTAGGGAGCTCCCTAAGGCATTATGGGTGGAGGTTCCTCTAAGCCAACTGTCTTAAATTGTATGTTGAAAAATTTTAAGAACTGTTTCCCAGTGGACTACAGGGGCAAAACTCCGTACTCTTTGTGTGCTCGAGTGGCCCGCCTTCGGGGTAGAGTGGCCTTCGAAGGGGACCCTGGACCTCCCCACTGTGAGAGCTGTGTACCGGGGAGTGACAGAGACCCCTGGACATCCAGACCAGTTTCCATACATAGACTCATGGCTGCGAATTGCTACTGTGGTGTCCCCTTGGGTCCAGTTCTGAGCCAAGAGGCAGGGACGGAGTAGGGGGAAAGGACAAGGAAGAGCCAGCAAGAGCCATCCACCAAGGGGACCCCGAGGAAGAGCCTCTCTTCCCTCCGCCGTACGTCCCAGCAGCCCGCCAGTCCCCACAGAGCCGCACTGCCCCCGATCACCAGACAGCCCTCCGCCATCGGCGCCCGAGTCCACGGCGCCTTTGCTCGGCCACGCAGCCGGCCCAGCAGCCTGTGGCCCTCCAGATGCCCCTCCGACAGACGCGAGGCCCTCCTGAGATGAGCGGAGACGGCACACCCCAGCCGGGCCGCCCCGTCCTCCGCCGCCGGCCATTCCGCAGCCGACCTCCTCGGCTGGAAGCAGCACCACCCCCTCCGCCCCACTCGGTGATTGACCTGCTCGAGTCCACCCTCCAAACTCATCGGCCTACCTGGGATGACTGTCACCAACTCCTCCTAACTCAGCATCGAAGAACGACGCCGGATTCTGTCGGAAGCACGGGGGTGGCTCCAAGGATGAGCACTGGACGGTGCACTAGACCCTGCAGCATGGCCTTGGGGGCTGCGCCTGACGCCGGCCCCAACTGGGACTTCAATGTCCCGAATGGAAGGGAGTCTCTCGACAGGTCCCGGCAGGCCATACTGCAGCGGGTGAAAGCTGGGGCCAAAAATAAACCTCTAGAAGCCAGGGGAGTCACCCACGGAGTTCTACGAGAGACTGTGCGAGGCGTCCCGGGTGTATGTCCCTTCTGACCCGAAGCACAAGAAAACCCGCTCATGGTCAACGTGACATTCGTGGCCGTCAGCTTCAGAAATCAGAGGGCTTCGCTGGGACGAGCGCCACCCAGCTGCCTCCCCCGTCTCCTCCCTGAGGTCAGGTGACCACCTGTCCACGTGGCCCCGATCCTGCTCGGTCATCACTCTATACAACCTGCAGGTCGACCCGACGTTCTGGGAACGTGTGTCGCATCCATTCGATCTGAGCCCTCGGCCTGTCTTCTCCGCCGCTGTACCCCAGAACCCAGAATGGCCGGGGCGCATAGTAGATGTTCAATAAACACGGCGAGAAACCGTGAATGAAGGGGTCCTGTCCTCCTGCCCCAGGGCTCAGCAGAGGACTTGGGAAAGCCAGGCTCTCATGGAAATGCCGGGGACAGAGACCACCCTCCAGAGAGAGAAGCGTCATGACAAGGGCCTCATGCCCTTCTGTCCTCCAGTCCCTGGGGCTCGGCCATCACCCAGCTGCCTCCACCACTGCTGGGGCTTGTCTGGGGCACTTGGAGAGTCTGGGGAAACTGAGTCCCACAGAGGCCCAGGGGCTGGCATAGGGTCATCCAAGACTGGAGGTCCCTGTGTCAACAGAGGTGGCAGCCTGATGCTCAGCATCACCCCGCCATCCTGTGTGTGTGTGCACGTGCGTGTGTGCGTGGTTCAGACACCAGAGAGGCCACTCTGAGTCCCAGAGCCTGTGCAGGGTGGGCAGGCCACCAGCTGGCACGGGGCCTCTGGTCAGGGAGCAGGTGGGGGGCCTCATCCACAGTCGGGTGGGCAGCCGCCACCCAGACGAAAACAAAAGGCTTGGGCAGGCAGGAAGGTGGGTGCAAAGTCTGCTTCTGTGAAGAGAGCTGACTTTGACGGGTTGTTGGGGCGCCTCCGGGAGGGACAAATGGGGGTGGGGAAGCACGAGGGTCTGGTCTGCCAGCAGAAGGGAGGTCTCTGCCACACTCTAGCCAGTCCAGGCCCGGTGTCCTGGGTCCAAGGTTAAGCTCTTCCCCTAGGAGGCACCCCCAGCACAGCAGGTGCTGCAGGCTCTGGGCAGCCCCACGGCAGGGTGGGGAGCGCTGGGATGGGGTCCACCCTGCCCACCACGTGTGGGGGCTGCCCGCAGGCTCTCAGGGTGCTGGGTGGGACCTGAGTCCTGCAGGACAGGCCCCCGGACCTCTGCGTGTGCAGAGCTGGCGTCACAGGGGCGACGGAGGCCTTTATTTCACCCACGCTAGTTAATAAGCCTCCCGCAAGCTGCAGTCCCCTCTCCAGAGCCTCGGATCTGGTCGCAGGCAGCGTCCCAGACTCCGGTCCCGTCATCCGGGGACCCCGCCCCAGGGCCTGCCCTCAGGCTTCCTTTAGGAAATTAGCTTTCCTAATTTCGGTCTGGCCGGAGCCGGCCAGGCCCCCAGCCCGGCACCGCCCAGGGCAGGGCGGCCAGACAGCAGCGGCACCTGCAGCGCGGGGCGCGGGCGCCCCCTGCCGGCCGACTCCTCCCAGCGGGTAGGGCCAGCGGGTCATCCGACGCCGGACGCGACCTGCTCCGCGTGCGGACGGCGAAACCGAGGCCCGGAGCCGATCCGGCCTCGGCCGTCCCGACCAGTACCTCCACCGCCCTCGCCGGCCCGCCCGCCGCCGGGTCCCCGCCCCGGCCACTCACCCGCATGCCGTGCTCAGGGTCCCGCCGAGCAGGGAGCCGAGGATGGTGCCGGAGCCCACGCAGAGGCCCAGCCGGCTCAGGGCCGTGGGCCGCTCCTCGGGCGTGGTCAGGTCTGTGATGACCATCTGGGCGGCTGGGGGCGAGAGGGGGGCTGAGCGGCGCCGACCCCTCTCTGACCTCTGTGCGGCCCAGGCCACGCCCCCACGCCCCCCACCTCTGACCCGGCCGCCCCCGCCCCCTCGCGGACCCCGCCCAGAGTACCAGC
The DNA here is from genome assembly GCF_902729225.1 of Pteropus medius. Lineage (NCBI taxonomy): Eukaryota > Metazoa > Chordata > Mammalia > Chiroptera > Pteropodidae > Pteropus > Pteropus medius. The sequence goes on along the minus strand of NW_024350923.1, from coordinate 1,672,553 downwards.
CTGGGGCCTCTGCCCGTCCCCGGCGCAGGCTGCGCCCCCCGTCCGCTGCGCCCGCTTCTCCCCTGCCCCGCCCTCCGCCCAGGCTACCGGGACGGGCCACCTGGCCCTACTTGGCATCGCGTGCATGAGCGCGCTGGGCAGGCGCGAGGCGAAGAGCAGAGCCACCCCCGGCAGCCACGGGGTGCAGGCGGCCGCCAGGAGCAGGTAGAAGGCGGAGGACGCCAGGAAAGAGATGGTGAACGCGGCCCTCGCCCCGCGCTGGTCCGCGAACCTGGGGGGACACCGCACCTGTGACCCTCACAGGCGTCAGCAGGGTTCCCCCTCTTCTGCCTGCCCCCCTGCCCCCGGGACTGCAGGGGAGCTCGGCAGACGCCTCCTACCCACAGAGCTCATCAGGGAGACTCGGGTGCTGGGAGGGCTGGGGCAGGGCCTGGGCCTGGACCCCCGTGGGGTGCCCCGCCTCCTTCGTCCCGGCCTCAGTTCCCCCATCCTTCCAATGGGAGAGCTTTCCGTGACCTCCGGGTGTCACTTTCTATGAGAATAACTCGTGGGATCCGAAGGGACCTCTGGACGTGGTGGTTACAGAGCGCGTCCCGCCCAGCCCCCCTCCCCCGCCCTGCTCTGCGGGGTTTTACAGTCTGCAGTCTCTCTTCTGCCCAGTTCGCCAAGAACCTGACGCCCCCACGCGCCGTGTCCGCCGCAGGTTTGCGGAGGGGTGCGGGGGGTGGGGGGTGGGGGGTGGGGGGTGGGAAGACCACCGGGAGCCCGAGGGGCCCAGTCTCCAGAAGGGTCTTTTCCGGAGAAGATGCCCGTAGGCCCCCAGCTCCGCGGGCAGGGCCTTCCACCAATTCAGTCAATCCAGCATTAGTGGGTGTCGTGGGTGGGGACACCCAGCCTGAAGGCATTAAGCTATTCTGGGCCTCTAGGCCCCTCTGGGCAGCGATGTTGCTGGCACCTCGCTGGGGCCGGGGTGAAGTCGGGGTGGGGGTGGCGGGGAAGGGGGGGAGACAGGCCTGAGCCAGCCTGTGACCCCCCGAGGGGCGGCCCACAGTACCTGCCAAACACCGGCCCGCCCAGCAGCTGAAGCACACCCAAGGTCGTCTGCAGGTAGCCAAAGGCGACAGAATCCAGGCCCAAGCTCCGGGACAGGTACTGAAACACAGGAGGGGTCATGGGAAGGGTCTGGGAAGGACCCCAATATCCAGAATCGGGGGTCCTCGGTGGGCGGGGGGTCCGTGAGTCTGTCCTTGACTGCCCCGCGGTGTGCCCGGCAGGGACCTTTGGCACTGGGTCTGGGCCGCTCGTCTTGGTGGGGGCTGCAGGGGCCTCTAGGACCAGGCTCCAGGAGCTCAGGGGAGGCAGCTGCTGGCCCTCCTTCCCTGGTGGGGTACACTCACACCCGCGGGCCGGGCGAGGGGAGCCGCTCGGCCCCCACCATTTTGGCTTCATTCACTCAGAGCTGGTAGGGGAGAGACTGTGGTGTGTCCAGGTCAGCAGGACATTGTCCCCAATGCCCCGATGGCCTCCAGGAGGTGCCCCTTCTCCCAGCAAGACACGGTCAGCTCTGTGTGGCTCCTGGCCCCTTCTGACGGATGCCCATCTGGGGAGCGAAAGGCAGTGACCAGTGTCCCTCCACGGGACCTGAGGAGGCATGGGAGCCCTGGTCTCCTGTCCTGGCCTGCCCTGATTCTCTGTGGCCCCAGGATGCCTGTGGCTGCCCCTTCTTTGGCCCTGGCCTCTGGGTTCCTGTCCCCTGCCTCCAGGGATCCCACTTAATGGGTTAAATCATCCGCCCAATCATGTGTTGAAGGCCTTGGTCATCGGGATGCGGCTGTATTGGGAAGCAGGGTCCTTCCGGAGGTAACTGCATTACAGTGAGGTCGCTGGGGTGGGCCCTGGTGTCCTAGGAAAGGGGAACTTCGGACACACCCACGAGCCAGGGACTGTCTGAGCCACCAGAAGCTGAAGAGGAAGGAAGGACCCTCCCTCTACTTTCGGGAGGGAGCCCTGCCCTGCAACCTTGGACTTGGACTTCTTGCCTCCAGAGCAGCCCCAGGACGTGCCCGCCCCTCTTCTCTGCCCCTGTCCGTGCTCCCCCTCAGCACTGCTTCCTTTCCCTCCGGCACGTCCCCCTCCTCCCTGCCTGCTCCTCCTTCACCCGAGCTGGCAGGAAGCCGGGACCCTAGCTGTCCCTCGGCTTTCTCTGTGGGCCTGGCGGTGGCATGTTCCCCTGGGAAGTATGTTCTCGGTCCCTGGTCCCACTGTGCTCCCTGCCCCCCCCATCACGCCCAGCCTCAGGCTCTGTCAAGGCCGGGTTCTGGAAGGTCTCTCCTGGTCTGTTTTCTCGGCTTCCCTCCTCTCCCCACTGCCCCAGTCCTCCAGAAAGAGCTGCTACCTCCCTTTTCCTCCAGCTTCACGAGGAGAGTCGCCCCCTATTCTCCCTCCCTCCCACCTCCTTCCTGCTCTCCTACAAAGCCTCAGCATGGGTCCGATCCCTCTAGACCTATGCAGCTCTGTGCAGGCCTTCCTCTAAAACTATTTTACCTCTACCCCATAGAGAGGAAGTTGCCACTTGGCCCAGGCCAAGAGGGGGCAGCTGTGTTAAGCGTGGGCCTCCAGCTCAGTGTGGGACCTAGGCAGAACACACGCCTGCTTAACGGCTTTCCTACCTTCTACCCCACTCGCCGGGGTCCTCTATATTGAATAAAGGCAGTTCCGACACGGCCGAGTGTATGTATTTGACGTTTCAGATCACCCGGTATCCCAGGGTTCAGGTCCAGTCTTGAGTGTCGCCCTGACACCCCTCTTTCTCGCTCACCCCCATCCAATCCACGGAGGCTTGGCCTTCGCCACAGACCCCGACTCCCTGCGCCCTGGCCCGCTGCTCAGCTCCGCCGTCCCGGAGACCCGGCCCCTCTGGCCGGGGCTCCTTCCCTGCCCTCTGCCCCAGTGACTCCCCGGGGCCTACGCCCCATGCTCTCTCCTCGCACCCTTCCGGCCTTTGCTGGGTATCACCTTCCCCAGCCTGGCATGCGTCCTCGGCCACACCCCGTCCCACCCCCATTGCCTTTTCCAAAATACAGTCGAGCTACTGTGCTTTCCCGTTGGGGGCATCACCGTCCCGCCACACTCAGACGGCGCAGCCGACCACCCGCCGCGAGGGGCAGCTCATCTGGGCCGCGTTCTGAGTTCTAGGACGGGGCGCTCAGTGGGCCTCGCTGAACAAGCACACGCCCCTCCCCAGAGAGCTGCCCCTCTCTCTGAGGGTGCTAACTGTTCACAAACAGTGGGGACAGCCAGGCACCTCCCTAGGCCTCCAGGCTGCTGCTGAGGGGCTGGACCAGGCCATTTGGCAAACTGAGCTGGGCTTGGGTGACCCAAGGGACAGAGCTCGGGTCACTGGTTGGCCTGCAGCCCCTGCCAGGCCAGGAATGATGACGAAGGCCATCCCCGCTCCTGCCCAGACCCCCAGGCCCAGGCTGCTCGTGAGAGTCTCCTGGGGAACTTCTGACAGTGCCCAGCGGCTGGGGCCATGGCTCCCCCAGGCCAGCTGGTGAAGGACCTCTGAGGCTCTGGGGCTTCCTCCGCCCCGGCGGAGCTGTCACCCGGGGTGAGAGCCTGTGGCCAGCCGCCTCTGGTTTCTGGAATGAACAAACAGGAGCGCACAGGAGATGGCCCGGCTGGTGGGTGGGCGCTAACCTGGAAGTCACAGTGGCCACTTGACCAACTGCCTACCAGGGCCAGGCCGCAGAGGATGGATGGAGCAGGTCTCGCCCTCGCGTCCTGGTGCCCGAGACAGAAGTAGCCCAGGGCCGTGGAACAGGATGTGGGCTGTGGGCAAGCCACACGAGGACCGACCAACCAGAACCAGGGATGGAACAGAAGTGGGTCTCAGTGCCAGGCGGGAAGTGGGTCTCAGTGCCTGCCACAGAGCGGGCCTGAGCAGGGGCCCGGATGCAGCTAGGATGTGAGCTGAGCAGATGCTGGGGTGGGGGGGAGGGGTGAACAGAGCTAGGACCTGGAAGAGGGCCGCTTGGCAGTGGGGCGGCTTCCCACGGCCCCTCTCCAAGGCTGCAAGGCTGGCGGGGCCTCCGGAGTCCAGGACGTGCTGATGGGAGTCAAGAGGCACAGTCCCTGGGTCTCTTAACTTGCTCAGCTCCAGTGTGGCAAGGGGCCCCCAGAGAGAGGGGCCAGAGCAGCATCAGGCCCCCACCCCTTGCCCCTGCCGTGGCCCAGGTGGGCAACGAGACGGCAGGCGAGGGCAGGCTGGCGGCCGGCTGCCGGGGCAGGAGGCACTCACCGGCAGGACAGAGAACTGCATGAAGAGGCATGTGAACTCCAGGGTGGCCAGCGCATAAGTGAGCAGGAGGGTCGTGGGCCAGCCCAGGGCGCCCGTCTCGGCAGGGGACTGGCCCCTGCGGGCCCTAGCTCCCTGCATCCTGGGCACAGGAAACCTGGTAGGTACCCGAGCTGGAGGGTGGTGGAATAGGCGGAGTCAAAAGTCCTCTTGTGCTGGGCGACGGTGCTGAGTCACTGGGCGGGAGGTGGGTGGCGGTGGTGCCGGCCTGGCCTCACTGCAGGAGAGGACAGCGCTTCAGGATCCCGGCCGGGCGCCCTTAGAGAGCGTGGCAGGTGTCCCTGTCCCTTCATAACTGATAGCTCCAGGCGTCTGGGCACACAGCCACCATGGGGCTGGAGACAGGGGCCCGCCCTCCCCACACATACCTTACACAGGAAGGCACGGCACCCCATTTTTAGAGGGAGACAAGGCCTAGCTAGGTTGGTTGCTGACTGCAGCGCAGGTAGGTGCCTCCTGAGGGTGTGGGGCTAACCTGGGAGCCTGTGCCTGGGCAGGGGGCGGGACTCCTGAGGCCTACGGTGCACCCTAGCACGTGCAGCAGCTTTTGGTCACCAGAGGCCTACCTTCCTCGTTTTAACAGCCTGAGGGAGCTTCTGGCAGGGCCTGGGGTTGGGGCGACAGACCGGCTCAGCCTGACACGCCCCGAGGTGGCCCTGCTCCCCTGCACAGGCAACCCAGGCTGCCTCCTTTCTCCCTGGCCTGACTTTGCCCAGGCTCTCAGACACCCCATTTCTCCCAGGTTGGCGTGAAAGGCAGGAGCTCTGAGCTTTCAAGGAGTACCTGGTGTCCAGACCACGCACGGGGTGGAAGGAGAGGGGACAGGGACTGGGAAGAAGGATAGGAGGGGGGAGGGGTAGAGGGCAGGAGGTGGCAGACAGACCCACAGGAGGGGCATGGGGGTAAGGACAGGGACTAGGGGTGCAGGAGGGACCCACCCCACAGACCAGGGGCTACAGAGCTGGAAAATTTCTGTCCCCATGTCACACTGCGGTGACCTCGCCCCCTTGGCCCCAGGTCACCAGAGCCCCAAGCTGTGCAGATGCTCATGGCTTCAAGCTGTCCCTCTGGAGAGTCGGGGGGCTGGGTGGGAGGGGGCTTACAGCCGTGGGGAGCCCCGGGGAGCACGCAGACTGCATTGAGCTGGCATGACTCACCAGAGACGTAACCAGGTGTCCAGCAGCTCAGAGACCGGCCACAGGCTTGAATGTCAAAACCAAAGTCCACTCTGCCATGTTAAGTCCAGCTCAGCAGAACAGAGAACCGCAGGGAGCAAGGAGCCTGAGAGAGGAGGGCAGCCGGCCTCGGAGCCCCTCTTGCGGTGCCCGGGGAGGACTGGGAGGGCCGGGAGGGCGGGCCAAAGTCCAGGCACCGGGCACCAGGTGCCGGTTGGCCCGGAGTCGGCAGGGGCGTGGCTCACGGCCACCCCTGGGCACCGCGGGCCTGTGCTGGAGTTGGACTGCGGCCCAGCGCACACGCCCAAGGCTCTAACTATAAGGATGAAAACGAGGACGATGCCTGAACGTGAACCAGTCACTGTTTTTTGATCCTTGGTCACCATTCCTCAGGGCCTGATTGGAAATCCGTGCCTTCGATCCATGTGACACGATTGGGGCCTGACAGAATGAAGAGCTCACGGTTCTGTCCCGTGCAGTCACCTGTCTACGTGGTCGGTGTCGGCATCCAGCCCTCCCCTCCCGTCTTCCCCTCCGTCTGTGTCTGACAGGGCGCCCCGTTCTCTGCCCGCTCAGAGATGCTGGGGGTCCAGGGTACAGCAGGTGAGTCAGCGGGCTGTCCTCGAAGGACTGCACAGAAGGCTGGCCTGCGGAAGGGGGTGGCCCCGGTCTCCGATGTCAGAGTCATGGCTGCTGGGGGAGGACTGAAGTCTGGATGGTTCCATACCCCATGCGGGCGGGGTACAGACTGTCCCCAGGAGGGTCTGGAGCCCCGAGGCCCACTGGGCTCCCGGCCTGGCTGCTCTCCAGGACAGGCCCGGAGGTCGGGATGTGTGCTGGCTCCTCCTGGGCACCCCCAGCAGAGGTCAGGGATGAGAGATCTCGGCCTGACCAGGGGCAGACAGGGCCGCCAGGGGGCCCCTGGTGCTTGCATGGGGCGGGGACAGAGCCGCTGTTACTCACCTCACCGTCCTGGGTCGGGCAGGGCCTGTGAACGGTGTCGAACTGGTTGGGGCAGAAGCAATTGGATCTCTGCAGGGGCGTTTGTCCCGACAGGCTCAGCGAGGAGGTCGGGGAGTTTCCTGGTCTTCGGGGAGTGTGGGAAGGCTGCCTTTCGGGCTGGAGGTGGGGGGAGCAGCACCTGGGAGCCCGGAACCTCTTTCAGAGCAAGCAGCTTTGGTGTGGGCCTGTGCGGCCAACACACTCACTCAGCCACTCAACAAACGCTCTGCGCTCCCCCAGGACCCACAGCCCCCAGGACCCTGAGAAAATGGTTCTACCAGACCGGACTGATCCGGGCTAGCTGAGACATCTGGGGCGGAGCTGGGGAGGAGGGCTTCTTGGAGGAGGTGATGCCTCCACGAAGTCTTAAGGATGAACGCAGACTGGCCGGGTACGGGAAAGGCACGGCAGGCAGAGAGAACAGCATGGACGAGGCCTAGGCTTGGGGTGTTTGCAAACCGAGAACCCTGGGTGGGTCGGGGGCACAGATGTGCAGTGGGGGGAGGGGCCGTGAGGCCCAGATCTCGGAGTATCCCGCAGGCCACAGCGAAGCCCTGCGGGGCCCCGGAGAGGCTGGGAGTGGGAGGGACACTGTGAGGAGGGACACCCAGGCTCAAGTGTGCTGGACGGTGAGACCCTGTGAGCACCCCAGAGCTGGCAGGGTCCGAGGGGCCAGAGGACGTCTGAATCCGGCACAGGCCCTGAAACAGGCAGCCCCGCTGGAACCGACACGCATTTATTGAGCACCTACTGTGTGCTGGGCTCTGTGCCCCATGCTCAGGACATTCAGCCAACAGGATTGACTGTGACTCGCATTCCAGTGTGCCTGAGGGCTTCTGTGCGTGGGCACGCGTGTGTGCGTGGGTGGGCCAGGGCAGACATCACCCGGCGTGTGTGACGCATAAGCAGACGTCGCTGCCGTGAGCAGGTGGGCTTTGCTCTGTGGGCGGAGGTGCCGTCACGGGGTTCTGAGCCTGCCTGGTGTTCTCGAAGGGACCTTTGGCCAAAGTGCTTATCAGAGACTGGGGAGCAGCAAAGGGCAGATTTTGTTGGGGTGATGAGCGTGCGGGTGGGAGGTGGCAGTGGAGGGTCCCAGGCTGGGGCTCTGCACACCCGGGGTATGGAACAGCCGCCAGCTGAGAAGGGGACCTGGCGGGGGCTGGGGAGGTGGCTCTCTGTGGGGGGACCTGCCAGCACTCAGAGCTCCAGTGGGTGGGGACTTGGGTAGCACACAGGTGCGGCACAGGGCGGGGATCTGAATGCAGGTGTGAATCGGGGTGTCCTTCGCATGGAGGTGGTTTTGGGGTGCTAACAGAACGAGATGGCTTGGGACGGGTCCCGTGGGAAGTGCTCACGCCAGCGCTTGTTACTCTGCTATGCCCCGAGGGAAATCCTGCCTCAGGTCATCTCTTTGGGGACACCAACCAGGCTTTGGCTGGGGCTGGGCCGGGGCAGGGGCAGCTTCTGAGGGGGGGTCCCTTGCCTGCCCCTCACCTTCTCAGTGGGGGTACATGCGGTTTCAGGTCTTGGCCAGCAGGGGCGCCAACCCTCACAGCAGCATCTGTCCTGTCCCTGTCTCTGTCATTCAGACTCCAGCCTGGTGTCCCTGGTGTCACGGCCTGACGAAGGGCACCTAGCCGCTGCAGGCGTGGGGCCCGGCCACAGTGTGCCAGCTCCATCTTGGGGGTGGTCGGGTTAAGGGCGTGACGTGCCTCTGCAGCTGCCCCTTAAGGGCTGGGCTAGCACGTGCCGAGGAACCTTCTAGAACTGGGGCCCGTGAGTAGACTGCTGGGGTTGGAGTCTGGGCAGGGGCTTCTCGAGGAGGGGGCAGGGGCTGGGCCTCACGCAGTTCCAATTTGCTCTGGGGGCAAGTCGTGGGCACTTCCTGGAGGAGGAGGCCACGCCAGCCAGCAGAGGTGTCTCCGCCTGCCTCTGGTGACCCGGACACCCCAGTGTCCAGGCGGAGGGGGCGCCGCGGCCTGTGCAGGGGACAGAGGCCCACCGCTCACCTGCTGAGCTCTGCCGTACTGGGCCCAGTGCTGGCACGCGGGGTCCCGTGCGGTGGGGTGGGGTCACTCCAGGGGCTCATGCCAGGTGGTGGCCCCAAGTGAGAGAGATACAGGTCTCGATGGCACAGAAGGCTGCAAGGGTGGTGTCCAGGCGAGAGGCCTGCAGACCGGACACGCAGACCGGACATGAGACCAGGGGCCCTCGGGTGACAGCTGGGGTACGCCGCGGGGTGGCCGTCCTGTTTGTTCCACAACCAGAGGAGAGGAAGAGCAGGGGCCCCTGCCTTGGGGTCGCCCCGCACACAGACCCCTGCACCCTGGCTGCCTGGGAAGTGGGGCTTCCCACGTGAGAACGACAGCCCTAGACAAAGCAGGGAGGGCGGCCCCCCTGCGCCCATGGCTCCCTGGAGGCCAGATAGACTCACTCTGGACCTTGACCCAGAGTGGAAGAAGGAAGGAAAGACAGGGGGTGCGCAGCCCGAGCAGTGGCGTGGGGGTGGGCCCCGCGAGGTCACGGGCCCCCCCAGGCCCCCCAAGGGACGCCGCGCCCCAACTTCTGTACTTGGGCGGGAATAGCAGCTTCAAAGGCGGGGTGTCCGTCCAGGGAGGCCGACGGGCCAGCGGCTGGCTGCTGATGGTCCGGCCTGGCCAGGCCCTCGGAAGGCCGTGGGACACAGGAGAGCGAGGCTCAGAGGCCAGCCACGCGCCCGAGCGCCAGGCCCGGCCGGGGGAGACGCGGCCCACCGGGCGGTGTGGACGCGGCTCTCCCGACAGCGTTTTGTCCTTCCGTCCCACACCCAGCGTCTCCTAGAACCTCCGTCCACTGGGGACCCGGCGAGGAATGCGGAGAGAAGCAGGAAGCACTTTCGGGGAGCCGGAGGCCAGGCCCGCACCCACGCGCCCGCACGCCTCCCCTGCCCGGCGGCAGCCTCAGGAGCCCGGCTATCTGCTTTACGGTGGGGACACTGGGGACCCGGCTGCCGGGTCCTAGGGTCCCCGGTGCCTCCTGCCCCAGGGCCTCTGGTCGTCCAGGTCTCGCTCGTGGTTTGCAGACTGAAGGCGCACGTGTGACACCCAGGCCCCGCCCGGCCCCTGCCACTCGCGGGCCTCGGCGGGAGCTGTGGCCTTGACAGTGTCCCCTGGACCCCGTGTCCTCGGGCAGCCGGCCCCATGCAGGTCTGCAGCCCAGGCACTGCCCTGGCTCACTCAGCTGCTCTGCGCTGCCCAGGGGCCTGGAGTCCCCGGAGTGGTGGTCCCAAGGAGAGAGACGTCTGCTGGCTAAACGCATGGACACGGGCGAGGACGCAGATCACGGGTCCCGACTGGATAGTCGCGGGGCTGCTCAGTGGCCAACGGTGGCCGAGCTGGGGCTAGACCGGCCCTGTAGCCAGCTCTGCTGGCCTGGCATCCCCATGAGTCACCAGGCCTTGCCACGGCTCTTGTCCTCTCAAGCCTGGATCCTTGTGAGGGCTGAATGAGATACAGTTCACTCAAAGGGCGCGGCACGGGGCTGCCTGGCACAGAGAGGACATGCCACCAGCTGGGCACTGACCAGCATCCACCAGGGGCCAGGCCTGTGCGTGGCCAGTGGGACGAGCGGAGTCCTCGGTCTGCCTCCCGGAGTCTCCGGGACTCAGTGGGGTGGGAGCACTGTCCATGCGGCTCATCGCGCAGTTAGTTTCCTGCGTCTGACAGGGGGCTGCGTGTCACCGGGGACGCAAGGCCTTGTTGGAGGCCGGATCCCGCCATCAGCCCTGTCCCTGGGCTCAGAACAGCTGTCCAGTCTTCATTACAACGGCAGCCGGAGGGGTGGCCGGTGCTGGGGCTGTGCCCTGCCCCCCGCCCCAGGCTGCGGCGAAAGATCGGGAATGATGTGGGCGATGCCAGCTTCTCAGGGAAAGGGACACTGTGCCAGCACACGTGCACACAGCCGTCGACCTTCGTCAGGGGCCTCACCGATGAGAGAGCAGAGGCACAGAGAGATGAAGCCGTGTGCCCCAGGTCACACAGAGGGGAGAGGCCGTCACCCCGTGTGACTCCAGGCAGCACCCCCTGCCTGGCCCCCTGCCCCATTCTTCCTGAGTGAATGCTGCCAGCACGGAGTGGCCAGAGGTAGAAAAGCCAGATGCCACCCACAGAAGTCTGGGCCCACTAGCACCCTGGGGGCAGCCGTGGTCTGTGGCCGGCCATACTCCCCGGCCCCTAGCGAGGGCCCCGCTGCCTCTCCCCTCCCTCCATCGCCCCAGTGCCATGGAGACTCTGCTGCCACCGTGCCCCATCTCACTCCGTCAGCCCGGCCCCCGCATCCCAGGGCCCCAGAGTTCTCTGACCCGGGCCCTCAGCCCCGCCGGGCTCACCAGGCCCGTCTTCACCCTCCTCCCAGCCTCTGGTGGTGACCCTCACATCACTACTCAGTCGCGGGATCCCTGAGCTGGGACCCTTCGGGGTCGCCAGAACTCTCCCGACGTGGCCTGTCCCTCGCAGCCCCCTCCAGCTCCAGCTCATTCTTTGCTCACCCTGAGCACCAGCTGTGAGGGGCTCAGGGCCCGTGCGTGCCCACCTCCCCGCCTGGGCCCCCTCCCTTCCCAGGCTCCTTCTCACCCCAAACCCGGGGTGGGCCCTGGTGGGGGCTCATGCCCCACTGCCTGCCATCATAGCATGGCTCACGTCAGTAACTGCGGGCAGCTTGGAGGTGGACCCCAGGCCTTCCTTGGTGGCCCACGAGGTTCCCTTAGGTGGTAGATTTATTTGGGGGGTGTGACAGCTGATGGAGATTGTGGGGCACATGCATCCGTCAGGCCTGCTTTGTTGTCTGGCACTCCCTGGCCACACTCCTGCCTGGAAGGGCCTGTGTGTGCCCTGATCCCCAACGGGCCCCAGCTCCCAGCCAGGCAACAGGAGTCACGATTACTGCTTTGGGCGGAGGTGCTGCAAGCGGCCGGAGCTCAGGTTCTGAGTGTACCCGCTGTGGTCGCCCAGGCCCTCGATGGCGGGCGGGGCTAGGCAGGTGCAGGCCTGACGGGGAGGCCCAGGGCAGCCTCAGAGCTCCCTCCTTTGGGGGCTTTGAGCGGCAGCACTGGTGGAGGATCGAAGGCAGAGGGCGCTGGGCTGCAGGCGGCCGGCAGAAGGGGCTACGGGGCAGGAAGAGGAAGGGGAGGAGCTGGGGAGGAGGGAGGGAAGGAGGAAGGGCCGAGGGGAGGGGAGGGGAGGCGAGGGGTGGGGCGGCCTTCACCTTGGGTCTTTAGCCTCCCTCGGTCCCTCCCCTCTCCCCTCCTTGCTCTTTGGCCTCTTGGCCCCGCGCCCCTTACCTTGTGCTATTTCCCACTAAGGTGTGAATGACAGCCCCCCCAGCACCTAGGGGTATTGGTTGTTTTTTTTTTTGAAAATAAAGCTTCCCCTCTCCACAGTGGGCAAGACACCCCCACCTTAGACTTGAGACTTGGGGGTCACAGAGAGTGAGGTGAGCAGAGAGGCCGTGTGGGGCTGGGGGCCTCTTTCCCAGTCTCCAGTGCGGCTGGCGGGCAGGCCGCTGGCAGCAGTGCTGTCTGTGAACACCAGGGGGCAGCAGGCGCCCAGCTTTGGGCCTCCGCCTGTGGCCGCCCTGCAGCGCGTGAGGAGGTGGCAGGACTGGTCTGGCAGGTGGCCCAGGGCCTCCCTGCCCCCCCATCTCAGTCCTACCCCCTGCCTGAGCTGTTGGGGGAGGGAGGGGCTGGGCACCCCTTCCCCTGAGCCCCTACTCTGTGCAGCCCTGACCCGCCAGGGCTCGGCCTGCTTTTAACTCTAACCTGGTCCTGAGCAGCTGCCACTGGCCGTGGAGGCCCAGCCAGGAGGAGTGGGCGCGCGTGGTGGACGGGTGAATGACCGAGGGAGCGAACGAGGTGCTGACCGCCCAGCGGAGGCCGGGAGCTTGCTCCGCCACCGCGGGGCTCGCTGTGGGAGCCGCGGCTCGCACCCCGTGCCCGGCCCAGTGTGTGCCCAGTAGTAGGTGTTCAGCTAATGTCCAAGCTGAGGTCCCCTGGGCCTGGGGGCACGGGGGCGCCTGCCTCCTGCTCCCCTGTGACCGCACGGCCAGGCCCCTGCATGGGGGAGGAACGGGGTGTGGACAGGGCCCCTCACTTCTTCCTGGCATTTCTGGCTGTTCTGAACGCTGTGTGGGTGTGTTGGAAGCAGCGTGGGAGGTGGGGGTCCTTGGTGTACCGGGTGAGCGGAAGACGCTGACTCCGAGGCGTCCTCACCAGCCCAAGAAGACTAGACAGGAAGTTGGGGGGTGTGGTGGCCAGGAGACCTGGGAAGGGGGCATCGGTTCACCCCACATTCCTTTTTCTTGCTATTTCCCTGGCAAAGTGAGCCAGGGGCCTGCGGCTGTCCAGTCTGCGCCCTGAGGGGTGGCTAGGGGGTGGGGGGTTGGAGGGGCACTGGTAGGGCTCAGAGCTGGCCATAGAGATGTCTGAGACAGGTCCCCACCCGGCCCTGAGACCCTCCAGTGCCTGCCCCCTACCCTGGGCCCCCTCTCCAGCCCTGGGAGGGTCTGGCCAGGGGTGGGAGGTGGGGGTGGGTGGGAGCTGGGATGCTTGACCATAATGGTCTAGAGTTTCTGGGACGCTCTTTGTTGGAAACAGGAAAGTCCTGCGCCAGCTGGGATGAGGGGTGCCCCCGCTCGAGACCCCGAAGGGGAGCAGCGCCTGGGCCTTTGGGAGATGGGCCTCGCGGCGCTCACGTCCAGGGCTGTTCCCTGCGCCCGCCTCCCCTCCCGCCGGAGCCCGGGCCGTGAGGACCCGGCCGGCCCCCCGCGCACAAGGCAGCCCCTGTAATCGGAGCTTTCGAGCCGCGCTGCGCGGCATGTGGACGCGTCACCGAGGGAGGCCGGCACCTGCGGAGGACGTGCCTGGCAGCCGCCGCGGGAACAGCCCGTGCTGGGAGGGGGGCGGGGCGGGGCGAGCCGAGCGCGGGAACTTGGTGCGGGAGGAAAGCTGGCTGCGCCCGGCGCTGGGCCCCCGCCAAGGCGCCGGAAAGCCTCCCCCTCCGCGGGCGCAGAGCCGCCGCGCCGCCTGCCGCTGGGGGCTGGCTGGTTAATCTGTAACTCCCCACACCCGCGGGGCCTCCAGGCCCCATCTCATGGAGGAGAAGGGGGGCTCGGGGCCCCAGCCTTCCCAGGGGGGGTCTCGCATGGCCTGTCCAGGGCCTTGTTGAAGGACCGGGGCTGGGGGATGCGGCTTGAGGCCAAAGGGGGGGCCCTTCCACGGCCGCGTGGGCACCCCCGAGGGCCGGAGGAGAGGGGTGAGGCAGTGAGGGCTTTGCCCTGGTGGGGTGCGAGGGGACAGGTCAAGGCCAGCACAGAGGAAGGCAGACGGGCTGGGCGGGACTGGGTCACCCCTCGGGTGGGGTGCACCCGAGGGCTCGGCCATCCCTGGGCAGGGCCGTAACCCCCACAGATGCCGCCTCTGGCTCTGGGGTCTGGGGGGTGTCCGGGGAGGTGTACCCGGGAAACTTTGACTTCCTTTCCTGTTGTGCTCACCAGCCCCTTCCAGAAAGTTCAGTGGAAGGGCTCAGGGCTGGGGAAAGGCACGAATCTGCCGCCGGCGCTGGGTGACCCCAGCCAGGCTGCTTAACTTCTCCGACTCTCGGAGCAAAGCGGGCATCGAAATGCCGCCCCCTCCTCCGTGGGTTCTTGAAAGGATTAATGAGGCCAGGAGCCCGCCCGAGCAGGCAGGCTTGAGGTGGCTGGTGTTGTCAGGGTTTGCATCATCCCCCTCGGGTACCGTCCCGGATAGCGTCAAAGTGGCTGCGGGAGGGGCGCAGACACAGACACCCCTTGCAGGGTCCCTGGAAGCACTGAAGGGGGTCGTCCCCGGGCACGCAGACCGCCCCCCAGGCTTCCAGAGGCAGTTCCCTGCGCCTCCCCCGACGAAGGGAGGCTGGGGTGGCCGAGTGGCTGGTGCCCAAGTTGGCCGCCAGGGGGCAGCGTGCGGCCGCGGACGGCGCCGCCGGCCAGCCCCGCCCCGCCTCACTTGGGCGAGTGTTTGCGACCCGAACCTCGGCGTCCTCGGCTGAGAAAGGGACCCCGATGTCCACCCATGGCGAGGGCGTTGGGAGGAGAACTAAGCTCCGCGAGGGGCCGGGTGCGGGTGAACGCCTTGCCCGCTGTAACCTTCCTAGTTCTCCGTCCCCCCGTCAGGAAAATGCCCGTGTCCTACGTGCGAGTGAGTGGTGTCTGCAAATAGACAACCCCCCAAATCTAGCGGGTTAAGACACAATAAACTTGTTTCTCTTTCCAATCACAGTCGGGTGGGTGTGCGGATGGCGCTGGTGTCTCTGCTCTGAGCGGCCATTCGGGGCTTCTGCTACCTAGAGGCTCTGTCGTCCCTAGGGGTCCCTCCCTGGACCCCCCATCTGGCCAGCAGAGAGGGGAGAAGGGCGGGGAACGACTGGTCGGTTTTGAAGGCCGGCCCAGAGGTGGTACGGAGCACTTCTGCTCACCTTTTGTGGCCAGTTTTGTGGCCCCACCTTGCTGGGACGGGCTGGAAATGTGGCCTGGAGGAGGAGGAGGCTGCTTGCTGCTTCTCCCGTGGGAGATATGCGTGGGGTGCTTATGAACCCCCCCCCTGCAAGCGGGCTCCCTCTCCGGCGGGCACGCAGGATCTGGGGCACTCCGGCAGCCTGGGGGCGTGTCCTTGCCCGTCCTGGGGGCCAGCACCCCTCCCCAGCTCCGCTGTTTGCAGCAACAGAGTACAAACATTGTTCCTTTTGTTTCTTTTCTTCCTTGGGATATATTTTTTGATTACAAAAGTAGAGCTTGGTTTTTGTATCCAGACAGATGTTTGCTTGCTTCGGGCCCCTTGGGGCGGAGAACTGGGCCTCCCAGCCCCCACCTCCCTCCTTTGGCCGTCCTCCCCCCTCCCCCTTCTGTCCCTGGCTGGAGGGGGAGGGACCCAGCCTCACTGCTGGGACCTGTAGTTTCGGTAAACCAGTGGTTACCATCCTGGGTCAAATTCAGGGTCACAGACTCAGAGAAGGTCACCTTCCTTCCCTAAGGAGGCTGAGAGAGGAGGTGGCCCCATGGCCCCTGGAGAAGTAAAAGGAGGAAGCCAGGCAGCTGGAGGAGGGTCTGGTGGACCCCGTCCCTTCCCGGCGTGGCCCTAGCAGCTCCTCTCCCTGGCAAACAGGTGAGGCCCAGCGACTGCCACGCTGTGACACGAGGCATGTGGGACATGGAGGCAGGACTCAGTGTCACATGTTGCTGGGCTTGCCATTGTGGGGGTCCCTGGGACGTACCCGCCTGAACTAGCTGGCTTCCTGGGGATGTTGGGGTGGGTCCTCCCCAGCCCATCCGCACATGGGTAGGGTCGCACATAGGGCCGCTCAGAGGCTGGGTGCGGGGCCAGCGTCTGCTCATTTCTTAAGCATACGCTAGGTCACCCCCTGCCCTTCAGTGGCCCAGGGCAGACAGGTGCTCCACCCTTGCCAAGGAGGAGAGCACAGGCTCCCCTGGGTGCCCAGAGCAGGGCTGGGTGTGGGGTGGCTTTCCTTCTCACGGGAGGGAGACCGCCTGAAGGCCAGACCTGGGCTGGGGGTGGCCCGGGGCACCCCGACACTCGGGAAACGCTGGAGGCCTGCATTTTGTGGTCACTGCTGTGGCCACGACATCAGGGCCGGGAAGGCCTCGCCTCCTTCCAACCCCAGGCCAGGTGGCCTCAGCCCTGCAGCATCCACACCTGTGCAAAACTGGGATACAGTTTACAGGAAATAATTCAGCAGAAAAAAATCGCATTTGGTTCTGCCATCGAGAGCTCGCCCCTCGCCTGGTTGGTGCCCTCTCCTGTCACCCCCTCACTGAAAACCTTGCCTCCAGGGCCCTCCACCAGGACGCATTTGCTTGTTGTCACAGTGTCCTATTTGTCAGGGCATCCCGGAACCCACCAGACACTCCGAGGGAGGCAGGCTGGTTGGGGTCAGGCCTGCTGGCCTTAGTTCCCTCGCCCGGCTCATGGGCCCACACCAGGATGGGGCTGAGAGCTCAGGGCTCTGCCAGACCCTAAGCTCCCAGGCGGGCTGGCAAGGGAAAGCAGCAGGAAGCACTGGTCTTGGGGGGCCTGGCCTGGAGCATGGGGGGCTGCCACAGGGAGCACCGTGGGGGAGGGGCATGGGCCCCGGCAGGCCCTCCCTTTTCTGGGCTGGCCTCCCCATCCCTGACACCCGTAGGGCCCCGTGGCATGCACACCCTGCCATTCCTAGGGGCGTCCTTCCCCAACAACCAACAATATTTATTGGGCACGAATGAGGGCGTGCTAGCCTTCCACATCGGTGGAGCGATGCGTCTCCTACAGCAGCTAAGGCACAGCTGCCTGGGCTGCTGCTGGGGGAGGGGGAGCTCCCCCTGGGACGAGGGACAACGCTGGCTGGCGCAAAGGATCAGCAAACCCAGTCAAGGCCCTAGGCTAGGTGGGGGCGGGGTCCACCCCAACGGAGAAGACTCCAGTGCCGTCCAATCCCCTAGCCAGCCTGGGCACTCAGCCCCCCTGCCCGGAGTGGCCTGGCCCAAGCCTGAGGGGCGCTGGACGCCCGGTCAGCGACACGGCGGGCACCGCCCAGGATGGGCTCGGCCTGTTTCCCACCCGCTGGACACGGCTGGAAGGGCCCCAAGAACTTGAGGCTTCAAACCCGGGCTCCAGGGGGCTGAGGGCCAGCTCTCGAGGTGTCCGCCGCTTCGGGGCTCGACAGGAGCTGCCCTCCTTCCCTACCGCCTGCCCTCCCCTTTCCTGCTCGAGGGTCTTAGGACCAGCTGGCGTGTTAAAGCTCCAGGTGCGCGGAGCCCTACCAGGGACACAAGCCCTAGGCGCAGCAGGCCGCGCGGGGGCAGCCGAAGACCCCGTCAGGGACGAGCTGGCGGTGGCGGGTTAAAGCCCCGTCAGCTGGCGCGGGAAGCCCAATGGCGAGCGCTGGCGGCGGGCTGGGCGCCCTTGGGGGGCGAGTCAGTCCTGGCCGGACGCTGGACCCGCCGGGGGCCGTCGCCCGCTGCACCAGGGAGGGCGCGCCGGCCGAGTGGGGGGGCCCGCGCTGCCTCCGCCGGGCAGCCCCCGCCTGCAGACAAAGGAGCCAGTTGGGGGCGGGAGAGATGGGGGGGTGGAAATGGGGCGAGGGGGCGGGGCGCCGCGGTGTCACGTTACCGCCCGGCAGCGCCCTTTAACTCTGGCCCCGCCCCGCTCGCCGCGCGCTGTCCGCGCCCCGCCAATCGGCCCGCTCGCCCCGCCCGCCCTCGGGTGGGTGTGTGCTCGCGGCCAATGGGAGGCGCGCGGGGGCTGGGCCGCCAGCGGGGAGGGGGCCGCACGGTGCCCGCCAATCGAGGCCGTGTTGTTGAAACTGAAAATACTATTTTATGCTAATCGCGGCGGGGCCCGCGGGCCGGGGGGGTGGGACCCTCGTGTATAAAGGGGCGCGCGAGGGCTGGGCGTTCCACAGGCCAAGTGCTCTGCGCTCGGTGGATGCCAGCCAGGCTAGAGCCAGCCGAGCGAACGAGGACAGGCACCGAGGGGGCGCGGCCGCCGGCCGGAGGACACAGCGAGCTAGACGCAGGAGCCGTCCACGGCCCGACAGCCAGGTAGCGGCCGCGCCCGCCCTCCCGTCGCGTCCCGTTGCAAATGCAGACTCCGGCTGCTCGGGGTCTCACTTGCGCGGGGTCTCCGCCCTTCTCTCCTCCTCTTCTCCCCTCTCTGTCGCGGCCAGGGCAGTCCCTGGCCACGTCCGACGTGTGTCTTTGCAGTGCATTGGCAATGGAGCGCCTTGTCTCCCGCCGTAGTTTTCCCCCGTTAGTGCGCACCAGCGCCTGCCGCAGCCTCTTCGGGCCGGTGGACCACGAGGAGCTGAGCCGTGAGCTGCAGATGCGCCTGGCCGAGCTGACCGCCGAGGACCAGCGCCGCTGGGACTACAACTTCCAGCAGGACATGCCGCTGCCGGGCCCTGGGCGCCTGCAGTGGACCGAGGTGGACAGCGAGTCCGTGCCCGCTTTCTACCGCGAGACGGTGCAGGTGGGGCGCTGCCGCCTGCTCCTGGCTCCTCGGCCCCGCCCGGACGGCGCGGCCGCTAACCCGCCCCCCGGGCCGCCGGCTGACGAGCCCCTCGACAGCGTGGGGGAGGCGCCGGCGTCGCCGTCCAGCGGCCCGGCCGTGGCTCCCGCCCCGGCCCCAGCCGCGGCGCCACAGGAGAGCGCTGAGCAGGAGGCGGGCCCGCCTCCGCGCAGCCAGGAGCCAGTGGCCGAGCCGCTGCACTCAGGGAGCTCGGGGCGCCCCGCGCCGGCTGCTGCCGCCACCGCCGCAGCCGCCACTGCCGCCGCTGCCACCACGGCTGCCACCACCGCCGCCGCCGCCGGCGGAGGCGCGGCGATCAAGAAGCTGCCGGGGCCTCTCATCTCCGGTGAGTCGCGCGCGGCCCCGCCCCGGCCCGGCCCGGCCCTGCTTTGTCCAGCTGGCCGGGCTCTGCGGCCCTCGGGAGCTTCGCTTGGTCCCCGCCTCCTCCCGTGGCATTAAAGGGCCCGCAGCGTGCAGGGCGCGGCTGCGCCCGCACCCGGTCCCCACCCCGCTGTTGTGCTCTCTGGAGTGGGAGGGGTGGGAGGGCGCGCTGTGGACCCCTCGGAGCGCGATCCTCGCCTCGGCCGCTGGAGCCCCTCCCCGGGCGCGGCCGGGCGCGGCGATCGCGGCGCGGAGCGGGTTAAGCGCGCGGCGGCCCCGGGGGGCTTGGCCGCGGGACAAGGGGAAATGCTTACACAGCACATTGCGCGGCGACGTAAACAAAGCTGACCCGCCGCGGACCTTGGCGCGGGCGGGGACGGCACCCCCACTCCGGCCGGCCAGCCGCCCGCGCCCCCTCCCGGCTCCTTTTTAGGTTCCCCGGGCCGCCCCCGCCTTGACCGGCTGCGCGCGCTGTCGCCCGTAGATTTTTTTGCTAAGCGCAAGAGACCTGCGCCCGAGGCCAAGGCTTCCAACGAGGTCCCTGCGGGATGCACCGCGCCTGGCGGCGGTCCACCCGTCGGCCCCGCGGAGCAAACTCCGCGCAAGCGTCTGCGATGAGGTATGCGGGGCGCCAGGGGCGCGCGCGCGCGGTGGGGGGGTGGTCGCCCCGCGGGGTTTGCGGGCGCAGAGTCCCCTCCTGCTCAACGCGCTTCTCTCCCGCAGCCTCGCGCCCAAAGAGCCCCGAGGGAGCCCGCTGGGCAGCGGACAGGAGAGGAGCGCTGGGCCTCGGCTGGGACCGTCCATGTAGCAGCAACCGGCGGCAGCTGCCACTGAGCAGCGTTCGGTTTTGTGTTAAAAGTTTGAAAACTGTGCAATGTATTAATAACGTCTTTTATATCTAAATGTATTCTGCACGAAGAGTACACTGGTCCCAAGGTGTAAAGCTTTAAGAGTCATTTATATAAAATGTTTAATCTCTGCTGAAACTCAGTGCAAAAAAATGAAAAAAGAAAAAAATGGAAAAAAAAAAGAAAAAAACATGTATATTTGTACAAAAAGTTAAAAAAAAAAAGTTATACTAACTTATATTTTCTATTTATGTCGAGGCGTGGGCCGCTCTGCCACGCAATTGCTCGGTTATTGGCTATGCCAAAGGCTCGTCACCCGCATCTGGTTATCCACAAATGTAAATTTATTTTTATAGCGGACTCTGGGGGGGTCGCTCACAAGCCGCAGCTGCCGTACCAGCCCATCTAGCTTTGCAGTCTCTTCGCGCTTTCGCTGTCTCTTTTATTATTATGAGTATTTTAAACTTGAAGTCAAATCTATAAAAATGGTTCCTGAGCCGTCTGCACCACTGCCCCGGCCCCTGTCCGCCGGGTTCTAAATAAAGAGGCCGAAAAATGCTGCAACTCAGCTCCGTGTGCTTGTACTGACTCCAGCTTTTCCTGGGGCATCTTCAAAGTTAGGGAGGTAGAGTGGCAGCCCTAAACGGGGACTTTTTCTTCTGGCGGGCTTTCTTCTGGCAGGGCTGGCCCGGGCCCACCTGCTGCAGGCCCCGAATTTAGGGATGAGCGGCCCCGCCCTGGCTCGTGCACACACACACACACACACACACACACACACACACACTCACACAGAAACACATAGAGACACACAGACACACACGCCCTCCCACACCTGTGGGGCTGTGCCCCAAGATGGAGCTCGCCTTGCTCCAAGGAAACCGCCCACTCTCCAGCTGCCTTGAGCTGAGTGGAGACGGGGCTCAGGTCGGCACCTGTAGGGGTTGCGCCCACGCGGACCCCCACTCTCGTCTGGCTGCAGTGGCAGCCTGGGACTCGCGAACAACGTGGAGTTCCAATTGCTCCAGGATCAACGGCTTCTGCGGGCTGGCGACCCTCAGGGCGCGGCCTTGGGACCCCTGACGGGTTCTTGGCATCTTCCCGCGGGCATGGGGGGAGGGGCGGCCTGAAGGCCTGCGGGGAGGGGGAGGGGAGGACACGGGGCAGTGCCCCGGACCCGGTGGGGGTGGGGAGGAGTGGGCGCCGAGGCTTCTGGAGAGGGACTTCAGGCTGGGTCCACCCTCGCGCACCCACCAGCCTTCTGGTTTCAAAGTGCTCCCTTTTAGTCAAAAAGGAGACAGTTTTTTAATAGCTGAACTATAAACCTCTGAAAATTACGGCTTACAGTGGAAAGGGTGACGTAGAATGGCAGAGATGGGCGGCGAGTGGCGTTTTCGCGGGTGCCTCGGCCACGAGAAGCGGGCACTGGTGGTGTGTTTTCCTACCTGACCAGTTTGGGGACCTCACGGACAAAGGCGGGGCCCTTCCCTGGGTTCTGGAGATGTGTGCGGACATTACTCCCTCCTCCCCACCGCCCCAATTCCTAAATGAACTTGGAAGGAGGGAGCTGAGAGGGCCCCACGGCCCAGCTGGGGCCAGATGCTGAGGTGTCCCCCCCACCCCATGAGAGTGTGGCCCTGCCCGCTTCGGCTCTGCATTAGCCTGGTCAGAACCAGGGAATCGGCCCTGTGTAGCCCTGACTTCAGGCTTCAAACCTCCCCTCTGGGAAGGGGGCCTCCCCCACATGCCCTGTGTGCCTCCTGAGCTGCTGCACGGCCAACGGGGGGGAGGATGGCCGCGGAGTGGGGAGGGGAGGGAGCCCGGAGGGGGGCTGTGGGCACTCTCCCTGCATTCCGATTGCTACCGATGACAGAATCTGGAGGGGTGGGCACCTCGCAAGCCCCGAACATGAGGGCTAGCCAGGATTCTGCCCTGCTCTGCTGCTCGCGGCCCTGGTCCCCAGGCCAGGAGCTTGGGGGCCGGGCCCATCTGCCCCCCAGCTTCAGATATCTCTCAAAGGCGGATTTCTCCAAAGCAGTGTGAGGGCTACGTGGGGGCAAGAAGGGGACCCTACTGCTTCTTGAGCAGGTTTCTCCCTGGGGCAGGAGCTGGCAGGGAACACCAAGATGTCACCCCCCGGCCTCCGGGAAAAAGCACTGGGTTTTGATCCACACACGTGTCCCCCCTTCCCCGCACATGTGGCCCCAGGAGCCCTTCTCTCCTTCTGCAAGCCTCGGTTTCCCGCCGTTGACGTCCTGTATGAGGACAATCGTGTAAATAACAGCATCTGACGGCACCTCTGCTCGTCCGCGTGTCCCCGGACATCAGGGCGGGCCCTTTCCTCTCTGTTCCCAGGCTCGCCTGAGCCCCAGAGCACCCGGCACGAACATGGGGTGGGTCTGCCCTCTGTCACGGTGTGACCCCAGATCCACTGGGGACCCGTGATGATGATGACGACAGTGACGACCATGACGAGGGGCCACTTGGCTTTCCCCTTTGGGTCCTTGCTCTGTGCCTGGCACGTGCTGAGCACGAGTCACCTTCCATGTGGCCGCATCGTGTTCCTGGGTGTCTAAGGAGGAGACCGAGGCAGGGAGTTACCTGCCCGAGGAAGATCTGCTGACTGTGGCAGAGGCTGTTGGGCTCTAGAGCCTGAGCCATTGAACTATCTCAGTCCCTTGTAGGGAGGGCCCCAGGTGGGGAGGGAGCCAGGCCTCCGGCTTCGTGAGGGAGGGACGGGGGGTGAGTTCGGGCGTGCGAAGCCTGGAGTGCAGTGCCCGGCACACAGCGGGCTGCAGCAAACAGTAGGGTCTGGGATGCCTTGTTCCCTTACGGAGCTGGGGGCGCATACCAGGCATGGTGCTGGGCTCCGGCAACATGGCAGCTTCTCGTGCCCTGAGCTGGAACGGCAAAACCCGGAGCCTTCAGCCTATAAACTGGCGAAGCCGGGACAGCCAGGCAGAGGCTGAGAAAGGACTGCCCTGGGCAGTGGTGGGCAGAGCACTGGGTGCTCAGCGCAGCCCAGCGTGACAAGACAGTGCGCAAAGCGGGGACAGAGCCCGCAGCTGAGGGAGGACCAAGGCCGCGGGGGAGGCAGGGTGAGCGTCACAGCCCGACCGGGAGGCCGCAGAGTGGGGGCTAGGGCCCTGCTTGGGATGTCCCCTGCTGCCGGGCCCTGGGCCCTGGGCTGGCCTGGCCTCGGGGTGGGTGTTGAGCATGCATGTGGCTTAAACATTACTCAACATAAGAGTGCCCTTCGGGGTGTGCCTGCCAGGCCTCCCCACTTCCTGTCCTCTCCCACTGGTCTCCTGGACCTTCCTGGAGCTGATGGGCCGGAGTCAAAGGTTGGACTTTATCTGCAGACAGCGGGAGCCCTGCAAGCATTGAAGCAGGTGACAGAGCCGAAGGGACTGAACAAGCACCCGAGGGTGCTGGGTAGAGGGGGAAGGGGGACTCTTACAGTTCCCGTAGCCTTGGAGGCAGAGGTTCCAGTCGGGCAAATAGTCCAGTGCTTCTAGCCTGCCAGACGCTCTGGGCACCAGAGACCCAGCAATGAATAAAAGGGACACAATCCCCTGCCGGCAGGAGCTGCCTGGACAATGGGAGGTGACATAACAAAACCTGATAAGTGAGTTATAGCAGAGGTGATAAGTGTTAGGAGCAGCCAAGCTGAGCCCGCAGGCCAGAGGGCTATTGTTTAGAGCAGGCCAGGCCAGGAAGCCCCTCTCCAGCTCCCCAGCAGGCGACATCTGAGCTCTGCTGAGGTGAGGGGTGGGAGCCACCACGGAGAGGATCAACCACGGAGAAGATCAAGATGGTTCGGAGAACAGTCTGTGCAAAGGCCCTGAGGCCTGGCATATTCACGGGCTAATAGACGGGCGGAGCTGGAGGTGGGCGGGGGCAGCTGCGAGATACATGGAGGGAACTGCCGGCCTTGGCCTTGTCGAGGGCCTGGATGGGGCCGGGAGCCCTCCGGGTGTCTGGTTCTGAGTAAGTGTGAGCGAGGGAGCCTTCCCCCGGGAGGGGTCGGCAAAGGGTGCAGACCCTTTCTTTCCAACAGGAGCTGTAATTCAGGCCTCCGTGTCCTGACCTCCGCTCTGAGTCAGGCCCTGTGGACCGCAGGACACGTGCTTAGTTTTTGCAAGAGTCCTGCCCGCGAGATGTCTGCACTCCAGGTTACAGGTGAGGGCAGTGAGGCTCGGAGACACGAAGCAAGTGGCCCAGACTCACTCTCTGGCTAAATACGCAGCCAGAGCACAGCCCAGAGCTGCCAGTGCCTCGGCCCAGATGCTGCGTCAAGAGGACCGTTTCTTAAAAAAATAAAATAAAAACATTATTATTAGCCGAAGTCTATATTTTGTGTAGGAGCCCAATCTGGGTGTTGTGCATTCTGTGGGTTGGGACGAATGTATGTCGTCCTGTGTCCACCATGACACGGTCTCACACGGAACAGTCCCACTGCGCCTCCCTCCACGCCCCGACTCTGTGCCCTGTCTGTTCACCCCTCCCCCCAACCCCCTGGACAACCACTGACCTTTCGTGTTCGTGGCTCATTTCGCTTTAGCCCTGCATAGTCTTCCTTCCTCTGGACGTCCCGCTGAGTGAGGAATCCTGCGCAGCTGCCTTAAGCCAGCGGGGCTTTTTGTTATGCGGCATAACTTCCCCGAGCTGACTGGGACACTTCCTCTGAAGACCCCAACCCACCCCTCCAGGTTTCTGGCAGGGAGAGTAGCCTGTTCTGGAAACTGGGACGCGTGTTCAGAAATTGTGGACCCCTCTCTGAGCACAGCATTCGGTGTCCCGCAGGTGCTGAATCCAGCCTGTCACATTTAAGAGCTGGCAGGACGAGTCTTTCAGTGTGTGGCAGGGTCCCACGTCTCCTCTGGTGGCCTTCTGTTTTATCGTCTTTGTATGGGCTTTAAAAAGTGTCCGGTACGTGAGGCAGAGCGCTGGGCACAGGGGGCCGTAGGGGGGATGGGGGGGCCCGGGAGGGCACGGGGAAGGACAGCCAGTGTGACCGCGACCCAGAATCTGACCGTGCCCCTGGATGTGGTGGCCACATATGGTCATCCCCACCACGCGGATTAATCGCCCTGGACCAACAGAACTGGTTGGTGACAAGTGTCTGCATGAGTGAAGTCCCAGGTGGCCCCTCGCCTGCACGGCTCCAGTACGGGCCAGCTCTGGAGCGAGGCTCGCGTTCACAGGCGCGGTGTGGGACAAGGCGCCGGCTGCCTGCCGCGGGGCGCTGGCGGCCTCCGGCCCTGGCGGGTTTTCTCTAGGACTTGCTCTCTGTCAAAGAAGGTGCCCCTTCCCTTAGATGCTCCAGCTCTGGTGACAGCAGGTTTGGGGGACAAAGCCTGGGCCCTTGCCTGGAGCGGACAGACACCCCAGTTCTGGGGCCTCTGAGGGACTGGCTGAGACCTTGGTCTGATCTGCATCACAGCTCAGCTCCTCCCTCTTCCCTGACCTGACCCTCCACTCTGTGGGGGGGGCAGGCAGGAAGCGGGAGGCTACAGAAGCCTCGAACAGCTGCCTTTCTGGACTTCTGCCCTGCCACCACCGGACACCTGGACACACAGTTTGGACTACCTACGGACTTTACCTGTAGACACCTGGGACACACACATGTGGTTTACACACAGGACCCACACCTGCCCGGACACACACACGGACACACACCGTTTTTGCAGGACAGCTATGGACACACACACAGGACACACATGGACACACACACCACCGGGACATACATGGACACACAGGACACACGGGACACACACAGGACACACCTGGGACACACACACAGGACACACATGGTTACCTGGACATGCAGGACCTGGGACACACACACGGACACACACACACAGTTACCCTGGGACACACACATGGACACATACCTGGGACCCCTTTACACATGGACTACCATGCTGGACACCTACGGACACACACCCCAGACCCCCGCCCCTTGCAGGGTTCACATCCACATGGTTATACAGACCCCACAAACACACACCTGAACACACACAAACACACAGACACACACAAACACACACAGGACACACACTAGCTGGGGACTGAACAGGACAGCACAGACCACCAGGACTAGTGGAACCACAGACATGGACACACCTGGTGTCCCCACAGGACACAAACACAAACACCTGAGAACACACACACACCGTTACACACACACAGACACCCACAAACAGGGACACACACACACACATGGACACACACCGGACCTACACACACACACGGACACACACAAACCTGGGGATACAGACTTGGACCCCACCACCCCTGGCAATTTCCCACCACCACCAGGCACACAAACACAGGACAGGACAGGACACACACAGGCCACACACACACCACTGGGACACTGCAGCAAACCTGAACCTGGACATGGGACATAGACATGGATTTTACACACAATTACCCACACATGGGCACACCCAAACACAAAGACACAGACACACAGACACATGGACACACAGACATACAGACTTACCTACACAGCCGTGCACGCACGCAGACGCATACAGACACGTACATGCAGACGCGAACACACACGTGTCCAGTAGTTCATCTTGTGTTTGTCTTTGATGAGGGAGGAAAATGGTCATAATTTGGGAGTGGGTCACGGCTGTGGTTGGGCACAGTCACGCCCTGGTCACTTATTCTGACATTTCACAGTGATATTTTCTAGGCCCCGAAATGAGTGTTCCAGGGTCGTCAAGAAACTGATTGTGTCACTGGGCAGCGCTCCCTGAGAAAAGGTGTAAAATGGCCCCTGGTGGCGTCAGGAGGAAATGCTTCGCTCCTGGGGTGCCTTGTCCTCAGGGGGACAGCCCGCTTCAGTGCGGAGGGGCTGGGTGTGCTAGCCGCCCCCTGCCCCCGGTCAGGCCACAGCTGCCCTAGCTGACGCCGGGGCATGGAGTCAGGTGAGCGCCAGCATCCGCGACCGTCTGCCCCTGGCAGGAGACCGTCCGTTCCACAGGCGCTTGCCAAGCAGAAACCATCACAGTGTCCTGTGGTTTAGGACAACGGTTTTGCTCATACCTGCGACGTTGTGAGTCAGGTGCCTCTGCTCTGCGGGCCGTCGGCCAGGGTGGTTTGTCACACGTGGCGGCGGAGGGCTCACTCCCATGCCCGGCGGGGCGGGGGAGCGCCGGCGGGGGCCCCGCTCCTGGTCCTGTGGCTCCTCCACGGACCCGCTTGGGCTTCCTCGCAGAATGGCAGCCCGGCTCCCGGCGCCCGTCACAGGAGCCGGGCGGGGGCTGCGAGGTCTCTCACCGCTTAGCCTGTTACCTTATCCGACCGAGCAGGTGCGTCGCCCAGACCCAGACGCCGGGCTCCCAGGAAGGGGCCCCTCAGCTTGTCCACAGGGCCCCGGCGGTGCCCAGCCAGCACGGGTGCTCGGCGAGTCCCCTGCACGTCCCTGAGGGGCTGCTTCAGGACTCACGAAACAACCGTTGTCCTTTCACAGGAGGAAAGATCACTGGGCACTTCTCGTGTCTGAACAGGACCGAATGCCAGGAGTGGCTTCCTGCTGGGACAGAGCTGGGTCCAGGCGAGCGGCAGAGCCGTGGGCTCGTGCACACGACAGCACGGACCCCTCCTCCCGAGGCCACTGAGACGGCGCCTGGCAGCACCTGATCAGAGCCCGCTGCCAGCAGCCCGTTGTCTTCTTGTATCGTATGTGTGTACATTGTATTCAACACGTGACACATATACTGTCCTTTCTCTATTTTTGTTAACTTTGTAGCTGTTTCTATATTTTCTCAGCAATAGCAATAGTATCACTTGTACCTCCTTTAAAAGTAATTCTTACGGGGGGTGGGGGGCTGGAGAACAAACACGAGCCTAAACAGAGCCACGGGCTCAGCAGCTGGCGTCAACAATCAGTAACATTTTTCCGATCGTGTCCATTTGTTTCCCTTCCCCGTCTTTTATTATTATTATTTGGTAAAGCGATCCCAGAGCCCGGGGCCTTCCACGGGCAAATCCGCCCTTGCGACTCGAGCAGGCCTCGTTCCTGCGAGTGCCACGTGGACCCACTGCGCCTGGCAGCGCGGTCCCTTCCCCTCCTCAGGGCTGTGTCTCTCGGCTTTGACCCGGAAAGCATTCTCTTCCTTTTTTTCTAGAAGAATACCGTGGGCTTCCAGGGGAGGCCCCGTGCTTTGTTTGCAAACGGCACGAAACCATGGCTGACCTCACGCCACTGCTATGCCAAGTTTCCTGAGACCTCGCGCAGGGACCGGTCCAGCCATATCCGTTTCTGCCACCGCCACCCCGAGGGCCTCGCTTCTTCATTGGCTGCTCTCTCGGCATGTCCTGCTTGGCGGGCAGGCCCTCCACGCTCGCCCTGGGGTCCTGGCTGCTTTTCTGAACCTCTTTCGAGCCATCGGTCTACTTTTAGTGACTGCGATCGTAATAAAAATGGTAACGTCGCACACGTGAACCATCGCAGGCAGATAGCAATAGGCAGGCACGTCAGTGAGGAACTGACCTTGGCTACTCAGCCACTCTGATTGGCCCTAGGAGCACACGGGGTCACCTTCGTGGTCCAATCACCTTCTTTCTCTGCAAACTGCTACCTGTCCGCAGCTACTTCGTAGGTGCGATGGTACGGGGCTGTCCCCAGTAGTCCCACCTCTGAGGGGGTCTGTGGGTGGGGGTTCAGCCTGGGAGGTTGGCTCATGGCTGACGCGGCAAACACACTCAGTTCGTACCAGCCCTGCCCCGTGTGGGGTCAGCCGGAGCCAGGGCAGCGCAGGGCGTCTTCCTGATTGTCTCTCATTTGAGCCTTCCCCTCCTTACTGGGGTCTGACTCCTCCCCTGTGGGGCCCCTCCCCTCCCTGAGCCTTGGTTTCCCCTCTCTGAACGGAGAGAGGAATATTGGGGAGTCTCGGAGGGCTCGCCTCACTCCAATGTTCTCTGGGTGCTTTGGAATGCGCCCCACAGACCCTCTGCTTCTGGGGCTGGCCCCGCCCCGAGGCCCTCCTGGACTCAGGCTTGGAAGACCTTCATTGGCAGGTGTATGGGAAGGGGCCCCCCAGACCGGAAGCTCTGGGGGCCTGTCCTTTCGATGGTCACGTGGGGTTTCTCTCCCAGCCCAGACGCATTGCTCTTGGTCCTGGGAAGAGGCCCACCAGCCAGAGGACAGGGCTCAAAACCCGAGGTCCGCAGAGGCCAGAGTCGTGGCTGCCCGTCATCTGGGGTCCACTGAGTGCAGCTACCTTGGGCGGGGGTCATGCTGCACCCCGACTCTCCCAGGAACGGTCCCGGCGGGCAGGGCGGACCCCCAGCGTCTCCACCGTCCTGCCGGCTCTGCGGAGGGGACAAGCCGGGGAGCTCAGACAAAGGCGGGTGTCTGTCCCCTCGTCCCGTGCACAGCACCCTCAGCCACGGCCCTCCCGTGCCATATTGGTCTATTATATTCTATCCCAAAGGGGCAGAGACGGGTGTCCTGGGTCCCAGCACCCAGTTCCCAGCCCACACCGGAGATACCGTCATAGCTTCTGATGATGCTTTGAACCCAGAGCCACGTGACCAAACAAGAATGAAAGGAAGGAAGGAGGGAAGAAGGGAAGGAGGAAGACGGGGAGAAACACCATTCGAGTTCTGCAGATGACTCTCCTTTGTTCTTTCCTGTGTTGTATTTTTTGGTGGCTTATTTCAGGGGCTTTCTTCCTCAATTTTATACCTGCTGCTTTGGGGGCCCTGGAGCCAGGCTTAGGGAGCAGGCCCCAGCCCCCTGCTCTGCTGGGCTCGTACACTCGGAGAGGCCCCCAGCTCCTCGCACACCCCCGACTTCTTCCACCCAGATCACCCCACTAAGGAGGCAAAAAGAATAAGACCAGCCCGCCCAGAGGGGAGCAACAGAAACGTGGAGACCCCGGATCTGGGAGGGGCACACCTCCGTGAGTTTCTGCGGGCTTGGGGAGCTGGGCCTCCCCGCTAGAGGCCTTCCTTGGGAAACTCAGTGTAAGGCCGGCTGGGGCTGCCCCCTTGGAGGCCCGGGAAGAAGGTGGGGAAGGTGGGAGGAAATTGAGCTGGCTGGGCCACTGCACAGGGAGGAACCGGCTCTGGCGTCTGGGCGGGGCGCGGACAGCAGCCACGCGGCCGGGCGGCAAGAAGCCACTGGGGTCGGAAATGCCCAGGCAGGAAATGAGATGCAACTTGTAAGGGACATCAAAGGGAGTGGACAAACCTAATATGTCAGGGAGAGGAGCTGGGAGTGGGAAAATGCTGGTCCTTTATCAGGGGAGGGGAGGGGGTGATAAGAGATGGCACTAGATAATTAAAGTACAGATAATTAAAAGCGGAAGCCGGTGCCCCGAGGGTGGGAGCGAGCGCCTCCCCGTGACCACAGAGCAGGCTCGGAGCCCTCCAGACGTGGCCCCGTGCCTGGCCCCTCGGAGCGGTGTTTAGAGGCCTGGCCTCCCCTCCAGGCGGGGAGATGGCGTTGCTTGGGGCGCACACTGCGGGCCACCGGCACGGGCTTGGCCTGGTCAAAGACCTAGGAGCTGAAGGCACGCCTTCTCCCGGAAGAGAGCCCCAGCCGAGTCGGTGTGCCAACCCTTGCAGATACCTGAGGACGGTACGGTGCCAAGGGCACCTCCGGGAGCCCGAGTCTAATTCTCTGCATGGAGAGGCAGGGTGTCCGGCCAAGTGACAGGACACAGCTAGAGAGAGAAGAGCTGGCCTCGGCGCCCTTGCCCCGGCCAGGTGCCACGCCCTCACTCCACTGAGGTGGTGGCTCATCTCGGCGGCCACCAGACCTGGCTGTTTGCAGCAAGGCCCTGCGCCCCACCTCTGTGGGCCGCGCCCCAAGGCGAGCGTCCCCTGGATCTGGGCACACGCCAGGTGGCTCTTGACCCCATCCTGCCTGTCTCAGCCATTGATCCCATCCTCCAAGGAAGGAGATAGGCAGCCATCAGAGATGTTTGAAATAACATCTGGGAAGATGTTACAGCGTGTCCCTCCGCTGGGGGCCTCAGCCCAGCGTCTGAAAGGGGAAGTGGGCGGGAAGTGCTGGACCCCTGGCCTGGCACCCAGGATGGAAGGCCTGGGTGTGGCGGGGACAGGCAGGAGGCCCGGCCTGGATTTTAGGGGCAAGTCCACGAAGGGGCCAGGCCTTCGGTTTAGCACAATGGGGCAGCCTCACAGCAGCCCTGGGGGGTGGAGGCGGGTTGTTTTCGCCAGACCCCAGGGGAGCGGCAAGGGAGCCCTGTATTCCCAAGAGGGCTCCAGAGTAACAACTCGGTTTCAAAAGTCCACGAATCTGGTTCAAAAGCAAGCCTGAGAGAGCTGCGCTGGTACGTGGGTGCCTGGACGCCCTGCAGGACCGCCGGTGCGGCAGGGTGCTGGCCGCCCTGCGCTCCACAGAGGGGAGGCAAGGTGGGTTCCCGCAGGGCGCGCGGGCGGCTTTGCAGGGGCGGGAGGGAGCACGCGGCGGTGCCCCGCAACCCTGCCCGACTTGTGGTGGCCACGGCGACCGGCGGAAGCCTCCCCCTCCGGCGCGGCCGTGCTGGGCTCGCCGGTGCGCGGGGAGGGGCGGGAAGGCAGCTGGACGCGGAGGCGATTTATGGGCTTTTCAGGCGAGCAGGTGCCTCCTCGCGCCGCCCATTGTCTCGCGGGCCCCACAATGGGGCTGCTGCAGGCAGTGCCGGCCCGGCCGCAGCCTGCACGGGCACGAGGTCCCCCGGGCGGCGCGGGCCATCCATCCCCCGTGCGCCCGTCGGTGCGTCTGTCCGCGCGTCCACGGCGCGCCCGTCGGCCAGGAGCAGGCCCCGCGCGCCCGGCGGCCATCCCTGGGCACGACCCACCTTCCTCGCCCGCGGGAACCCCGCGCCCCGACGGTGCACCCGCGGCCGGCCGTGGCGCCCGGTCCTCCTGCGCCGTCGGGCACCCGGCTCCGCCCGCTGGCACGGCCCGCGCCAGCGCGTCCAGGGCGCGCGCACACACACAGGGGCCCATTCTTCCCGGCTCCGCGCAACCATATGGCAAATCCGCGACGACACAGCGGCCCCCCGCTCATTCAGGCGCAGAATGTCCCGCAACAGGGAACAATCACAAGTCTGTTCGCGTCTATTATAGATGCGAACGGGAGAGGAAAAAAAAAAGAAAAATCATTTAACTCCAAGAGATAGCCAGCTAATTACCAACCATATGTGAGCCCGGATTCAAAGCCACGCCGAGTTCATTCTGAATCGGGGCGACTTTATTAGGTATAGAAGACAGATGTCCGGACAGCACACGCATCACAGAAAATCATGTCCCGGAGTTCTTGAAATGTCCGAGAGAGCTCTTTAAATATTAAAGACCCAGCCCCGCTGATGGGCTGGGCCGGGGTCCTCTGGGAGCCCAGGGCCCAGGAGCAAGACTTAGCGACAGCCACTGAGGCAGACGCCGGGCCTCCCCCTCGGCGCTCAGGCCGCGCGTGCCAGGTGCTCTGGGAACCCCACGTGCGCTGATGGCTCACAGTGCTTCTGGTGCCTCCAAGGGCCAGGGGACGCCTCCATGGGGGCGTCAAGGCTCCACTTTGCCCCAAAGGAAGGCTCTAGAAGTAAGCTACAGCTGGGGGTGTCTGATGACACCGGCCCAGCCAGAGTCAGGCTTTGCTGTGCCCACAGTAGGTCTTCCCTTGGAGTTTACTGAACGAATGAATGAATGAACGAACGAACTCGTGGAAGCCAATCCCCTAGGAAAACCCATTGGGGGTGGGGGGTGGGGGCCGGGGTGAGGGCCAGGGTGGGGACAACAGCGTAAGGAACGCACTCCTCACTTTACCAGGAAAATAGCCTCTGGCCTTGGGCCTCGATTCTTTGAGGAAGAGTAAAAAAAGCTCGTGAGAGAGAGAGAGAGAGAGAGAAAATCTTTCTGTTTTCCATGCAATGCAATTATGTTCCAGCTTTTTCTCCTTGTTATTCTTTTAAGCCAAATGTCTGAATAAAAGGATTATTCCCCACCCCCGCCTCCCCAGGCCTGTGGGGGCCACGGCCCCGCTAGATTAACTGCCGCCCATGGCTTCCGTATTTCTTCTATGAAAATAAGTGAGGTCAGCTGCCATTCAATTGTCGCAGCATATATATTTGAAAATTTAAATATTTGAATCAAAGGAAGAAGGGGGATTTGCATTTCTGCCCAACGCGAGGCGCTCGTTCGGGAGCGGGCACAATGGAATCCCTCCGCTCGGAGAATTGTCCCCTCGCGGGAGGATCCTGCACAAAGCGGCCGCGCTGCGCCTTTTGTTTCTTCCGCTTTTGTTTTGTGTTTTCGGTCCTCTTCCCCGCTCCAAACCAGGAGGGTGTTTTCTGAGACGTGGGGACTGACTTTGGTTTCCAGGACATAAAGAAACATGGAAAAACTCCCCAGAAACGCTCACGTCACGGGCCTCTCTGGCACAAAAGCAAAATTGAATCGAACATGCGCGGGAAAGATGCGCGGGACTCCGGTGCCACTAGACCCGGCTAATCAGCTGACTCCAGCTGGACCGGATGAGGCGCCTAATGAACCCGGTGAGTGGGAGGGAGGCGCCGGCCGGGTCCTGCGGGCGGGCGCTCCGTCCCTGGGGCACCCGGCCTCCCCGGCCACCCCGGCCAGCCAGATCCGACGCTCAGCCCCCGGTTAGCATGAGGGGCACACAGCCGTCCGCTCCACACGTGGCTTTTTTGTCTCGGCCTTGGAGAATGGCATTTCGGGGGGACTCCCGTGCTCACGACGCGTCCCTAGGTGTTGGGGCGATGCTTCCAAATCAAGCTAGCCGGGAGGCAGCCGAGTCACTCGCTCAGGGGTCTCAAACGTGGGCGCGGGTGGGGGTTTCTGCTGGTCTGGAGGTCTGGGGCGTGGTCTCTCTCCGCCCTGTCTCCATGGCTGGGACAGGTAAGTTTCCCTCCGCAAGCTGGGGTGGGGTGGACACTAGTGTCCCACTTCGCTCCAGTTGCTGTCACAAAGCCCCTGACGAGACGTCTTAAACCATCTATTCTCTGCCAGTCCTGGAGGCTGGACGGCTGAGAAGCAGGTGTGGGCGGGCGGTTCCTGCTACGGCCTCTCTCCTGGGCGCGTGGACGGCGTCTCCTCCCTGCGTCCCCACGTGGTCGTCCCTCTGTGTGTGTCTGTGTCCTGATCTCTCCTTATGAGGACACGGTCACAGTGGACTAGGGCCCACCCATATAACTTCATTTCAACTTCATTACCTCTTTAAAGACCCTCTCTCCAAATGAGGCCACGTCCTGAAGCACTGGGCGTCAGGGCTCCGGCATATGAATTTTAGGGAGACACGATTCAACCCGTGACACTGGGCCTCCGGAGGCCTGGTTCGATGTGAGGGTGGGGGCTGGGCCGTGGTGCCCGCTCCTGAGGCCGGGGTCGGCGTGGTGGTTGAGGTTCAAGACGAATGAGGACTGCAGGGCCTCCCGCCCTTCAGAGAGGCCTCCGGTGGCATCTGGGGACCCCGTCCTGGATAGTCTCCTGGGAGGATGGGAGCCTAGAAACGGATGATATCTCCGTCCAGCCCCGCCCACCATTGAAAGCTGAGAACCTAGTCCTGGTCTAGGGGTGCAGGGAGGAAGGGCTGGCAGGGCCACCCCAAGGGCCCAGGGCCTCTGAGTGGCCGGCCTGCCAGTGCCCGCGCCCCTCGCAATCACTTCTTTTTTCTGTCCCTGGCGCCTGACTGGCTTTTCTTTCCTTTTCTCGCTTATCGCATTCCTGCTTTTTCTTCTTTTCCAAATCACTCCGCCACCCCCACCCCGCCCTCCGCAAATTCTTAAATCTAAGTCACAGCCCATGGAGCCCGGAGCATGAGATGGTCCACGGGGCGACCCGGGGCCCGGCCCTGCCGCTCCCACGCCGTGTGACCCAGGCGGGTTCGGGGCCTCTCTGAGCCCTGGCTCGCCTGCCTCACGGTCCATGAAATGCCGACCGGTCTCGCAGACCAAGTGAGAAAGAGCTAATAAAAATGGCTGCAAAAAAACACTCCAGGCATTTAAAAAATGTCACGTAATTGCAAAATAATAACGATAACGACAATATACTTTGGAATTTTGCTGGAACCGAGAGAGGGCCTGAGTGGAATTTGGCATGGAGTGGGCCTGCCCTGGCCTCTGTCCCCGGGGCCTTAGCGACTGAGGTGCCCCCAGGACTCCGTCCCTCGCTTACGGTAGTCCCATGGTCCCGCCACGGGCCCCCTGCGAGGAGCTGAGGCTCCCCCGCCCCAGGGGCCAGCTTGCATAGTTGTCACGCCCACAGGTCACGTGGCTGGCACAACACTGGCGCTTTTTTTTTTAATTCCCCAGATGAAAAGAGCCTTAGAGTTCCTCCTGATTGTAGAAATACAATATATATTCATGGTAAAAAAAATGCGAACGATACAGAAATGGATAAAAAGAAAACTAAAGATTCCCCCTGATAGGTTCTCCCACCGGGGACAACCGTGGTTGGCAGTCGGGGGTTCTACACAACATGGGGACACACGTTTACATTTTAGGTCTAAAGAACATCCTTTGGGACGCGTTTGAAAGCGTTTTAGTAAATATATGTATACACGCATATATGCATATGTTGCTTTAGTTTCAAAATATGTCACCGTGACGAGAGCTCGAGACATCCTATGAGAGCGGTGAACACAGCGGCAAATGTGGGCGAGAAAGATCTCAGTGCGACAAGCAGCTGGTGACGGCGGAGGATGCTGTGGGGGGGGAGAAGGCCACGGCCAGCTGAGCGAGCGAGGGAGGGAGGGAGGGAAGGCCAGACTCTCCCCAGCTGCAGGTTTAGGGGCTGCTGATGTGACAAGTGGAAGAGAAGGAGACAGACGCCCCAGAGAAGCCGGATCCACACGCAGACGTGGGGCCCAGCCCGGGACACCCCGCGGGGCGGCGGGGCTCTTGGCTGCACAGGAGGAAGGTGGACATCTCTGGTTAATGAAGTGACGGCAAGGGGCTGGGACCGAACCACGTTTTTCTCAAATAGGTGCACAAATCCTGTTTGGATTTCTTTTCTGGAAAGGAATGGAAGGGGCGGTCTGAGGGGGCGCCTGGTCTTTCCACATCCACGAGAGGGTTTCCGTCTTGCGACCGTGGAAATGTCCACCCTGCATCCCGGCCGCGCCCCACGCCCCACGCGTCCCCTGCTCACCGCTCACCACTGTGTCCGCACAGATCCGAGGCCAGCAGGGCAGGCGTCAGGGGTGGGCCGCACCCTCTGGCCCCGGCCTGGCTGTTAGCTGGAGTGTTAGCCGGGGGGTGCCCCCCGGATGGGCATGGCACCCCGGCGGGGGTGCGGCCGGCCCGAGAGGCCAGGTGAGGGAGAGACCACCGGGAAGAGCAGCCTGGAGAAGCCCAGGGCAGGTGCAGGTGGCGAGGGTGGGCACGGAGACACTCGGGCAGAGGCATCTGCCGCTGGGCACCGCGGCTGGCTGGTGGCGGCTGGGCCAGTTCGCCATTCAGGCCGACTTCAGACCCGGTCGAAGGGTCAGCCTTCTGTGGTGTGGCAGCCGATCACGAATATCCCACGGGAAACTGGAGGGATAAGTGGGTCCCTTTTCTTTCTAAGGGTCGCTCAGCCTCACTCACGTGTCCAGAGGGTTTGCTGGCCCAGAGGTCCGCCCTCTGCGTGCTTCGGGGCTGGCGAGGGAGCCAACCCACCCCGCTACCAGTGCACAGGGGCTGCCAGTTTGCCTTAAAATACTGAAAGGTCACAGAGGGACCCTCCCCATCATCCTCTCACTCATTCATTCATTCTGTCTAGATGTCCTCCAGAGGCCGGTCCTGCCGCTCACCTTGTCCACCCCTGCACCCTGGGGTGGTCAGGCCTGAGCAGCTCTGGGCATAGAGCTGCAGGGATGGGGCCCCCTGCCTTCGGATAATCTCCCCTCACTGTGAGTGGAGGCTGGGCAGGGACCTCGGATCCTCCCGAGGCTGGAGGAAGACAGTGCTGACCACCAGAGGTTGTGCCCACTGTGGCCTGTGGCATCTCTGTGTCCAGCGGGCCTGGGCATCTGTTTCTGTCTTGAAACTGGGGGAGGGGCGTCCGCCGCATTCTGCGCGTTCTGGTTGCTTCTGTCCCAGGAGTCCCGGCTCCCGTTAGGGGAGGCCCCATGCCCGCTGGGGCGGGGGTCCTGGCCTGGGCAGGGCCCCTCATTGCCACCCCACCCCCCACCTCCAGGGCTGCCCCTCCCTGCGCCCGCCTCCCCCACCGAGCCCCGCGCGCGAGAACAAAGCGGCCAATTTGTTTTCATTCAGAATCACTTAAGATCCCATTTTGGAGAAATGAAAAGGTTAAAGCGCGCTTCCCGCGCCCGGCCCGCTGGGTGCCCGCTCGTGCCCGGCGGTGCGCTGGGGGTGCGGCGGGGGGCGCGCCCCCTCCCTGCCCCGCATCGCCCGGCCCCCCCGCCCCCCACCACCCGCGGCCGCGGCTCGGGTCCGAGCGCGGCGGCCTGGCCGCGCTCATCTGCATGAAGCGCACACTCGCGGCCCATCTGCAAAGGCGCAATTAAACGCGGGGGGCGGGGGGAGCCCCAAATTAGCATTTCCGCGGCCATCTGGCGCGAGGAGCAGGCGCGGCCGCACAAAGGGCGCCGGGCGAGGGGAGAGGCGAGTGTGCCGCCGCATTGACCTGCAAATGAGGCTTTGTGAGCGCGTTAAAGCTGGCCGGACCCCCGACCCCGGCCCCCGCCCCGCCCCCGCCAGCCCGACCCTCGGCCCCTCGCGGCCCAGGCCTGGACCGACACCCGACACCCGGAGGCCTGGGCCCGTGCTCGGTCTGCTCTGTGCAGGAGGCAGGCCGGACGGGCAGGCAGGTCGGGGAGCTCCGGAGCCCCCCACCCAGGCTGGGTCCTGCCA
The DNA here is from genome assembly GCF_902729225.1 of Pteropus medius. NCBI lineage: Eukaryota > Metazoa > Chordata > Mammalia > Chiroptera > Pteropodidae > Pteropus > Pteropus medius. The sequence goes on along the minus strand of NW_024350923.1, from coordinate 1,634,877 downwards.
CCCCGGGGCGTGGGTGCGGCCTCGCTGGGCCTTTGCCCTGCCCACCTCCTGGGCAAGATTTTCCAGGATGCGGGACTTCTGGGCAGAGTCCTAGCAGGGGTGGGGGTGGGGCTGCCCGCCTCCTGGACGAGCCCCCGCCGCCCCCAGGCTTTAATGCCCTTCATCTTTGAAAATCGCGACGTCGAGGTATTTTACAGGCCTTGAAAGTCGGGAAACCTTCGGCAATGCTCACGTCTGTTGGGCGCGAGCTCCCGGGCTCCAGTGATGGGCCAGCACCGGCGACCTGGAGGCTCCGCCTTCCTCACTTAGGAGAGAGCCCTCCAAGAGTTAGTGTATGAGGGTTGGCATCACGGGAGCGCCATGACTCCTCCGTGGGTACAGCTGAGGCTGCACGGGAGGCAGGACTGGGAGCCCCAGAGACCAGTGCCTGGGTCACTCGGTGCCCCTCTAAGTCTCCTGCGCTTTCTGCAGCATTGCCCGACACCTCCAAAGGCCGGGGGAGCTATGCAAGGCACAGAGGACAGTATGTGTGGCCTTCCGGGCCTCAGTTTCCCCAGGTGGAGTCTGTGATCCTGTCCAGGGTGACGTCTCTCCTCCCCCTTCGGCATCAGCTCTGGGCATACCTGAAGGGGCCCTGCCTGGGGACAAGGGTGTCCTGACCCAGACTGAAGGCGACAGGGGGCTTCCTGGAGGAGGCAGGCCTGAGCTGATTCTTGACTGAGGCAGAGGGCGGGGAGAGGGACCACTGCCCACCCCAGGGGCGGCTGGGCGGGGCTGGCGCCTGGGGTCCTGTCCAGGGTGGGTGCTGGGGTGCAGGCAGGCAGGGGGTCCTAAGGCTCTGAGTGCTAGGCTGAGTCAGACTTGTGAGAACCCTCAAATATCTCCCCTGAGCAGGGGCCGGAATTGTATCGTCTCCCCAGAATCTATACTTCTGGGTTCAGATGAGGTCTTCGGGTCTTCAGGTCTCTTGGGGTGCTAATACTTCAGAAAGAGCGAGAGACACGTTAAACGGTCTAATAACACTCCAGTGAAAATTCAGCCTGCCTACTAATTTCCTTGGAAATTGGGGGTCCAGGGACCAGTGTTTGACCCTGAATCTCATGCACAGGTGTGCTCAGACAGGGAGGGTGTGGGCATGCGCGAGCAGCTTGTATGGCCTGGGATGGACTGCAGGTGTGGGGGCTTTGGCTACGGCAGCTCCCATCTGTGCCGTGGCCAAGCGCCTAGCAGCCTCGTCTGTGGGCCGTGGTTGTGAGTTGGGGTGAAGGCCTCCGGCCGGGGGGCTGCGTGAACCTGGGCGGGGCGTTTCTGCCCCTGGGCCTCATGTTTTTGCTGGGTAAAGGGGGCCCTTTCTCAGGGCCGCTGGGAGGTGTGGTGCCTGGGACGTGGTGGCCCCTGCCACTCGGGTGCTCCTCAGAAGAGGTTTGTCCGACGAGGTGAAGTGTGTGGGGACAGTCATGGTGACGGGGAAGGTGCCACCACCCACGTCGGGTCTGAGCCTGGGCTGAGCACCGGTGCTTTGTCCTCTCAGGCCTCTGCGGGTCATGCCCAGGGAGGAGGCAGGCTGCCTTCAAAATTGCACGGACGAGAGATGTGGGTGGGAAGCATTCTGGGGGTGCAGGGGCCTGGAGGAGTGGGCACACACGTGGGGTGGGGCCCTCAGGGCCCCTGGGGGCTGCAGTGCAGTCGGTCATGGGACAGGGTGCCGGAGAGCAAGTGGGGGTGGGCCCCTCTCTCCTCCGTGGCTCTCGGGTCCAAGCCACCAGTGGCAGCGGAACCCCAGCGCTGTGAACGAGCTGGGGTTCTCCGTGTTACGCGTCCTCCCCATACTCCACTGAGGGGGCCCTGCCCTGTCTGGACGGGAGGCCAGCGGCAAAGGACACAGATAGTGTCGGCAGGGGAGAGCCCGGCCAGCACTCGGCTGGCTCTCCAGCGGCCTTGGGCTTTGTGGGGTGCGTAGAAGTTTGCTAAATGGAGTAGAGGAGGGATGGCCGGTCAGCGGGTGGCAGGAGTGGTGGTGGCCATGCCCGGGGCGCTGGCTGGGGGCGGGGGAGGGCGTGGGGGCTGGGCCCGTCTGTGGTCCAGTCTCTGCGTGCTGAGCTGGCTTGGAGCCTTGGAACAGAGACAGTGAGGCCCCTGGCTGCAGAACCGCCTTTTCGGTGTGACCAGCAGAAGAGCCGAGTGGCAGGCAGCTCGTGGCCCGGCCCGAGCGCCCCACACTGCTGCACGGCCAAGGGGGACAGGACCGCACTGACGGGGTGACTGAGCCCCGGCTTTCCCCTGCCTGCTCCGTCCACTCTTCCTGCCTGGCCTCTCCTGCAGGAGACAGAGCCGCAGACCCCACGGAGGAGCCGTGGCCTCCCTCTGGGAGTCAGGCCTGGCCTGGGCCTCCACGGGGTCCGCGAGGCTGCAGTCTGTGCTCAGAGGCAGAGGCAGGGCCGGGGGTGCGGGCAGGCCGGGAGAGACCGGGAACCCCAGCTCACCCCGGGTCTCTCCCAGAGCGTTACGGAGGGCAGGAGCGGAGCCTTCCATCCTCGGCACCACTCGCGTACCAGCTTGTCCCCCCAGGAGTGTCCCCCATGCTGGCCCGCCTGTGAGGTGGGTCCAAGAGTCCACTCGGGGGCTGGAGGCCAGCCCTGCCGACCTCTCGCTGGCGGTGGCCTCCTGGCCTTTGCCCGCGCTGTTCCCCCTGCCATGTCACCCTCCCATGGGCTACTGGCCACCTTCTTTGTCCGCTCACCCAGAGGGGACCCCTGGGTGGGACAAGGATGGGCTTGGGGAGTCAGACACGCCCGGCTTCACCCTGCTCTGCTCCTCGCCAGCACGGAGACTCCGGCAGTCGAGGTGGGCACTCTGGCCTCAGGTTCCTTGTCCATAGAAAGCGGGTGGTGAGATTTGACCGACTCGCGCCAGGCCTAGGCGGGGGGACTGTGTCCCTTAGCGCTCGGCTCAGAGGGTCCCCCGTGCCTGGGAGGCCCTGGAGCTGGGGCGGGGCCTCTGCCCCGTTCCCCATTGCTCTCACACTTGTCCTGGGCACGTCCCAGCCCTTCGTCCCTCGCCGGGCCCCCCGGGCAGGCAGTCTGGCCAGTGCTGGCCCTGGGAGGTGGGTGCCCAAGCGTGGGGGGCCCAGGGGGAGGAGCGTCCACCATGCTGGGCCCAGCGGCTCCGGAAGGGGCTGAATGGGTGCTCTGTCCTGCCGCCTGTGGCTGTCATCTGCCACTGGGATTCGGTTTCTTGGACGCTGGTGTGACTGCGGGTGGGTCCTGCAGGCCCGGTGACCTTGCAGCCTGGAGCCGGGGGGTCTGAGTCAGGCAGAGGCGGGCGGGGGGACAGCGAGGCCTGCTCCTGGGGGACGGGACCGAGCCGGCAGCAGCCTCTGGGCTGCCTGGCAGCAAGAGGGGCTGCTGGGGCCCTGGTGCCAGGCCTTGGCAGGGCTCGCGGGAGGCCGGGCCAGCCAGGCGCCGGGTAACCGAAGTCGCTGGGCACACGCAGGGCTTTGTGGAGCATTGTCAGGGCCTGGCTCGGCCTGCTTCGCCTTGGGGCCGGTGGCAGGGGGCGGTGGGGAGGGAGGACGGGGTGTCGGTAGGTGCTGGAAGGAGCCAGACGGACACATCCGCTGCCCCGTGGCAGCTCGGGCTCTGCGTGAGGCGAGAGCAGGGGGCGGCCCTCCCCAGAGGAGCTCTGAGTGGCGAGGAACCATGGGGCTTCCTGGTGCTTAAGGGCAAGGACTTTGGAGTCAGACAGAGAAGCGTGCCCGCCTGCCCTGCACCTAACCGCTGGGGTCCTCGTATCTGGGGTCCGTCCCTTCAAGTGTTTCTGGCCAAGTCGCTCGTTCATTTGTTCATTTGTCCCGCCCACCTGGGTGCATCCACCTGGCCGCCTCGGGGCAGAGACCGGCGGTACCAGCCAGCCAGGCCGGAGGCGGGCGGCAGGCTGTGGAGCCCGAGAGGAGATGCCCTCTGAGCTGCGGCTGCTCCCTGTGCACCCAGAGGCCCTTTCTGGGGTGTTGGGGGTCCCCTGCTCTGTGAAGTGACGGGAGCAGAATCCAGGCCACTGGGCATAGCTCCAGGAAAGTGACGTCAGCCCCTGGGACGGGTGTGGGTGCTCTCGTCGGCTCTCAAGGACCACAGCCCAGAAACGAGTCCACGTCCCCTGGGGGGAGCTGAACGTGGTTGCGGCAGGTGGACTGAGGCCCCTCCGGACAGGCCCGGAGAGAGAAGGGCCAGCTCAGATGGCAGGTGTTCTTGTGTCTGTACCTTGAGAAAAGAGTCAAAGGAAGCAGAGCGGGGGTCCAGTGGGGCCTCTGAGGACCGTCGGCCTGAGGAGCCACCATAGAACGTTCAGGAAGCGCCGACTGCATGTGCCTCGTCGTTTGCCCTCAGCCCACCCCAGCCACGTGGACCTGGCCCCACCGCATTCGACAGCCGGGCGGCAGGCGTGGAGGGCGCTGGGTACCCGGCCGGAGCTCGCGGCCTTCGGAAGCCCTCCGCCCTGCATCGCGTGGCCTCCCCAGCCTCGGCCCCCTGCATGTGAGGGGTGTTCTCAGCGGCCGTGTGGTTGAGACTTTGAGGGGATGTCCCTGAGGCTTCCTTCGGGAGTGGCATGTCACCCCTGAAACGGGCAGCACGGGATCACCCCAGGCCCTGGGGCCACCACGGAGCCCGGAGAGCAGGCCAGCCAGCCTTTGGTGACAGACAAGAGTTGTAGGCTCCGGGTGACAGACAAGGGTTGTAGGCGGAGCCACCCCCCAGGCCAGTCGAGTGGAAGGCCCAAGGCGATTGTCTGTGCCTCCTTTCCTGCCTGAGTCCCTTTGAGGCAGTCCCGCGGGCGGGGACAGATTTGATTAAGACCCTTTGAGATTGCTTAATCACGTTACCCACCCTCCCGACAGCCCCCTCTTTAGAATGCCTTTCTGTGGAGGGGCCTCCCGCCCCCCGTCCGGGACGGGCCTTCTCCCAGGGGAAGCTGTGGTCCCCAGGCCCAGCCCATCCACAGGGCTCCCGCCTCTCCACCCTCCAAGTGCCTGGGGGAACCCCACCCCGGGGCCTCCCCCAGCACGAGCCTCCTCTCCCCTCGCCTGGCCAATCTATCTCCGAACTGTCACTCCCATTGTCCTTGGCGGAGAGGCTGTGGCCTGGGGGCGAGGGCCCTCATGTGCCCACCTCACGGCCCCTCCAGCAGACTTCCCGGGCCCAGGGCTTACACTGAGATGGAGCCGAGCTGCCAAAGGAGCGTCCCGTGAGTGGCACCTTGAGGTCTGACATCAGGGCTCTTGGCCTTGCCGCAGGGGCTGCTCGGGCCCGGGGGCCTGGGCCACAGTCGGCCTTTCTTGAACATTCCGGGAGAACGGGATGGAGACTAAGGAGGCCCTTTCTGCATCGAGTGAGGCACTGCCTGGCAGCTCCCTGTTCAGCACTGACCTGCTGCGGGGCGTCCTGGGTCAGGGGTGGTCCTCTTGCAGCCCTGTATAAAGACGTGTTGCTGGCTGAAGGGACCAGTTAACGTGCACGCGCTTCCGAGCTCAGTGAGCTGTGTCGCTGGCGCCGGGGTTTGGGGGCTGCTGTGGCTTTGTCCTGTCTTCTCGTATGCATAGCGCTCTGCCAGCAGCTCTGTGAAGCCGGTGCCGCATCGCCCAGCTGAAGCTCAGAGAGGGTCGGGGGCTCCGTCCGGACACACGGCAAGAGAGCGGCTGAGCCCGGGCGGGCGCGAGAGGGTCCCCCTAGACTCCAGCTTCCGGTCTTTCTTCACCCCCATTCCCCATGGAGGCTAGTCGTGCACCAAGCATGTGCACGCGTGTGTGTGTGCACGCATGTGTGCGTGCGCGTGTGCGTGTGCCTGTGCGTGTGTGCACATACGTGTGCGTGTGTGGTGTGGGTGTTAGGGGTGGCAGTGCGGAAGGATCAAGCTCAGAAACAACCAGAAGGAATTCACTGGGGTTTGGCAGAGCGACTCCGCGGTCAGGCCGGTAGCGGTTTCTTGAGGATCTCGTGGGGAGTTTGGAATTTTCCTGCGTGGCAGGGGCAGTGGCAGCCTGGTTGGAACCAGTGGGCGCGCGGCTGCGTCAGGAAGGTGTCCTGGCTTCTCAGCCTGCGTGGGCTGGCGGAGGAGCTGTGTTCACACCACCTGGGGATTTTCTGTACGTTTTCCTTAGATCTGGCCACTCTGTCCCCGAGGTCCAAACCATGAAGCTCAGCTCCTCTCGGCCGGTCCATTGCTCCCTGCCCTCCGGCTTCTGGGCCCAGCAATGGATTTCCCTGCCACAGCAACTCCCCTTCCTCCTCTGAGGCTTTTCCAGGGCACAGAAAGGATGCGGCACCTGCCTTGGGCCTTCGTTCCCCGATCGGCACCCGGGGGCGGCGGAACCCACATGCCGGAGGCCTGTCTGCTCCAAGCGCCTCCCTCCCCTCAGTACGATCCGCGCACCCCGTGTGCGTCCTGGCACCCCTTCGCCATGAGTTTGCCGCTGCTGCCAGCTTCTTGGGGCCGCAGGCTGGGCAGGAAGATGTGGCTGATTGATCCAAGCCTTTCACTTTGATGTCACCCAGAAAGGTCACAGGCTTTCTAGAGGCTGGAAGCCGGGAGAGGATGTCACCGAGCAGGCTGTGGAGGGGCCGCTGGGAGAGCAGAGGGTATGGGCAGTGTCCACTCAGTCTCGGCCCCCGCCCTCTGCAGCCCGGGCCCACGGGAAGCAGGAGCTGGTGCTGGGCCCACTACGGGCGCAGGCAGACCCCGTCCGGGGCTGCGGGGCCTGCTCAGACAGATGATGGTCGCTGCTCGGAATGAGATGAGCTGAGAACAGGTGAAGGGCCGGATGGGTGTGGCTCTGGGGACTGAGGGCATACCCACCCCTGCCTGGTGCCCTGGGGTGGGTGGCCACTGGGACAAAGGCCAAGAAGGGGGGGCGGGTCGTCTGGTGTCCGGCAGGTTTGCTCAGGCCGTTGCCCCTCCTTCGCCTTCTGCCTTGCCCGGTGCTGGGCTGTAGGAGGGGGCGAGGAGGCCCCGTGCACCCCTGGCACTGCTGGTGCTTCGCAGGGGAGCTGAGGGGAGGGCCAAGGGACGAAATCCGCTGGGAGAGAAGGGTCTGGGGCTCAGAGCGGACCCCACGCCTGAGGTCTGTGCGGACAGGGGCTGGTGCCCTGGCCTCAGAGACCTAGGCAGGGGGCCCTTCCCCACGGCTGGCCAGGAGCCCACCCTTAGAGAAGACCCTCTTCAGGCTGATGGCTCCAGCCAGCGCCCGCCCCCCACCTCCTCCCAGGCAGGGTCTGCCGGAGCCGAGGCGGTTCCCTCTCCAGCAGGTGAAAACGTAGCAGCTGGCTGGCGGGGTCAGAGGTCACCTGCTCCAGGGCTCCTGGGCCGCCAGCCGGCCGCAGGCCCCCTCTGCCCTAGGGCCGGAAGGGCACACCCGGACACCAGTGGGAGCCTGAGGCTGTCTGGCTCTGGCCCCTGGGCATGCTTCACCCGGCCATGAGCCCAGGGCCAGAGCCAGGAGCTGGTGCCGATGGGGGCGGAGGGTGGTCTTGGAGGAAGCTGGGCTGCTGGCGAGGTGGGTTTCAGTGGAGCTAGGAAGGGCCCCAAACCAGGGACGGGCTGCATGCTGGAAAGCGAGGACCCTGTCCCGTCGGGTGGCCTGGCGGGTCCCCACAGGGCGGCGGGGGCTCGGGGCTGTGGAGGTGGGCTGTCTTAGGAGCCCAGGCCGCTGTCTGCTTTTGCCACCCATGCCTCCCACTCCAGCTGTCCTACTGCCCCAGTCCGAACACCGGCCTGATCACCTACTTCAGGGCACAGGGTGGCAGGTCCCCGCCTAGCACCCATCAGACGGCACTGCCTAGTGGTGCCCTGCCCAGCTCCAGAGGGCACGCTGATGGAAGAGGGGCGTGGCAGAGGAGGCAGGTGCCACCACCCTGTGCCCCCGGCAGACGCCCCGGGCACCCAGTGGACACTGAGGACCTCAATAAGGGAGCCCAATTTGGAGACAAAGGCCGGGCGCTGAGGACAAATACTCATGGATGTTGCCGGCCAGGCGCCCGGCGAGCCCGCGGAGGGGCGGGGGAGGGGTCTGGCCTGCACATGCCACCGTTGCCTGGGCGACGGTCCTCTCCCAGAGAGGTCTGCTGGGCCATTGTCCGGGGCACACAGGACGTGTCATACACCAGATGGCCGTGTGCTGTCCAAGTCAGTTATCGGGGGGCAGAGTGAAGGAATGCGGCAGGCCGGGGCACCATCTGTTCCTCGGGCTGCGGGCACCGGGCGGGCATTGAGCACCCAGCCGGCCCGGCCGGCCCCCACGGCGGGCTTTAATTAGCTAATTCCATAATTGGGCTTTATTTCAGGTAAATTGCATTTCACACCCGAGAGGGCGGCACGGCCCCTCCAGGGGTGCGGCTCTGGCACCGTCCGCACACTCGACGGCGGGGCCAGCGCCGGGCTGGGGGCCGGGCCCACTGCGGGTCCGTGCCGCTGGGCCCTGGGCCTGGGCCCGGGGCTGCCCCAGGCCCCGCTCTCCAGCCAGCGCTTCCTGGGGTTTCTGCAAATATTTACCCAACAAGGAAATGGCAGCTTTTGCCTTTCCAGTAATTGTTGCTCTCACCCCTCCCCCGGGGGGCGCAGGCTGGGGAGGCCCAGGCCCTGTGCTGCCCGCTCCCCGCCCCCACACCGGCCAGTCCCCGCAGTGGGAGCCAGGGCCCTCCCCTCCCGCTGGGGCCAAGCCGATGGGGGGACCTGGACCCCCATCCTGACACTGGCCTCGGGACAGCCCCATATTCGAAATCTCAGATGCCCCCGGCCCCGATGGCCTGGCCGTCGGGGTGGGCTCTGGAAGGAGGGTGTCGGGAGCAGCAGTCCTGGGGGCGGGGAGGCTCAGCCACCCCCTGCCTGGGCTGAGTGTGTCGACCCGTGAGCTGGAGTGGGGGAGCCTTGCAGAGCATTGGGGTGCCCCCGAGGCAGGGCGGGGGCAGGGTGGCACCTGCCCAGCGTACGTCCGTCTGCTAGGAGCTGCAGAGGGTGCACCGCGATTCTGGGGGAGATTGAAGCCCAGCGTGGGGCAGCGTGCCTGTGGGGGGCCCTGGAGCTCCGGGCCTTCTCTGCGCCCCACTCCTGCCGGAACCTAGTCTGTGCGCCTCAAGCTCCTTAACGGTCCTGGAGGGTGGGCTCGCGGGTCCTCGATGAGGGCCAGCCTGGCCCGGGAGAGGCAGGCGGAGAGGCCCCAGGGTGTCCCTTAGGGTCGGTGCCCGGGGTGCGGACTTCGCTGTGGCACCGCAGGCCCTGACCAGACCGGGCGCCTGGGCAGCGTGCTGGACCCTGGAAGGTGCCCGCCTCCCCTGGGGCTACTGGGAGAAGGGCAGTGACTGCATTCTGATCATGCCACTGGGCCGGGGCCACCCCCGGGGGCCACGGGACTGACCCGCGGCCTCTGCCGGGCCTCGCAGCCCCTCTGAGCCCCTTGGACCTGGCCCGTCTCCTCTGCGGGGCCGTGAGTCCCTCTTCAGCGGCTACCTGGGCACCTCTCTCCAGGGGGCTGCAGGGCTCCTGTCCTCGAGAGGCCTCGGGGGCCCAGGCAGGGCCTGTGGGGACGGAAGCTGGGCCTCTGGGCAGTAGTCGGGGATAGGCGCGGTGGGGGGGTCGAGGGCATGAAACACAGGGTCCCTGACTTCTGCTTCCCCCTGCCCCTTCGAAGGGTCCCGAGGCCTGGAGGGGCTGTCGGGGACAGCTTGCTGCAGGGGCGCCTTCGAGCTGGCCGTGGCCTAAGGGCACGATTTCAGCAGATGCGGGGTGGGGGGCATTCCAGCAAAGGCAGAGGCGGGAGGGCGGGCCTGTCTCTGGCCACCTTCTTTCCCTCTTCTCAGCTCAGGTGGACAGAGCCAACTGTGCTGCTGGCTCTGGGGGTAGAGGCAGGAACGGGCTGGCCTCAAGGCGCCCTTGAGTCAACCGGGGAGCCCCCACCCCAGGCTAGGGGGACTGGGGGCTCCTGGGCAGGCGCAGACAGAGCAAGGGAGCTCTGGCATGTTGAGGGCTGGGGGGTGGCAGCTCCGAGGGAGGACAGGGCTGTCCCAAAGATGGGCTTCCCAGGAATCAAGGCGAGAGCAGCACCAAGACCAGCCCTGTGACTCCACGTTTATTAGGAGAAGCCGGCACGAGAAAGAATCAAAACCACACCGTGAAACTCATTAAAAGGCAGATTCCAAATCACCACAAATTATTCTGATTTCTGAGACGTGACGCCCAGGAGGAGCCCCGGTCCTGTGGAGGGGCCGCGTCCCCCTCACGCTCCCCCGTGGTGCAGCCGCTGCGGGTTCTGCGCGTCCGTCCAGCTGTTGGGACCCGGCGGGGAGCTGGAGGCGGGGCTGCATGTGAGCAGGGTTGGGGGGCCCTCTTTTCTCTGGAATGGGTAGGAGAAGCTGCCAGTCCAAAGTGGGGGCCTGTCCCCCGCTATTCCACTGGTGGACATCCTGCCCCTGGCACAGTGCCCCGGGGACAGCAGCGGGCCCATCCCGCTCGAAGCTACGGCCCCGGGGTCAGCTTCTTCACCGTCCCCTGCCATCAAGTCAGCATCTCTGGAGACTGAGGGCCAGGACCCAGGCCTGGGGTCCTCTGAGCGGGCCTCGTGGGCATCCTTGGCATGGGCTGGGCCTGCCCTGCCCCGCCTGGATCCTCCTTGGGTCCGCCTGGGTCCCCGTTTCCAGGTGGGGGGTGTGGAACCCACAGGCCCTATCTAGGCTGCCTCTCAGTCTCCCCTTAGAAAGCCCTCTGGGGTCTACCAGGGTGGCCCTGTATGCACCTGTCCTGTTTCCTGCCATACATGGGACAGATCGAGGGCCGGGATGCCCAGCCCTGGGGGCCAGCCTGACCCGCTGCCACTGCGTCCCAAACACCACATAAGCAACGGGGGCCACAGTCTAGAGCTGAGAGTAGGCTTCCTCACCCAGCCAAGTTCTAGTACCCGCCGGCTGGGAAGAGGTGGCCTCAGTGAACCCCCAAGCCCACGCTCGTGGGCTGAGGTGGCCCGTGGGGAGTCCAGGGCCTGGGAGAGAGGGGTTGCTCTCTTAGCCTTGGAGGAAGTGGCAGGCGGCCTGATGGGCACCCCTGCTGAGCAAGAGGCGGGGCAGGCCGGCAGGCCTCCCCCCCCTCAGGCCTTGGGCCCTCGTCAGGAGCCCTCGTCGGGACCCCTGCGGGGTACGGTCAGCTGTTCGTAGGTGGGCAGGGTGTTACTGGGTAGGAAGAGCTCGGGGTTGATGGAGCCACGGCAGGGCTGGGCCACTTGGGCCCCGCTCCCGCTGGGGGCCCGGCCGCCCGGGGGGCCGCCCTGGTGCAGTGAGAGAAGCTGGTGAAGCATGTCTGTGATGAGCACCAGCCTCTGGTCCAGCTGCGTCACCTGTGGGGACAAGAGCAGAGGTGAGTTAGGCGGTGGGGCAGCCCCGATGTGCAGGCGGCTCCTGGTGCCCGAGGGTCTCTGTAAATGCCAGCCATGCTCAGGCCTCAGTCACGCCTGCGTGCGTGTGGAACGTACCTACATGTCTGTGGGTGTCAAGACCCCTGAGTGTGTCTGCACCTTTGGAGACGTGTGGGTGGGTGGGGGCCCTCTGTAGCCAGGGAGCAGTGGCCCAGCCAGGGCCAGGGTCTGGAGAGGGGCCACAGCTCAGACGGCCCCCAGTGGCCTTGGGGTGCTCCGTCCTCCCTGCCTCGGGGACGTGGAACACAGGACACTAGAAACAGTGGGGGAAGGAAAGGAGGCGGCCAGTCGCCCGCCGGTACAGGGAAGCGGCGAGCATGCAGGGCCGCTATTGGGGACAGTGTGACGTGGCAGTAAAAACCAGGGAGGGAGCCCCGCCGAGGGTCAACTGCTGCAGCCGGGGACGGCGCAGGCAGAGCTGGCCGCAGCTGCTCTTCACCTGGACACACGCACTTGGCGACGTGGTGTGTGACGTCTGTGTCCCCAGCCGCCCTGTCAGCCTGCCCCAGGACCCACCTGGGCCCTGCTTCCTTAGGACCAGGTGCGGCGAGGTGCTGGCTGGGGGGATGGGCTGGGGAAGATGCTGTGGGGTGCAGGAAGATGCAGTGGACCCGGGCCGGGCTTCGGTGTGGCAGTCAACACCCCACTTCCCAAGCCTGTCCCAGCAGCCCCGCCTCTGTCCGAACGGCTGCGAGGTGGCCCGTCCCCTCTCCTGGGGGCTGAGACGCAGGTGAACCCCCGGGCACGGTCTCCGCCTCCTCGGCTGGCACTGGGTCTGAGACCTACCTGTCCCCGGCCTGGGGACAGCTGCGTGTCTGAGGTCCCATCATCCAGGCGAGAAGGGCCTCAACTTCTACTTCCCCAGGCAGAGCTGACGCGGGAGCCCAGGCTATAGAGGGAGGGGGTGCCAGGCTCCTCTGGGGGGCCATTCACTGCACCCCCAGCCCCAGACACCTGCCCTACACCCCATTTCTCTGTAGAGCAGCTTGGAGACCATTGCCAAGGCCTACCCCTACCCACGGGAGAAGGGCCTTACTCAGGTCACTGGGGGGACCGCACCCCACAGTCTCCACTCCCAGGTTCCGTGCTGGGCAGGGCGGGGACTGGTCAGCACCTGAAGCACACACTGCGTGGGGTGTAGGGTGTGGGGAGGGGACCCCACCCCTCCTCACCCCTCCCCCGAGCTCCCTCCCCAACAGGACGGGCCTCCTCAGTCCCACCACCAGCTTGTGCCCTGGGAGGCCCTTGGGGGGGTCGCCTGGGCTCTGGGGTGCCTCTAGGCCCCGCACGGAGGCAGCGGTGACCGAGGCTGGAGTGGGCGTGGCTTAGTGCCCGGCGCGGCATTAACTGGAGCCGTGTACGTGACAGATTTGCAGCTTCATAAATTTTCCCTTTACGGCACTTGAACGTCTGCTGACGTGCGCAGATGCGCAAGGGCGTGGAAGGCTTTGCGGTGTGTCCTTGGGAGAAGGGACGCGGCCACGTGGCCGGGAGGCGGGCAGGGTGAGGGCTGCGGGGCAGGTCTGAACGCCAGGCCACCTCGGGATGACAGTCCCTCCTGGGAGTGGGCAGTGTGGGCCAAGCTCCGGGGAGCCCTCCCGGTTCCTGTCACCTGAGCTGTGCCTCTCCTAGAGCTCGGGCCACACCTCCGTGCCACACGCCCTGGGCTCCCTGGTTCACCCATCCCGGCCTGGCCCCGGGGCCCTGTGCTCGCCTCGGCCCTGAGCGCAGAGCGCCTTGGCCGATCGTGAGGCCTGATGAGCAGGAGGGAGGAGCGTCGGTGGGGCGGGTGCCCGGGAGGCTCCGCCACCCCTGGGGAAGGCATTGCCCACTCCAAGGATGGGGCGCGTTCCCCGGGCGCTGCCCTGGCAGATCGGTTTTGGGGATCGCGTATCATCGTTCTCTGCAACTCAACAGCGACTGAAAGGGTGAGGCCAGCGAAAGCTGCCTGGTCTGCTGCCCCCTCTCGCCGGCTCAGCAACCGCAGAGTGACCCACGGCCCCCCAGGAGGAAAGGCACCCCGGGCGGGGCGGCTGCTGGTCCGACCCACGGCCACCGGCTCCTGTCTGATGTGGTCACGACTTAGTGTTCAAAAGAAAATCGTGGAAAAGAGTCTTTCGGGGGAAATTTTTGCAGAACCTGCTCAGCCTTGATCTCAGCTCCGGACCTCATGCCGACGACGGCCCTGGAGGTGGAGACGGAACAAACACCCAGGGGCTCAGGGGGCGGGGCCGGGTCCCTGCGCATCAGCAAGGTGGGGTGGGGGCCCCTCACGACAGCCCAGGGCCCTCTCCAGGGTCCCGGGGCAGAGGTCGCCTTAGCCCTCCTCTTGTCTGCCGACGGCTCGGGGGGAGCCATTCTCAGGCGAATACTCAGAACGTCTAACACAGGCGCTGAGCTGGGCTGTGGGAGTCGGGGCGTCGCAGCTCCAGGCAGGGCATACAGGAGCCCGATGCCCTGGCACGCACGCCGGGGACGCGCACGGGGACACAGCTGTGGTGACTCGTGTCCGTGTCCCAGCTCTGCACGGACTTCGTCTTCCACTGGGCCTCACCGCAGAGCTCCAAACGCCCCCACTTCACAGACAGACGAGGAAACAAAGGGGCATGGAAACAGACAGGCCGCACCAAGGAGCAAAGACCTCCTCGAACCCGCCCCCTGCCCCCAGCTGTCCTCGGCTCCCCCATTTCACAGACGCTAGGAAAATGCGGGCGCAACGGAGCCGGGGCACGGAGGGTTTCGGGGAGTGGTCCCGAGTCCCCCGGAGGCTTCTGAGTTCTCCATCTCCACAGAACGCCATGTCCATCGCCCACCCCCGTGGGCACTGCTCCCGGCCCCGGCACTCATTTGCTGAGCTGCTGCCTGGTCAGGGACGGGGACAGGAGCCACAGGGACCTAAGGCACAGGCAGCTGGGCGGAGCACCCGCAGGGCGGCAGCTATCGCCCAGGGAAGCACCGAGGGCCGAGGCGCTGGGCGCATCAGCCCAGACGCTTCTCCCCCTGGCGTGACGGACCCCAAGCAGCCAGGCTCGGGCCAGCGCGGTCGGCCCTGCGGGTCTTGGCAGTTCTCGCTGCTCCATGCGGGCCTCGCGGTGTCCACGCCCATGCTGTTCCCCACACTGTTCCCCGTCAGCAAAAGGCTCCCACGCCCAGCCTCGCCTCCCTGTTCCACCCGGCAGGGCTGGGGACAGCCTCGCCTGCCCGTCGCGGCCCTGGCCCGGCCCGGGCACCATCCAGCCAGCCTTCTGCCAGAGCATGGGGGTCCTTTAACAACACGAACCACGCCAGACCCTCCTGGCCTCCCATCTCATGGCCCGGAGAAGCCCGAGTCCCTTGGTGCCCCCCAGGCCCGACCCCCTTTGCTCCCTGGCCTCCTTCCTCGTTCACTCCGTTCCGGGACCTCCTGCTCGTCCTCGGGCGTGGCGGCCTTGGCTCCTGCCGCTCCCATGGTCTGCGCCAGTCACCCCCTCATCCTCAGTTCTGGCTGAGGTCACCGCTCTGAGGCCGGACCTCCCCAGCCCCCCGAGCAGCCCTGATTTCCCTCACGGCACCCGGTGAGCACGTGTGTCGGCTCAGCCTTAGCCGTTTCTCTCACTGGACTTTGGTCCCAGGAGACCGGGTCCTCCGCCGGCCCTTGCAGTTCATGCTCGCGAGGTGAACACAGCGGGTGCCGCCACCCAGCCCAGCATCTCGACTCCAGAGCCCCCAGGGGACCCTCTAGCCGAGGGGGAGCGGGGGAAGGGTGGTGGCTGAGGTGAGCTGTCTCAAGACGTCCTCCACAGCGGCAACCTGGCCCGGCCCCTCCCCAGAGCACGCAGATGGCCTGTGGGCCCCGTCCCAGCCCTGGGCCTCTGTGACGACGCAGGGCTTAGGAACACCCCTCCCCCCCGACGAGGACGAGGACGCGGGAAAAACACCCATAAATCACGCTTTCGTTAGGGCCCGAGGGGCTGGATGGTTTTGCAGAGCTGGGTGGGAGTGGGAATAGATCACAGCGCTTCATAACGGCAAAATTTATGGCAGGAGACGGTGTAATTGTGTTTATGACTCTGTTTCAGGACTTTAGCTCTTGGAGAAAAAGCGACGTGCTTCGTTGGCTGCCGAGGTTTTACTGCCAGTCCCCGGGGCAGACGCTCTGCCCGGCTTTCTGTCCCATGGCTGCAGGGCCGGAGCGCACGCATGCGGTGGCCGAGGGCGGGGCACGCGTACCGTGTGTCTGCGGCGGGCCCCGGCGTGAGGCCACGTCGCGGGTGTGCGAGCACATGTGGATGGCACAGCCGTGGGTCTGGGTCTCGGGAGGGGCTCAGGCACACGGACGGGCTGCCTGGGTTCCCGGGCCGTGCCCGCTCCGTCCACAGAACCTCCCGCGTGCCCGGCGTGAGAGTGACCCGAACCTCTGCTCAGAACTCGGAGAGGTGCCCACGCTGCGCTCTGAACAAAGGACGGGTCTAAACCACGGCCGCCGGTGGCTTTGTGGTCTGAGCCCTGTCACCCTTGTCCCCATCGGCCCCTGCCATGGGGCCTCCCGCCCTTCCCTCCGCTGCCCGCAGGAGCAACGTGCTGGGTCCTCCCGGGGCTCGGGGCTGCACCTCGTCCCCATAGCTGCCTGGCTGCTTCTGCAGGAGGCCCGCCGGGCTCCACACCGGGCGCAGGGACCTGCCCCGCGACCGGCCCTCCGCCCACCTCATCTTTCCTCCACCCATGTCGCTGCTTCTTCAGCATGTTTTGTGTCCCTTATCCCCTCCGTCCCCCAACTAGGACGAAAGCCCCCGGTGGTCCGTGTGTGCCTTGTCCCCCAGTGTGCTCCATCCAGCCTCCTGGACACTTAGCTACCTTCTCCCTCCCTTGCATCTCTGTTGGGCTGGCGGCTGTGTCCAGAGTTGCTTCTGCCCACGGCCTCACCGCGGCCGCTCTGCGTGGGCTTCAGGGAGGAGAAGGCTCACGGGACAGAGGTCACGCATGGGGTCGGTGGCAGAGTCAGGAGCCCCGGATGGCACCAGGGCCCCTTGGCTCCCCTCCCCCTGGAAGGGCGCCTGGGTGGACACCTGGAGGGTGGGCCGGGAGAGACCCTGGCCCAGGATGGGCTGTCGGGGCCTCAGGGGGGTCCTGCTGGTGGAGGCCCAGCTGGGTGGCTGCTCGTCTGCCCACGCCGGGCAGCCCCAGGCCGGCCTGGTGAGCGGGAATGTAGGGCAGCCTGGAAAAAGGCGCTGGAAGCAGAGAGGCCGTGTTTGTGTTGGCGGCTGGCGGAGGCCCCACCTGCGTTTGATTCTCTCCCCTCCCCCTCCCCTGCTGCCCCTCTGCCGAGCCTGACGTCCCGGAAGCCAGGGGGACGCCCGGCAGAACACTTTGTACCCGGAATCAGGGAGCACTTGGCCACCCCAGCCAAACCCCAGGCCCCGGGGGACAGGCGGGTGGGTGACACGCAGTCCAGCCATGGCGGGCAGGTGGGTGGGGGTGGCCCATGGGCTCCGTGGCCACTGTTCTCTCTGCCTCTGGCTGCTCCGCCGCCCACGCCTGCCCAGGGCATGGGCAGCTCTGGACCCCGGCTGCCTGGCAGTGCCCCTCGAGGCCAGCTCTCCACGCCAGCCGCCTCCCCAGGGTCCAGCTCCCAGTGAAAGCCTTGCGAGTCTCCGAGTGTTCTCAGGATGAGACAGTCTCGCCTCGCCCTGAGGGTCTTTCGCGGTCTAGGCCCCTGACCCACCTGGGCCGCTGCCCCTTCGCGCCCTACGATGGTTTCTCCAGCCCCTCCCGGCCTCGGGACCCGGGCACCAGCTGGCTCCACTTCCTGGAATAATCCACACCATTCCTCGGGCTCCTGGGTGAGGGTCTCCTCCTTAGAACACCCCGCGCCCTCTCCCGCCTCCTGGTCTGCCTGCCATCACCTCCCAGCTCTGTCCATATCGTAAACGTCACCCCTCTGCAAGCAGGGACACTGCCAGGCCGTCCGTGACCCCTCCCCGGCTGGGCGACTCTGGCCTCCCTCGGCTCCCTAGCAGGGAGGGGTCAGCAAGCCCGTCCTGCACCTGGGGCAGCCGCGGGGGTCGAGTCTGAGGACAGAGGTCCGCGTGTCTGGTCAGGGTCTCTCGGGGGCAGGGCCTAGCTCCCTTGGCTGCCCTCACGTCTCTGCTCTGCTTGGGCCTGGGGAGGAAGAAGCCCCCCGCGTGTCTCCCAGCTCCCCGGCCCCTCACAGCTGCCACTGACCACTTCCCCGTCCCCAGCGCTGGCTGTACCCACGGCCTGGCACGTTTTCTCTCTGTGCCTCTCTCAGGCCCTGCTTTGCTGTCCCCGCTCAGCCTGGGGACTGTGGACCTCAGCCCCGTCTGCCCCCACCCTGCTGGCCTCCAGGACAGCGCCCGCCACGCCCCCTCCTCAGTCCCCGGCTCTGCCCAGGGCAAGTTCTTGTTTTCAAATTAGCCTGTTTACAAGGTTTTGCACGAAATTTAAGTACTCCTGGAAAACATTCTCTCTAAAAAGTGAAAGCATTTCGGAGAAACATCCCCTTTGACCCAGTGGCCGCTCCAGGGCCCCCTCCTTCCCCAGGTAACCGGCCGAGCGGTCTGCTGTTTGCGCTCGGAGCGATTTCGAAACGCAGCCCGTGCACGTGACGCAGTCCCGAGGCGCGGTCCGGCTACGCGGTGACACGAGACGCGCCGCCCGCCGGGTTCTGTCCGTGCGTGCTCTCACGCAGCGCAGGTGGCGGGGCTGCCGTGTGGGAACACGTCGCAGAGCTTGCTCCCGGGGCGGCCTCGCAGCCGGCCTCCGCGGTGCTCTGCAAGCGTCACGTGGCCGGTGGCCGCCTGTGGTCAGCGAGGCTCAGGGCAGCACCCCTGAGCCGTCGCCAGGGGACCCAGGGGAGGGGCCGCAGGTCTGCGGTGGCCGTTCCATGTGGCCCCCGGCCACCTCCTGCTTCCCCTGCCCTCTCCGTGCCCCGGGCCCACGGTCAGCCCGACGGAGGTCCTCGCCCTCACGTCTCTGCTCTGCGGCATGCTGCCCACCCTTCTGTCCCCGTCCCCGAAGCCCCAGCCAGTTTCCTGCAGACGGGGGCCGGGCCCGCTGCCCCTCTGCCTGCCCCCTCGAAGCCCCTTTGTAACGCTCGGCGGTGGGTCTTCAAAATCCCCAACCTCTGGCCTCATCTACCAAGGTCCTGACCCCTGCCCTCGGCCACCCTCCCATGTCTCCCCACGGTGCCCTCCTGGTGAGCTCTGTCCCTTCCCCACTGTTGGCATCCTGCAGAGCCGACTCCAGTGTGCCCTCGAACCCCCGCCCCGAGCCCGCCGAGCCCTGACTGAGCCCCCTCTGCTCTCCGGCTGTTCCCGTCACCTTCCCCACTGCACAGCCACGGGCCTGCACCCCCGGCCCTGCACCCCCGGCCCCTCGGCTCAGCCCCAGGCTACACGGGTCCGGCTCCCTGGCCTCTCTGCGCGTGCGCCTCGGGCTGGCGACGGTCCGCGTCTCCCCGGACTCCCGGGCAGCAGGCTTCGGGGGCCCAGCTCTGCCCGCTGGCCGCCCTGCTGGTCCACGCAGCTCCCTCTCAGCCGCCACCTCCCCAGCCCCCTCTTATACTCCACTGCCCGCTGGCCTGGAGAAGAGAGGCCCAGCCTGTCCCCCCAACCTCCGGGGCTGTCCAGCTGCCATCGAAGGCCCCCCATCCAAGTGTGCCCAGCTTTCTCCCCTCTCCCCAGGTCCCCGCACACCGCTCCCCACCGGCCGTGCGTGCTCTTGCCAGTTCTCCCATCCCCCAAACCAACGAAACCCTCTCTTGACTCCGCCACCCGTGGCTGTCACCCTGCCTCTGTGCGGCGGCGGCGTCCAGGCCAGGCAGTGCCCGCCAGGTTCTGGCGACCCCACCCGTGCGTCTCCAGCCCGGGCCCGGCGTACACTGGCCCATCTGCTGGGCCGCCTCCCCGGGGCGTCTCCGGATCTGGATGGAGCACGGCGCGGCCGTCCTGGAGCTCAGTCCCCCGTGGCTGCTCCTCCCACAGCTCCGCGCTCTGTCCGGAGGCCAGGCAGGAACCCCGGGCACAGCGCTTGCCTGACCCGGCTGCAAAGGCACCCAACATGGCCTCAGGACAGGGACATTACAAGGGGGACTCCCACGCCCTCGGAGCCAGGGGCAGGGCAGTGCAGATGCATCACGACCCGGCCATGAGGTCCCCTGGCCCCTGCTTGCTCTGTGTAGCTGGGTCCCGCCCCAGGCCCTTTGCACCTGCCGCCTCCAAGGCGGGGTGGGGTGGGGGGGGGTGCAGCGGGCTCTTCCCCTACACCTTCGGGCTCTCTGCGGTCCTGCCCCTGGCATTCCCCACCATCGCGCTGGCCGTCTCATTCCTGCCTCTGTGAACCACGGTGGTCAGCCCCGAGGTCAGGGGCTCCGTTCTCTGCCCCGAGGGCAGGGGCTCCGTTCCCCGCGTCGCAGCTGCCAGCCTAGTGCCTGGCACACAGTAGGTGCTCAGTGAGGACCGTGGCGGACGCGGGACTGTCCGGGTCAGCCCCGGGAGGCTGGCCAGCAGAGATGCCAAGGTGCTTGGCCAGTGTGCATGTGTGTTCGGGCGAGTGTGTGTGCTTGGGCACACGCATGTATACGTGCCCACGCAGACTTGACCCAGAGCTTCGCCCAGGGCCCTACGATGGGAGTAGGTGAAGGCTGGGAGCTGGCATGCGGAGCAGAATCTGGGGGCGGGGGCAGGGCCGAGGGAGCTGGGGTGGCCGCCCCCAGCCTGGGGACAGCAACCCTGTGACTCAGCCGACCAGGGCTGGGCTGCGGCTGCAGCTGACGAATGAGCAGGCAGCCCCCCCGGCCCCCGGCCACACCCAGCGCAGTTTCCCTTGTCCAGCCCCCACTCCTAGGGCAGGATTCCTGAATCAGCCCCCCTGAGGCGGGAAACAGGCTGGAGGCCGGGCACAGGGGCCGGGTTTGGGGTCCCTGATGGGGGCTGGTCGTCCAGGCCTGGAATCTAGGATCTAGCCCCTTTCCTGGCACCTGGATGAGACTCGTGAGGGGGGACGCGTGGGAAGAGCCCCAGGGTTGAGGCTGCAGCCTTCCTGGGGAAGTGGCAGGGACTTCCTGCCCGCCTGGGGGCCTGGGCCCGCCTTCTTCCACCCACAATGCCGCCCAGCTCCTGAGGCCCAGGACCCCTGAGCTGGGAGCCCCCTGCCAGCCCTCCCTCCACGCAACCCCGGGCTCCTTGCCGCGGACTCGGTGCCCCAGAGGTGGGCCCAGCCCCCATGCTCTCTGTGCTGGGGACATGGAGCAGCCGGCCTGGGGCAGGCTCCCCCCACCCCCGTGGAGTGGCAGCTCCAGCAGACCAGGGAGACAGGCCCCCAGAGGCGGGCCGGGCTGGGGTGGGCGAGCAGCGGCTGGAGACCTCGAAGGCGGGACAGGTGGTGAGAGCCGGCACCTCTCTGGTCCTCCAGCCACGGAGAGCGACCCGGCAGGGTCCCTGTCCACTCCGGTTCCCTCACGCAGTCAGTCCCAGTGCCGCCCAGTGCCCCCGTCTGCCTGGCCCAGGCTCCGCCCCCTCATCTCGCATGAGTCCAGGGCTCAGCTCGGGTCCGCTCTGGGTGCCCCTTGCACCCCTGGGTCTGGGCGCTCCCCATGACCCACCCCACGTGGACACACAGCAGGTTCTTGGTGCCATGTGTGGAGGGCTGAGGCCTCTGCCTACCCCCACCGTGGGGGTCCAGCCCCTGGCTGTGCTCCTTATGGATAAGCGGGGTGCTGCTGCACCCCACACCCACCCTGAGCCTGACCGTCCGGGAAGCGGGTGAGGAGGGGGCGAGCAGGAAGGCCCCGAGGGCTCCAGCCCCATCTGCACATATTTAGGAAGCCCTGCTCCCCTTTGCTCCCGCACCCCTCCTTCTCAGGCCAGCGAACATCCCCAGCTCCCTGGCTCACCTGCCCTGCGGTCACCTGTGGCCTCACCGCAGGGCCTTTGTCCTTGAGGTTCATACCCGGCCTGGGCTCAGTTACATGCAAAAGTGAGAGCCAGCCTTGGGCCCCCTCTCCATGTCCGTGAGACAGGGACGTGAAGGGGTGCCCCATGAGGTGATGTGGGTCAGACCTGCCGACCTTGCGACCCTGGCCAGTCCCTGGTCCTCGCTGCACTGAAGCCTGCCCCCCGTCCCAGGGAGGGTGGCTCTCGGCCATTTCCCGTCCTGACAGACTACAGGGCGCTGTGAGCATGGCACGCAGGTGCCCGGCGCAGACCTAGGTGGTCGGCTGGGAGGTCCTGGGGCAGGCAGGGCACACCCCCCAGGTTCCTGGCTGGGGCCCCGTCCTGGGGCTCTGGCTGCTGCCTCTCCCATCCCCACGCAGCCTGCGTGGGAGAGAGGAGGGCTTCAGGCGAGGGTGGGGCCACCGGGATGAGAGAGACAGGCGCTGGACGCAGGGGCCCCCCTTAGCCCAGTCCACAGGGGCTCCGGGCGCCCCGCCTGCCAGGCCCACCGCGGGGCTCTGCCGCCCTTGGGCTGCTAACCCGCCGGCTCGTCCAGAAGCATCTCCATCCGCTGCCAGTCGGGGAAGCGGGGAGGGTCCTCCCCTGGGCCCTTGCAGGGTCTCAGCTACCCCGAGTCTGTGCTTCCCCCAACCACAAGGGCCCGGCAGCCGCCCGTGAGCCTCGTGACGCAGACTGCTGTGGATGGTCTTGTCTGCCACATGTGGTGGCTCGTGCTGCCCGGGGGCATCTACTCGTCACCAGCAGGAGGTATCTGCGTGGGGACGCGTAGTGGGTGGGTGGGGAGGGCACAGGACCAGGTCGAAACGGGAGAGCAAACTGGTGCTGTCCAGCAGGGCGTCTGTCCCCTGCCTGCCACGACCTTCAAACTCACAGACCCCAGGCCGGCCCACCTGCAACCCCCGTGTGGGTGACAACAGCCCGCACGCTCCTGCCTACTTCAGCGTAGCCTCCGTGTGGAAGCCAGTGACCTTAGGAAGCCCTGGCTCTGATCCTTAGGTGTGAGGCCAGGTGGCCAGGGCGCTGGAGGGGACAGATGGGAGATGTCCTTGGGCGGTTGGAGGCCTGAGAGCCACCGAGTCAGAGGGGGTTCTCCCGGGAAAGCCCACAATGCTCAGAAGGTAAGCGGAAGGGCGGGGAGGCCTCCACCCAGGAGGGGGCCAGGCCGGCCTGCGGGCTGATGAGGGACTCAGGCCCGCCCTTCCTGCTCCTGGGGCTGCGGGGAAAGAGCATCTTGGGACAGGGTCGGGCGGGAGGACCCAGGCAGAGCAGAGGGACAGGGAGAGGGAGAGGGTGTGGGCCGCAGGCCTCCGGGAAGGTGTGGTCACCCGCTGTCACAGTGGAAGGCCCCCCCACTCGCCCCCCCAGGGCCTG
Organism: Pteropus medius; assembly: GCF_902729225.1. Classification (NCBI taxonomy): domain Eukaryota; kingdom Metazoa; phylum Chordata; class Mammalia; order Chiroptera; family Pteropodidae; genus Pteropus; species Pteropus medius. Next base: position 1,612,107 of record NW_024350923.1, on the reverse strand, counting down.
CATCCAGGGGCCTTTGTAGCTCCTGGGTACCGCACAGCTTTTGGGAGACCCGCCTGGGCAGGAGCCCAGGTCCCTCTGCCAGCCTGAGTTAAAGGTGGGGAGCGGGGCGCCCGCCTGTGAACCTTCCTCTCCCCGCTGCCCCACCCCACAAGCCCCAGCCCCCCAGGTACCCAGAGGGCTCCTGTCCGGGGACCTCCCAGTCCTGAGTCTGCACGTGCGGTGTGACGGGCCGGCCCGTCCTGCCTCCTCGCCCACTCTCCCGCTCATCCCAAAGGCGCTCACCTTTGCCCCTCAGAGCCCTGGCCCTTTGGCCGGCCATGTCTTCCTCCTCCTTGCCAGGGCGCCGTCAACCTGCTACCCTCCTGAACCGACGCTTGCCCCCTCCGTTCTGGAGGTTTCCCGCCATCGGCAAGCAAACCCGCTGCAGGCGCTGCCGTGGCTGCCGCGTTCTCCGTCCCGGTCCCTAGACCATGAGCCGTGGCCAGTCCACGCTTTCGCAGCTTTAGACATTATCTACTGACGGCCTAACGTGGAGACGGAGGCCGAGACTTCCTTCTCGCCTGTCCTGCCATTCTCCTATTCCCCTGATAGTTATATTGTAATTCTGGGCTCAATAAACATGCACTGCTTGTACTTTATGTAGACATTATATCTTTATATCCCATTTATTCACATAGAATGCACTTTGTGTAAACATGTAACTTTATGTCATATTTATTTACACAAAATGTACTTTATGTACATATTATTTAACTTGACGTCACTACGTAAATGCCATTTTCAGCTGGATCACAGGGTTTTCTGTGGGGACGACTTTTCGTTTTCCTCAGGGTTAAGAAGTGCCTTCATGTTTTGCTTAGTTTTTAATGCATCTGTCACTAGTTCATTCTCGAGCTCTCTGCCGGAATTGTGAAACTGCTATTCCTTCTGTTGAGAACACCAGCGACCTATCAGCTTCATCGTTTTTTCTCCTAGAAGTTTCTCGCTGGGCACTAGAAGGACTAGTTGTTCTCTAGGCCTGCTACATAGTCATAATGCTAGAACTCTTGCCCTAGTCATGCTGGGAATTTCCTTGGTGTCTCTCTCTCTCTTTCTCACCTCTCTCTCTCTCTCTCTCTCTCTCTCTCTCTCGTGTTGGATTCCCTTGCTTCTTGGATTCTATATTTCTCTTTCTTGGTTTCTTCCTCATTGTGCTGGAGAAGATCCTGAAATAACTTTCTGAGAAAAGGCACATGGCAGGTAAAACTTGACTGTGTTTGTCTGAGAATGCCTTTAATCTACTCTCACACTCGAGAGTCTGACTGGGTATGGAATTCTAGACTGGAAAGAGTGTTCCTCAGAAGTTTGAAGACGTGTCTCCACGACATGCTCGCTGCCTTCGTTGCTGTTGAAAACTCTGATGCCATTGGATTCACCATCCTCTGTATGTGACCCATCCACTTTTTCTCTCTGGAAACTTCGGGTGTCCCCTTTATTGCCAATGATGTGCCCTCACTCTGGGAACTGAGGATGGGAGAGGTAAGGGTCTTACTTTTTCGCATACAAATTTTCATTGAGTTTTTACCACGAAAGCTTATTTTCTATCACAGCTGCTCTTGGTGCCCTTATATTCAGAACCTCTCAGGTTCAGCTTCTCTGGGGACTAAGCTTCCTGCCTTCGGCCTGGCTGGGGCATGGACAGTCCTTGGCTTCATGGGGTGGGGCCGAAACCTGCGGAGCATCTGCTGCTCGGATCAACCTTCGCTGAATCTCTTCCAGCCTCAGCTTTGAGGACACCTGGGCTCCCGTCCTTGAGTCTGTCCGGAGCTTAGGCTGGGAGCCGGCTCGTTCTTGCTGGGTCCGTCTCCTGCAGCCCCGGTGTCTACATTCCTGGGTCTCCACCGGCTCTTCTGCTTCCCGATTTCTAAACTTTCGTCAACATTTTTTTTTGGGTATCTCCCTTGTCTTCTGTCCTGTCCGCTGTAGCCTTGTTGATCTACACCTTAAAATCGCTTAATGGCTTCCCCGTCGTTTTGGTGGGGCGGTAGGGCGTGGAGGTGGACACACAGTTCTTCGCCGTGTTTGGCCAGAGGAAGCACACTGGCTTTTCTTTCCGTCTTTGCTCTTCGTCTGAGCTTTTGTCCCTGGCATCTCAGGGCTCCGGTTACCAGTGACCTCCCAGGGGCCACTTCACGCTATCGCGTGTCCTGACTTCTCAGAGTTTTCCTCCGGGGGGGCAGGTCCCTCCCTGCAGAGGCCCTTCAGCTCCCGGGACCCACACGCTCCCGAGTTTCTCTCCTCTGCGGCCCTCCTTTCTCTACCGGCCACTGCGCGGTGGCCATCTCTGTCCTTGTTCCCCTGCAGGTGGCTGCTCCCTCTGCTGCTGACCTCACCACGCGCACTCACTCGGTGGCGGTTCCTGGTTTGGATGCTCGGGGTCAGACGTGCCACAGAAACCCGGCCCCGCCCTCCCCACTTTGGCGTCTCAGAAGCATCTGGAATCGACATGGCCTGTCCTCCCGTCATCTTCATCCCAGGAAAGGGCGGCGCTGGCCGCCAGTGGGAGCGTCTTCCTCTCACGTACCCGAGTTCTTTCCACCCAGCTTCCAAACCCCGTGCAAGTTACTCTGTGGCAAAGATGCCTAAGTCTCCATGGCCATCGTCTCCTTTTTAATGAACAGAACCCAGAATTAAGTGGGGTGCTTGGCCGCCTGCAGCAGCGATTTGCTTTCCCGGGGACCCTTGTGGTGACTTGGGGTGTGTGTGACAGTCTGTTCCATGGAAATAAGGGGAGCTGGAGAAGGTGGTTTCTGTGTAGGGTGTTTTCCCTCCTTCCTGCTGCCGGAATGCAGCTGTGATGGCGACCGCAGGAGCAGCCATCGGGGGCCATGGGGACAGAAGCCCTGCGTTGCAGACGGTGAAGGGGAGAGAGAGAGAGGAGGGCCTCGTGCCCCACTGCCATGCGCCGTCAGCCCCGGGTGTCCCCCCTCGGCCGGAACCCCTCGGGTGACAAAACTGTCTCTTGATTATCGTCTCAGAAACAGAAGGGACCGACCCTCTGCCCCGAATCTGGTGCATCCCCTCTTTGCCAACTGCTCACTCTACGTTCCCGGACACCCCCACTCCGTCCCTCACGTGGCTCACAAGCACGGAAACCAGAGCGTGTCGCCTCTGGGCTTGGAGCTTAAGCCTTTCCTGTGGCTTCTCATCAACCCAAAATAAGTGCGAACCCCTTACGGGGGCTGCCAGGCCCCGACCTGGCCCCTGCCCCCCAGTCCGAGTTCCACTGGCCCGAACACTGCGACACCTGAACGCTCCCGGCTCTCTCCCCCGGGGACCTCAGGACTGACACTTAGGGGACTCGTGGACAACCCAGGGAACGGGCGAGCTGTGAGCCAGCGCACGTGTTAGCACTGGGGAGCACAGGAACCTTCTAGGGCCCAGGCGGAGGGGAGGCCTGGGCCTGGCCGCCAGCACCACGAGGCATCAGGAGGGGCCGAGGGTGGCGCGGGCAGCCCTCCTCTGCTCACGGACATCCGTCCAGCTCCCCGCCTCCCACTCGGTTTCTGCTCTGCCGTGGCCTCCTTGGAGAGCTCCATCCACCCCCGTTCCCGCGGCCCTCCCCGCTTTCCTCCTCCGGGCCCTGCGGCTCCGGAGCCCGCGCCCCGCCCCCAGCGGCCCTGGCTCCCTGCCCGGCCCTCCCGACCAGCGTTTCCTGAGGAAGGGGTTTACGTGGCCTCCCAGCAGCGCGTGCCCCTCCAGGCACCCAGTAGGTGCTCGAGCCACCGAGTCGGTGGCTCCCTGCGGCAGGCAGGGCTGGGGTCGTGAGATGGGGGGCACCCAGGGGAGCCCCGGTTACCCTGCACTTCATCTGCTCGCCCCCAGGCCCACGGGTGGTGGTGGGCTGGGGTGCCGGGCAAGCCCCATTCCACGCCCCAGAGCCGTTTCCACACCGTGGGTGCTCGGCTGCGGCCCTCCCGGGCGAGGGCTGCGGAAAGCAGGGGAGGGGGCGGGCGGGGGCGGGGGGCCCCGAGGCCCGGCCTGGCGCGCCCTCGGCACCGTGGCCTCCGGGTTTCCGTGCCTGTCTGCGTGTAACCGCACGGCGGTTTCCATCGGCGCTGCCAAGTGGCGGCTGCCGCGCCTGGCCACGGGTTCTGATCCCCGACAAGCCTGCTCTCTGTCAGGCAACCCTGGGAAGCCGGGGAGCCCGGGGGGCCCCAAAGAGTTAAGCTGCCCTCCACCACGCTGGTCTCCATTTCTTCATTTTTCAAAGGCTGGGCCCTCTTTCCTTCCAAGTCACAGCTGACATGAAATGTAGCCTTAAAATGCAGCTGACGTGAAAAACAATAGCAGTCCGTCGGAGAGGCTCTGCTGCGGGCTGCGCGGCCCCCCGCCCCCCAATAATTACTCAAGACATGGGCGTGAGCCAGGTCTGGTTAGGTAACAGGCTGCCTGCTCTGGAGACTGAGAACTCACACGATCTCCGCAGACAACAAAATGTTTTCCAGGATGGCGGGGAGGGCGAGGCCCCGGGGAGAGGGTGGGGGGCAGGAGGGGCTGAGACCAGGCCGGGTGTGGGGGTCTAAGGGAGGGCCTCCTGGGAGCCCCAGGGATGTGGCCCGGCGATGTGGGAGACGCGTTTGCAGGAAGTGCCTTTCCTGCCCCCTCTCTGCTCTGGCCCCCACCCTCGGCCCGGTCCCCGGAGCACGGGGCCACCCTGGCCCAGCACTGTACCGGGCGAAGCGTGGGGGGAACTCATTCATACTGAAGTGTGAATGACTGCCCGCACTGGGCACGTCCCCCGCCGCGGAGGAAGATAATTACTAGTCTGTTTACTGTCCCCGGCCCGCTGCACAGGACGCCCTCGGGGCAGGTCCACATACTTTCCCTGTGTTCCCAGAGCCTCGTGCATAGCAGACATTCAGAAAATACTTGTCGAACACAAAGACATCTCACCCAAAGAAAGAAGTGTCACTGGTGTGACTTCGGGTGCCCCCTGGGCGGGGCCCCCTGCAGCGGCTGGCATGTGGGTGGTGGTGGCACTCCCGCCTCCCGACCCCCGGGCTCTGGGGCCCTCCCGCAGGAGCCGTCCGCCTCCCCGGAGGGGGTCTGAGTGCAGGCAGGCAGAGGGCTCAGGACGTGGGGGGCAGGAGGCCCTCCCTCAGCCTCCCTGTCCGTCTGGGGCTGCACCCTAGCGGCCGGCCGCGGCCCAGGCCTGGGAGCGCCCGAGGTGCCGGCCGCAGAGGGAGGGGTGCCCAGCGCCCGCCGGCCTCAGCTACGCCTTGGGGGAGCACCGCTGCCCACGCCCTTGGGGCCCTTTTCCCTCTGTGACCAACTCTGGGTACGAGGCCATGCCTCTCCGGGCCCCTCCCACCTGGGTCTCGGCCCCGGGCTGAGGTCAAGCCCGCCACGCCTCCTGCTCTGTCCCCACACGCAGACCCACTTGTGGCCGGTGGAACTGGCCTGTGGCTTCCCCAACCAGGACCTTCTGGCTTCTGTCGACACCCAGCCAACACCACCCCAAATGCCCACATCCTCGTCCAGTCACCCAGGCCACAAGAATTTATGGGACAGTTACTATGTGCCGCGTGGGGTGACCCAGGCAGTGAGTCCTGTCCCCACTCAGTCTAGTGGGGGCAGGGTGTACGAGGCGGTAGCACCGAGCCGGACCACGTACAGAGCGCCATGGCTCTGCATGGCCACCCCCTCCCTCCAGACCACACGGCGCACCCCTTCTCCCAGGTCCCTGCCCTGAGCTCCCCAGCTCTCCTGCCAGCTGCTGCCCCAGCCTCTGGATCGCCAGCTTGTCATTCTGCAGCCCTCGAGTGGCCCCTCTGCCTCTTTCTCTCCCCCCACGATCTCTTGCCAAGGGGCCTCGTTCACACCCCTTCTTCAGGTGGGGCGCTCTGCACACCGATCACTCTGCAACGTGCGTTTTCAGCTCCGATCTCTCCTCTGAGCCTTGCGCCCTAACTGCAAATGGTGCCTCCACGCAGACATCACAGACACGTCAGGTCACCCTCTGCCATGTCCCCAGTGGGAATGACTATAGGCTCCCTCCCTAAGCACGGCCATCCAGAGCCTGGGGCCGGGGTCCTTCCTGAGGACGCCCCTCTTTTCCCTCCTTCTCTGGTGCCTGCACAAGTCTGCGGATTTTGCCCCCTAAACATCTCCTGCCTCCGCCGTTCTTCCCACCTCCTGGTCCCGTCTCCCCCCTGCCTCCCAGGACCCCCGCCCCCCGGAGCAGCCGTCCTCTGCTCACACTGGGCCGGGGTCTCCCCAGTTCTCCAGCATGGGGCCCACTGTTGCCTGCTTCCCATGCCTTCCTCTGTCTTGGTTTGTTCCCACCTGCACAACTTTCTTAGAAGAAGTGCAGATTTTACGAACCCTCGCGTGCTCGAAAAGGCCTTTTTGGTACCCTCACCTTTGACAGATACTTTGGCTGGGTATAGAATTATAGTTTCCTTCAGAATTTGGAAGGTGTCTTTGTAACTCCCGACAGAAGGCCAGCCCATCTAGAGGGCCACCGCTTGGCAGGTCAGCTGTTCATTTTCTAAGAAGATTCCAGGGTGTTCTGGAAAGCGCGTGAGGACGTGGGGCTGTCTTCGGTTCCAGTTCTCGGTGGGCCCTCCTTTAATTTCCGTTTCCTGCCGCTGCGTCTCTCATCTCCCTTCTGGAAGGACCGGCGTTGGCCGCCGGAGCCCCTTGGACCGCATCTGTGTGCCTCTTGGCTCGTCTTTCTTATTTTCCATCTCTGTCTTTATTCCGCTTTCTGGGAGATTTACTTCCATCTTTTACTGAGGTTTTTTTTTTTTTTTTTTTATTCAGCAGCATATTTTATATTTCCAAGAACTCTTTCTGGTTCTCTAATTGTTTCTTTTCCGTAGCATCCTGTGCTGGCCGAATGATTCTATTATATTCTTGAATTTCAGAGTGATCTTATAAATGCAGACTTTTTTGTCCTATAGCTCCACGGCATGCGCCCTTTGGGGTGTCCCGCCATCCTCACCCTGCGTGCCCTGCACGGTCTAGCCCTGTCTAGCAGCAGGCCTCCCTCACCCCTCTCTCTCGGCCCATGCTCAGCCCTCTGCTTTCTCTCAGATCCGCAGACTAGGCATGTTCCCTCCCGCCTCGGGGCCTCCGTGCACGTCGCCCCGTCTGGAAGGCTCTCTCTGTCCCTCTGCTTAGCCTAGGGAGTTCCCACTTGTGCTTTGTGTTCAGATCACGGCTGCTTCCCGAGGACACCTTTGCTAACTACCTAGACAGGGTCGCAATCCCTGCTACGTGCCACCTTAGCTGTCACTACAGCACTCACTGTGAGTCTAACCAAATACCTGTCCCACCTCCTAGAGGGTAGCCCCCTTGTCCGTCGCCGTACCCCAGAGCTGGTGTCCCAGCACTGCCGTGACGAGCTACCACACCCCTGGTGACCCTCGCTCACTCACAGCTCAGCGGTCAGGAGTCTCACTGGGCTAAAATCGGCATCGTCAGAGCTGCGTTCCTGCCGGAGGCTCCAGAGTCTGTCCCCTTCCTGGCCTTTCCCAGCTCCCGGGGGGCGCCTGCACCCCTCGGCTCGTGGCCCCTCCTCCACCAGCAGAGCGGCTTCTTCCCTCCCCTCCGACCTCCGCTTCCATCGCCGCACCCCTCCACCGGCTCTGACCCCTGCGCCCCTTACAGGGACACTTGTGAGGATGCTGGGCCGCCCAGATAGCCCAGGGCGATTTCCCATCTCGAGACCCCTGGTCCCGTCTGCACAGTCCCCTTTGCCACGTGAGGGCACGCGTTCACGGGTGCTGGGGATTAGGATGGGGACATCCTAATGTTGTGACGTGGTTGTGACGTGACCGTGGTGTTCATACGTGCCCGCCCAGCGGCGACCCGGCGCCGGTGCAGGTAGCTGGGGTTTCCCAGACGAAGCGCCCTTTAAGAAGACGCCTCGAGGGCAGCGGGCGAGGGCGAGAAGGAGCCGCGGCAAAGACCGCGAGGCGGGCAGGGGCCCCCGGCGGGACGGTGCCGGGACGAGAGGCCAGGCTCGCCTCAAGGCCCAGAAGCCACTGTGAACAACCCAGAATTACAACGGGGGGAGGAGGGCAAGGGTCGGTGACCCTGGGGGGGGTCGGCGTGATTCTGCCCTCACAGGGCCCTTCCGCGGGCCGCTTGCCTTGGTGTCCCCAAGGCTTTTCACACCCCCCGCATTCCTCAGGCTCAGGAGTGATGAGCTCCCACCCCATCTGAGCCCACCCAGCCAGCTCCCAGGGTCCCCTGCCACCCGCTGCCACAGCAACAATCCAGAACACACGGCATGGCGGCCCCACCTGCAACCTTTCAAGAGCTTCCGCCGGGGCTGGTGCGAAGACCCGGGCTGCGGGCTTCACGCCACGCTCCCCCCGCCCCGCTCTGCCTTCCTGTCCTCGCTCACCGCCCGCCTGCCTGGCCCGGGGCCTTCGCACATGCTGTGCCTTCGGCACCTGGGGTCACGACCGCGAAGCCCAGGGAGCGCTGGGCTCCAAAGCTCGCCTGGTGACAACGACCCACCCACGAGCCTGAGAGGAGCAGTCACCAGACACCTGAGGAGCCTGACCCAGCCCCGGGGGACAAGAGCCTCGCTGAGGGGGGAGGGGGCGAGCTCGCACGTGGGGACGCAGCATCGGCGGAGTGAGTCTACTCGGGCTTTTGAGCGGATCCCATCCTCAGAGAGACATGGAGGGTCTGGGCTCCCCCACGACGCAGCGCGGCCGGTGGGAGAGGAAGTCGAGGATGAAGGGAAAGCGAGGGAACGTGGAGGTTCCAGACCCCGCAGAGGAGCAGGCACCAAGGCGCACATCCGAGACCAGGCCACGCGCGTGCCCGGAGCACGGAGAGGAAGGGTCCGACGAAACCCATCAGCCCCGGAATCCGCAGCATCCCTGGCTCCCGGAGCGCCCCGCTGCGACGCCAACATGTCACGGCCGGAAAACAAACCAAAAATAAATAAGGACGTAGGAGAACCGGGTGACTCAACCGGCGAGTTAACTCGGTTAACGGAAAAGGCTCTGGGGCCGCCACGCATACGCTAAAAGGTCGCAAAGGTGACCCTATTAGGCCCCAAAGGAAAAGTCAATACATATCAAAAAAGTCTACACTTTGAAGTAAAACGGGCAAGCAGTAACAAAAAAAGAGGGAAAAAATCAATAGACCTGGAAGTTAAAAAATACATAGTTCTAAATGATTCTTTAATCAAAGAGAAAAATGAAATAGAAATTAAATTTAGAACAGATTCACAAATTGAGGATAACATGCCAAACCTGTAGGATGATGCTACCAAGACGGTATTTAGAGGAATATTAATAGTAGTTTTAGAAAACCAGAAAGGCTGAAAATAAACGTGCTAAGCTGTCAACTCGAGAAGCTAGAAAAGGAGCATCAAAATAAATACACAGAGAATAAGGACGGATGAAAGAGGACTTTAGCCAAATACAAACATTTTTATCAAAATGGAATTGGTTAATGAAACCAAATGCTCATCGTTTAAAGAGCAAATAAAATAGATAAGCTTTAAGTCAGTAAAGTCACAAAGAATTGGGAATGAAAACTGAGTGATAACTACTGAGGCAGAGTACATTGGATAATTAAAAGTTATTATGCTTTTTAATTTTATGCCCATAAAATTCCAAACTTGATGCGATAGATATAGGTTTTCAGGGAAAAAAATCACACGAGGCGACTTACGAAGTGGGAACCCCGAGAAGCAGAAGCCCACGGGAGACAGGGTTTCAAGCCTAGTTTTGGGGGTGATTTCTACAACGTTCTCGATCCCAGACAACGCATTCCACTACACGGGCAAAGATGGGGGTGCTGCCCAACTTATCTTGGGAGACAAAACCAGGCCCCCAAACGGGGCAAGGAAACACGAGAGGATCCTAGGCCAAAGCCAGCCGCGGACACGGACGCCCGAATCCTCCGCTGCGTGGATGCGGATGGAACCCAGCAGCCTGAGAGAGTCGGGGCCGTGTAGGTGCCTGGGACGCAGGCTCGGTTCGACCTCGGGAAGCCAAGCAACGCTCTAGGCCGCACGATCCAGCGTTTTGGCCCGTTTTAGGTGTGTTTTCAGCTGGACTTCCACTCCTGGGTTCCTGATTGCTGAGCTCCTGGCTCGTCCAGGGCAGGGCCAGGCGGGGCTCACGCTGGCTCGCTGGCCTCCCGCTCTGCTTTGCCGGGTGACCTCCATCTCCTTGCCCCCCGCCCCAGCTCATCACCGGGCACACAGTAGGGACTCAGAGGACCCCTATGGACCCAATCTGACGTTCGCTGTGACTCGACGGAGCTGGGCGGAGACTTCCTGACCCAACCGCGTTTCTGGCACCAACAGGCTGACCTTGGGGTGGAAAGGAAGGAGAGATAGGGGCACAGAGTGTGGGCAGAGGGGATGAGAGACAGCCAGCGGCGACGCCCGAAGTCCCAGTCTCCCCTTTCCAGTGAGATGAGACTGAGGGGGGCCGGGGACCCCCGGATCTGGGGGTGTACAGGGCCAGGTGTTCCCCAGCTGAACCGGCCCATGGTCATAGGCTGGGCCTCTCCGGAGACAGAGAGCACGAGAAGGCGGGGGTGCCTCTCTGGGAGCCCCTGCCAAATGCTTTCGCCTTGTGCTGTGTCCCTAGCATCCTCTGGTCCAGCGTGACCCACACTCCCTGAGCATCCTTGGGCCAAGCATCCCACGTGGAGCAGCCCCGTGCGGGGCACCCGGCTGGACATTGGAACGGTGGGCAAAGCCGGGCGGGCTGGAAAGATCGAGTTCTAAAAGGGCCGGGAGGACGGGGCCTGGGGCGTCCGACGAGGGCTGCGTCCGAGCCATTCCCACCCCGGGCTTCGGCGGCCGCTGCCTCGGCCTGGTCTTTGCCGCGCTGGCTCTTTCTTGCCGTTTGGGTCCCGGTCCCTCAGAGACGCCCTCCTGGTTCTAGGCCCCTCTGTCACGAACCCCCCGTTCCCGCTTCCATGGAGCTCCCCGCTCGTCTGTGGGGGACGCGTTCCGAGGCCCGAAGCGCGTCGTCGTCCGGTTTCCCGCCCGCCGTTTCGAGGCCTCTCCGCTTCGCCGCGCGCTGCCGGGGCTTCGCCAGCGGCGGCCGCGGCTCTCGCCGTGGGTCTCGGCCTCCCGGGCGCGCACCCCTGTTCTCTCCCGGACTCGGGAACGGGCGCCTCTTCCCTTAACGGCCGTGCTCCGCGCTCCTCTCAGGCACAGCCCGTCGCCGGCTCTGCCACCCTCGCCTCACGGGGCCGTCACCACGCCACCCTGACGCCCGTCTGCGAGCCGGGCAGAGGGTCTCATCTGGGGCAGGACGGAGCGGATGGCGGCAGATTTCATCCTGCTCCTTGGAACGGCACGCGCGGTCCGAAGCGTATGAATCGTTTCTGTCTGGAATTTTCCGTTTAATATTTTCAGAGCACGGCCGACCACGGGAAAACAAAGCCGAGGCAAGTCGGACCGCGGATGAGGGGACTGCAGGGTCGTCGCCACGGGCTTGTCTCGTTCCTCCTCCGGGCCCCCGCTTAGCGCCCGTGCGCCCCGCAGACCGCGGCGCCCCTCGCGCCCGCGCCGGGGCTCTGCCACCTGGCCCACCGCGGGCTCCCAGAGATGGGAGCCACAGTAAATGCCGTTGGATCAGGTGATGAGGACCAGGCCAGGGCACTCGTGGGTCCTGCTGGGCACAGTCTCCCTGGGGGAATTCTACTCAGTCTTTTCAAAGGGGCGGGCGAGGCCCCCGGCAGTCAAGCTGGAACGGGAAGCCTAAGGACATTGGGGTCCTGGGGGGCTGGGGCAGGGGCTGGACGGCTGTGCTGGAGGCCACCTGCCCTCCAAAGTGGCAGTGGTCCACCCCCCACCCTCGCCGACATAACTCTGCCGGGGCGGGGGCGGGGGCGGGGGGGTGGGAGAGCGGCAAAGCCACACTGTCTCCCCAGCAGTTGTGGTGACACCTGTTGGAGGACAGTGCAGTGGGAGCCATGTAGCCATGACCATGAGGGCCCGGGAAGAGTCCTGTGAACTGAAGTTTGAGGCTCGGCTTGGCTGGGCCAGCAGCAACTGGAGGCAAGGGAGGGCTGCGCCCGGGGGCGGGGGAGGGGAGCACCGAGTGGCAATGCCCCCAGCACTCGGCTCGGAATGTGCAGCACGAGTTTTGGGGCTGAGAAAGGCCTTTTTGCTTCTCTGAGGACATCTGGGATATGCACGCTGAGCGGGCTGGGCAAAAAAAAAAAAAAGGGTTCAGGACACGCTCCCCTGGTCTTGGGGACAGGAGAGCCTGGGTGCTTTCTGTGAGGGCCACGGGGCGGATGCTCCTGCAGCAGACACCCCAGGCCGAGATGGGGGAGTTTAGACGTTAATGCCTATTCTGCCGTAAAACAGAAACAAGCCTTTGCAGATACTGGTAGTTTGAGAACTGCTGAGTTAAACAAAATTAGGTTCTTTCGCTGGGGGCCCTCTCAGGGCCTTCAGTGTGCAAATGAGCACCTTCTGCACAAACGTGGGGAACAGGCGGGGAGCGGGGAGTGCTTGAGAGGATTCTGAGACTTCTCTGACGGAGGATCTGGGGTCCCCGGCTGGAATTCTGGGCAGCGTCTTAAGGGTTCTGGTTTTCCTCGGCTGTGGGGAACGGTGGTCTTGAGTGGTTCCTGTCCCGTCCCGCGGGCTCTGCCCAGCGCTGTCCCCTGAGCTTTCCTGTCCACGGACCCCTGGCTGAGCCTCCCGAAGGCACCAGAAACCAGCATTGGGGGGCCCGTTCCTTTGTGGGGTGGCCGGTGGCCTCGGTGCCAAACTGGACAACCTGTTGGGCCCCCCGCCTTCCTGGGGCCAACACCACCACTGGGTCAGCTTCATTCTGGGGGCATCGATGCCTGCACAAAGCCGGGGGGCCCAGGGCAGCCACGCGGCCCTCGTCCTGGGGTCCAACAGGGGTTCAGGGAACTGCTCAGAAACTGGCTGGAGCCACGGAAAGAGCTGTCGTGGGTTCTGTCCAATGGAGTTAAAAACATCTGACTGTGACCACAAAAATGCTGGCGTCCGCGGCTGCAAAAACATTTTCATGTGAAATGCAAACGCTGGTGTCTGAGGCGCCTGGGCGTTAACCCGTGGAGGGCAGCGCCGGCGAGCGAGGCGGCCGCGGCCACGGGCAGGGCCGGAGCGGCGAGGGCTGCCGGGCCCCAGGCAGCCTGGGCCTCCAGTGTCCGCAGGGCGGGTCCGGCAAGGACTTGAGGGTCCTGCAGAGGCCGAGGGGCTGCCACTTCCCAGGTCACGCTGCAGCTCACAGACACGAGCCTGTTCATTCGGGGCACCCGGGGCATGGAGCAGGCAGAGCAGACCCCAAAGCGCTCAGAGGATACTGTGGGGTTGGGACACACCGGGTCTGCCCCGTGGGGACGGGGGCCTTAGATGCCGGGGCCCAGCAGGTGGTGCACGGGGCCGAGGGGCGCCCCAGCGCAGTGGGGGTGGCCGAGGGGTCCAGGACCGGCGGTGCTGTCCTCGCCTGTTCCATCCTGGAGTCCAGCCAGAGCACTTGGACCACTGTCCTCTGCCAGTGGCACGCTGGCGTCCGTCTCACAGCATGGCTTCGCCACGGCGAGGTCCCGAGCCGGCCCGTGACAGTGGGGTGGCTCTCCTGGAGGCCTCGTCCCCCGCCCGCCCGCCCGCTGGGGCTCTGTGGTCTCTGAGAGACCCCTGCCCCGGGCCACCGCTGGGCCACAGGGTGGGCGTGAGCTCCCTTCCATGGCCGGCCATCTGCACAAAAGGCGGCAGAAACCTCCCAGACGCTGTGGGATCCCCTCTCCCACGTCGGCCGCTCTGCGACCCGGGGCTTTGACGGCCCTCTGTGGCCACGCACCCCGCTCCTCACACACTCAGGCCCTGGCAGGACAGGGCGGTGCAGCCTCATTTGCAGGAGGAGGAAATGCTGACAGGACTGAAGACCTCTGGGGCCCGGGTGGCGTCCCTGCCCCTGGGATTTGTCGCTGTCCCGAGCCCAGGCCACCAGCTGTTCGCGTCCATCTCTCAGGGCAGCCCTGGCCCAAGGCTGTGTGCACGCCGGGCCCCCAGCACCCGGGCCTGCCAGCCGGGGAGAGTCCAGCTGGCTGTGCCCAGACCCCCTGCCCCCGCCCCCGCCCCCCGCCCCAACAGGTGTGTGGTGACTCAGCAGTGTTAATTTTCCGCACAAGCAGCTGTCGGGGACGGGGAGACCGCCCGGAGACCCCTGAGTGGCCCGCCTCAGGCCGTGGTTGGGGTGGCTCGGCACGGGGCCTCTGGGCCCAATCTTTTTGTCCCCCTCGTCCGGGTGGGGGTTCCAGCACCCCGTGCCCACCCCTCCGCTTGCTCAGGGGCAGAGGTGGGGCCCTCCAGGGAGGGTCTTCGGCCTCTGTGTCCTGTGCCGGCCGCGGGTGGTGGAGCCACAGCCAGGTCACCACACCTTCAAGCCCGGCTGGTTTTCTTGGGGTTGGCGCTGCGATCGGACACCCTGACCCCACACTGGGGCACCGGCTGTGGGGTCTTGAGCCGGTGCCCCGCGTCTGGATCTGTAGATGAGGACTCCAAGGCCCCCTCCCCGAGCCCAGGGCCCACGAGGCCTGCTTGGGCCTCCAGAGAGGAATGTAGGCAGAGCTGCACGCTCCGCCCACACTCCCCCGCCAGCCCCAGGCCGGCCCGGAGGTGCCCTCCCCCCCCCCCACAGCGAGCGGGGAAGCAGACGGGGAGGACCTCTCGTGAGCAGGGAGGAGCCCTGACGGGGGGCAGCTGGAGACCGAGGCCATGGATTCGGCAACGAAAAGTGCAGAACTCCTAAAATGTGTGAGTTTTCGGTATAAGTACATCCCGAATACGTATGTGACGCACAGCAGTGAGCCCACCACTGAGGCCCAGGACACCGTCAGGGACTCGGGACCCCTCCGAGTGAGTGTGGGGTCTTCGCTCTGATGGGCCAGACGCCACGAGCAGGCAGGGCAGCTGCCCCGAGAGGCAGGTCTGTTCGGCAGCTACAGGCAGATGGGACAGGACGGGAGGCCGGCCTCGAGGGCTTGGCGCCACGTGTCCCCAGCCGGGAAGCCTGGCTCGAGGTGCTTCGTCTGATCGTTGGGGTTTGCTGGTGTGTCCCAGGCTTGCTCCCTCACTTCCCTCCATCCATGCCTCCACCCATCTGTCCAGGCGACAGTCCCCCCAGCCTCCCGCCTTCTCCCCACCCCCCACGTTTGCCCCCCCCCGTGCTTGCGCGCCTTCATTCTTTCCGCAAGCAGTTAGCAGCTGCCTCGTGTGTATCTTGCAGCAATGACAAGAACATCAAAAGGCATCGATGACGCAGCCACTGGCCTCTGCAGTGACAGCCTCTGCCACCAGCCAAAAATAGGCCGGGACCGAGATGGGGGCCCTCTCTCCACTCGAGTCCCTGCCTCTCTCGACAGGGGACACATTCCATGTGGCCAAACAGTCCCAGATCAAAGAGGGGATCGTGGGGACAGGCGTGGGAGGGGTGCCGTCAGAGCTTGGGGACCAGGCACCGGGGTGAGGAAGGGGTGACTCCCAGGGTCTCGCTGGTGCTGCGGACAGGGGCCATTTGCTGAGAGCAGGCACCCAAAGCAAGCAGATCCAGGGGAGGAAGAGGGGGCACCCACTGGGCCCCACTGAGTGTGGGGAGCCAGGTGCAGCCCGGTCAGGGTCAGGATTCTGGGACTGCATGGCCAAGAGCACTTTAGGGGCCATTGGAGTCCCCGATGAGCTGCCCCTGGCACTTGGGAGCTGGGGCGATGCCCCCCCCGACTCTCTCCCTCGCCACTTTGACACGTGACTGCGGTGCCAGGAGGGAGACAGGGCTCGGCTCGGCCTGCGCCCACGGTTAACTCAGCCGGGCGGCGAGGTCCCCATAGAGCTTGCTGGGCACTTACTATGTGCCAGGTTCTGCTCCAGGCTCAGGGCTGCAGTGGGGACAGTGCCAGACCAACCCACCCAGTGGTGTCTCGTTCGCGTAGGGGGCTGGGCCACAACACCCAGCCCAGGCTAGGGGGGCCTGGTGGTCAGAGACGGACACTGGGGACCTCTGGCCAGGCACTGGGGGCAGAGGCCTGAAGTCAGTGAGGGAGACAGCGTGTTCTGGGTGGCGGGGCGGGGGGAAGCCACGCAGGTGGCATCGCAGTGGCAGCCGTGCGGGCTGGCCAGGGCCTGACGCCAGGGCGTCCTTCACGCAGACCCAGAGGCCTGGAGGACGGAGTGGCGAGGAGATGGGGTGGGGGCGGCCCGAGCAGGAGCTTCAGGCAGGTGAGGCTGGGAGGTGGGCGCCAGGCGGCTGTGGGCCCAGGCCGGGGAAGGGCGCCCGGACTGCATTCCAGGGCTGCCGGGGTTGGAGCAGGGCGCGCCTGGTCTGCTTTATGTTCGAGATGTCCCTGGCCGCTGCGTGGAGACAGGAATGCAGGGGGGAGCGAGAGAGAGCCGGGTGCCCCCTGGGAATGGGCGGCCCGTGCTTGGGAAGAGATGCTGTGTCTGCCACCGGAAGCGCCTTCGCCCAGGCGCAGGCTGCCGGGCAGGCCAGGGTGCCAGTCACCCCCGTCACCCATGACCTGTGCCCGCGGGCACGTTGCTCATCTGGCTGGCCTTGGCGCCCACCTCCTCCCGGGGTGCCCACGGCTCAGGTGGCTCCCCCGTGCGGGCGTCTCTCTGCCCTTAGACCACCACTGGGACACTGGACACCCTGTGTCCCTTGCTGCATGGCCAGCTTGCCGGCAGACAAAGAGCGCCATGCCTGGGGGCACTGAGCCCGGGCTCTTGCTGTGTCCCAAAGCTGAGCCAAGGGCCAGGTACCCATGAGCCACTCTGTGACACAGACAGCGGTGAGTCCATCGCTGAGGCCCAGGACACAGCCCCCCAGAGCCCCGGCCTCTGGTCAGTGACCCGGGACCCCTCTGAATGAGTGTGGGGTCTTCGCTCTGATGGGCTAGGCCCCTCCTGCTGACAGAATGGTGGCATGCGTCCCACTGTGGCACCCAGCTGGGCGGCAGTGAGGAGTGGGCCCCTGGTGGGGTGGGGCTGGCAGCAGAACCCTCTTCCCTGCCCCAGGTCACCAGGAGGGACAGAGAGAGGGAGAGAAAGATGGACGGAGGTCAGCACGTGAGTGCCGGGCCTGATGACTATGCTCCGGCATCTCGTGCAGTCCTCTCTCTGGTCCTGGGGGGGCGGGGTCCGGCTCTGGTGGTGGGGACAAGGCTCAGAGGGGTCGGAGCCCCTCCAGGCCAGAGTGCTGGATGGACTGCAGGACGTCACGCAGAACGCGAGTTGTAGATAAACGATGCATTTTATAGTAAAAATACGTCGTGTGAAGTATTGGGGATGTACTTACACTAACAAATTATACCTTTCAGGTGTTCTGCACTTTTGCTGGCTGTTTCGGCCACGCTCTGGAGGCCCTGCAGCTTCGGGGAGGCTTCCAGCCCGGGAGCCCCCGGCCCTCCCTGGGACATGAGGCAGCTCGTGCCGTGGGGCCCGTTCCCGCTGCTGGGAGCTTCTGGTCTCGGGCGGCCGTCGGGGGAAGCTTCCGGGCGGGGTCTGAGCTGCCGCCGGGCCCCTGGCTTCGCTCTGCCCGCGCAGGCCCCACGGAGCCCACGGAGCCTGACCGTGTCGGCCCCTCAGCCCCCACGTTGCGGGAGAGGTGGGCCCTCTGTTCCTCCCGGCAGGCGAGCCCTTGCTTGGGGTGTCACCCCGTCCCCGCCCCACTTCCAGTCCTGAGAACTACTCGCAGGCCTGGAACGGACCTGCACCCTAAGCTGGTCAAATGGGAGCCAGCCGGCGGGACTGTGGCTGGAAGCACGGGAGGTCGTGACCTGCGGGGACGTAAGTCAGAGGCTGTCGAGAGCCGCGTGCCACCCTCTGGAGAGCACCCGAAGCGGAAGGACGGGCGCTGGGTCCGGCTGGGCCTGAGGCCGGCACGCCTGGACTGCGCAGGCGAGCGAGGCGGCGCGTTCCCCTCTCTGCTCGAGCACGTTTTAGGGGCTTTCTCGTCCTTTCTAGGTGCCAGGACCGGGTTCTGGGTGCAAAGCTGGGGGTGGGGTCAGTGCGGGGGCAGCCTGAGGAGGGCGGGCTTAGGGGCAGCAGAGCAGGCGGTGCTGGAGACGGGGTGCGGGGAGGGCGTGTGGGGTACAGGAGCGGAGGCCCCGGGGCAGAGCTGCTGCTGGGCACTGAGGGCTGAGGGCCGCGGGGACCCCCGAAGCCCACTGCACGCGCCCCGGCCAGGTCCTTCCCGCATCACCCCGTTTCTTCCTCAGGACCCGTCAGGTGGGGGCTCGGGGACCGTTCTGTCCACAGGCTTCTATCAGAAAACGGACACACAGCTCGCCCACCTCTCCTCAGGTGAGGCACAGAGCTAGGGCCGAGCGCCCTGCAGGGTCAGGCCTGGGGACAGCCGGCTGGCAGAGTGACTCCAAGCCCATGTGGGATGAGGCCAGGGCCCTGCACCTCTGCCTTCATAGCAAGAGCAGCGAGCCCCGGCCTGCCGGCCGGCCCAGGGACACAAGACCCTGAGCGATGGCACCTTAGCGCAGCCCGGCTGACCCCGGCCCATCTCCAGCCAACGTGCCGACGCCCCAGTGACCCTCCGTGGAAGATGCCGAGATTTGGTGGCTGTTTGTTACACGGCCTAACTGACTATTGCTTGGGGTCGGGCCTCGACGTGCCCATAAGCCCTTGCAGGACATTTGTGACCGTGTCGTCCCTCGGCGATGTTAACAGTAGGATGCGTTCTCAGTAGCCAGCTTCTCCGCACTGCACGCCCGCTGTCCCCGCTCCCACCAGACCTCGCTTTGTGTGCAGAAAGCCACCCTGTGCCCTGTTAATCCCGCTCCGGCTGCCAGAGCCGGGAGGGGGGAGGCAGCCGTGTGACAGCTGTCAGTGCTGTGGCAGGAAGTCCTGTCACCCAACCTGCTGTGCCCCAGAGCCGGCTCACCCAGCCTGAGGCAGGAGGCTGGCATCGCCCCACGACCCATGGGAAGGTGGGGACACACGTGCTCTTCCTGGTCCCCAAAGCAGCCCTGCGGGCCCAGTGGGCAGATGAGAGAACAGACCCAGGGAGCTCGGCTGGCGACCCCGCGTCTGTGTGACCTTGAGGGGGTCCGTTTGCGACCCCGTGGGGGTGGCTGTGCAGGGGGAAAGGGGGTGCTCGGTGTATCGCCTGGGCCATGTGTGCGCCACAGGCCCCCCGAGCCCTCGGGGTCTGGAGCTCTGCACGGGGGAGCACTCGCATCTGTGTGGCCCACAAGTCACGATGCCGGAGGCGACCACGTGAGCCCACATGTGATGGTCAGGTGCTGTTCTCGGCACCTCCCATGCTGGCTGCCTGGGAGGTCCCGGGCGGGCTTCCCCAGAGCCAGAGCCCGAGGTGGGGTCTTGGGGACGAGGAGGGGCAGCGGAGGGAAGGGGGCCAGCTGTCATGACCATCGCGCTGGGCAGCTGGAGGTCACCA
Source organism: Pteropus medius (assembly GCF_902729225.1). Taxonomy (NCBI): domain Eukaryota; kingdom Metazoa; phylum Chordata; class Mammalia; order Chiroptera; family Pteropodidae; genus Pteropus; species Pteropus medius. The sequence goes on along the minus strand of NW_024350923.1, from coordinate 1,592,677 downwards.
CAGGGGGGGAGCCCGGGGTGGTGGGGAAGGCCTGGGCCGGCTCCCTGACGGCACCTGGTCCCGGCTGCCTTTCCGCCCCGGGGGTTTGCTCTGCGCTCAGGCAGCTCCACCTCCGCAGACAGGGGCCCGAGGCCTGCAGATGGCAAGGTCTTCGAGCCGGGGTTCACACCCCACCCCACAGAAACGGAGTTCCCACCTGGGGCCCGAAGGCACGCCTGGCGAGTCCACTCTGATCCCTGCTGGACTCAGACAGGCCTGGCAGAGGGCCCGCCCCGCCCCGGGGGCTGTGGAGCGGCCCGGAGCTTGCACACCGCAGCGAGGGCTCCGGGCCCCTGCCTGCTGGCCCCTGGCCCTCCCGCCCAGGCCCTCCGCCCGCCCTCCACGTCCACCATGCCCACCACCGCCTGCTCTCCTTCGGGCTGTGGTCTGCCAGCCTCCCGGGGCCACACGCACCCACGACACCTCCCGCCACCGACCTCAGCCCAGGAGCAGGACGGCCACCCAGCGGGTACTCGGCTTCCCCTCCACGCGGCAGGTGGGCCCGCACGAGCCCTACTGTCCCCGCCTCCCTGTCCCCATGTCCCTGCTGAGACCCTGGCTCCACCAGGAGCCATGAGCAGGGTCTGAACCACAGCTCACACCCCGCTTTCCCAGACCGTACGAAATCACGGTGGTCACCTAACAAGCCCACACGTGGATGTATCAGGAGACTATTTGGCTGCCTGCATAGAGCAGCTTCAAGTGACAAGGAGCTGTGCTTGGGGACACGGGCGGGACCCAGGTGATTCCCGACTCTGAGAGGGTCTCAGCCCTGGGGCCTTAGATTGGATGAAATGTGTGTTGAGTTATGGGCACTGCGCCCGGGCAGCAGGCGGGGCCGGGAGCCGATTCGAGCTGGGGCCTTTGCGGGGGAGGACTCCGCGCTGGGCCGTGGTCGCCGTGCAGGAGCGTGGCAGGCTGGGGCGGCGAGGAGACACGCTGACGAGGATGGGGCACAGCCAAAGTGTATGGCGTGGGCACGGAGACGTGTGGGGGACTGCGTCCACCCCCATCCCCGACGGCTGGGATGGTGCCGAGGCTGGGCCACTGACCGCCTGAATGCCATGCTGAGAACTTGCTCTTAGCACCGAGAAGGCAGGAGTGGACGGAGGGCGAGGCCCAAAGCCCTCTTCCTGTCCCTTTGCCACACCAGAGTGTCCTACCCCGTGGACTCTTGGCTGCCGGCCTTGTGTCTCTAGCCAAGCTCTTGGAAGCAGTGTCCTCAGCACTCCGACTTAGGGGGGGGGTCCCTCAGTGCAATGACCAGCACCTCATCTAATCGCTGTCAACACAACCTCAGCGCCAGCCCGTCCATGCCCAGATCCCAAGCAAACACTGGAAAACCCTTGGAACATGAGAGAGAGGGGCCAGGCTGACCAAAGCAGAAACAGAAGAGGGCGAACCAAGCCGGTTTCAAGAGACAAAGACGTATCTGGAGTCTGCAGAAGGGTCCCGGGAGCCGCTCTACCCATCGACGAAGGGCAGAAGGCCAGGACGAGTATCTGAGGACGAGAAGATGCTGCCGGACATTAAACACAGGGACGCTCATAGAGCTCTGAAGAGGGAAAGTCGAGGCTAGAAGCCTACAGACAGAAAAAAGAGAAAGGTTAGGAGACATCCGAGTTTCATTAGAAACGTCTCCAATCTGATTTTAACAAGTTCTAGAAGGGTCGGCCGAGACGACGACGTGAAGGGTACGGTCAGAAACAAGTGACGGGACTTTCTGCAGCTCCAGGACTCACGTCTCCGAGTGCCCAGCACAATCGACGGATGATGTCACTTGCGAAGGAACCACACCCGGAAAGTCACACCCCCCGAGGCCAGAATGCACATCCCGAAAACTTCCAGGGGAAAAGGCAAGGCCACCTACAAAGGCATGATGATAACCGGGCCACGGACAAGGTCTTCAAAATTCTGAAGGAAAATTACTTCCAATTGGAAATTCTATACCCAGTTAAACTATCGCTGGGACATGACGGCTGATTACACTTCCAGACGTGCGAGGGCGCAGCGCGCTTGCCTTCCGCATGCTTCTGGTCGGGAAGGCGCTCGAGGTTTCCCCAGAAAACAGAGGACACAAACACTAAAGAAGACACCAGATCCAGGGAGCAGTGAATCTGACATCGGACAGCCACAGAGGTGAATTCCAGAACGACACTAGGCAGGAGGCCGTAGGGGAAAAAAAAAAATTCGTCCTAGGCAGGAGGAATGAGGGCTCCAGGGGCCTGTGGCCAGGA
>NW_024350923.1:1576489-1589985 GCF_902729225.1 Pteropus medius | reverse complement strand
CACACAGACCGGAACGGAGGCCGCAGACGCCCACGGTGACACTGACGCCCCACATTCGATCGTCCCCCCTGCTCGCCTGAATGTGACCTTTAGAAATGGACTTCTCCTTAGGTGAAAGAACCAAACATTTAGACAAATCCAACATTTTTTTCTGTTTTGCTTTGGTTTTTTTCTTTGTTAAGAACGATGAATACATCGAAAGTAGCGGTGCCATATTTATGGTGGTTTCCGACGGTGTGGCTCTTGGTCCCTCCGTCCATCCACCCACCCATCCGTCCGGCCCAGCCACGTGTCTGCTCACTCATCGCTCACCCCTCCGTCCATCCAGGCATCCCCCGACCCCGTCCCACCGTGTGACATGCCGAGCGAAGTCTGGAGTGACCGTATTTCTGAGACAACTGGGGCACCCTTGGGTGGGTGTGGCGGGGAGACGCTGGAGGTTCTTGCTTTTCTTTTCCGACCTCTCTGTACCTTTTGAACTTTTTGGAAATCAAAACAGAACTAAAGATCTATCGATCTGTCCACACACGTCCACGGGAAGCGCCCGAGCGACGGCCGTCCCGTCCACGGAGAGGTCAGGGCCCTGCTTTTTGTCTCCTTCCCGGGAGGCTCCGTGCTGAAGCCTATTAATAGCAGCCCGGAGCGCTATTTCCAGACGCCCCTCCCGCGGAGGTGCCCCCTGCCCACCCGGCTGCCTCGCCGCGGTGCCCGGCTCCACTCTGCACAGCAATTACCCTGCTCTGTAATTAGGCGGCGGGTCTCTGGCTGGGGGCAGCCCCTTCGCCCAGGAGCACCGTCCTGTCCTGCAGCTCCTCCAGCCCCGTCCGGCGTCTGGGGCACGGCAGGGGCTCGGCGGGTGCCAGGGTTGGGGGCGTGGGGGGGACGCTGGGTCAGGCCGCAGGCGCACACTGGGAGCTGCAGCCCACACGGCTCCTGATGCCCCAGGCAGATGGCATCAAATCTCGGTCTGGCGCTCGGCTGCGGAAGGGGAAGACGAGCCCACAGTGGTGCCCGCAGCCAGTGCCCACAAGAGGGGGCGGAAGCAGGAGCTTCCACCTCGCCACGTGCCGGGCGCCAGGCCAGGTGCTCGGCAGACAGGGCTGCAGGTAATCCTGGCCACGGGCCCAGAGCCAGTATCCCTGTCCCCCTGCAGACGTGGAAACCGAGGCTCGGAACCGCCGCACAGCTGGGACGTGGGAGGGCGAGGGTCCACGCTCAGCCCTCTGCCGTCACCCCTGCACGCCACTGCCGGAGGAGAGCGCAGGCCGCAGGGGGCTTTGCTTCCTAGAAGGTGGTGAGGGGGAGGGGGCACGGGCGGGAGTGGGGAGGGAGGACTTGCCTGTGCAGGGTCAAGGAGTGGGAGACGGCGGGGAGGAGCCAGGCCCAGGGGAGCCCAATCCGCCGCCCCACACACGCCCTGCACCCTGGCTCTGGGGTTGGCCCGGGGTAGGCGGGGTGCCTCTCTTGGCCCCCAATCCTGGCTAAGAGGGCTCAGGAGCCACACCGGCCCCTGCCTCACAGAGTGGGGAACCCTGCGGCCCTGACAGGCCTTGGGCAGGCCATGCCGAGCTGCCCTCTGAGCTCCAGGCTCCAGGCGCAGTGTCCCCTCCCCCCTGGCCTGGGGACAGCAAGGGGTTTCACAGAGACAGAGTGGGGGAAGCCATGAGCGGAGGAGGGGTCACGGGTCCTGGTCTGCATCCCGCCCCAGGCCACGGGCCCCCTGAGAGCCCAGACCAGGATGGAGGGACTGGGGTGGGCAGAGAGAGGTCCCGAGGCCGGTGTGGGGAGGAGGCGGGGGAGGAGAGAGCAGGGAAGTGATCGGAGGGGGGAGGGGAGCGGAGGAGGGGAGAGGCCGAGAGGGAGGCTGGGCGCCCCGGCCTCCCCACGAGCTGGGCCGCACCGACGCCCACCGGACGCCCTGCCCTGGCCCGCGCTATGCCCACTGCCCACCGTGCGTCCCCGTGGGTCCCAGCTCACTCCGCAGCAGGAGGCCCGGCCCAGAGCCTGTGGGGAGTGTTCCAACAAGAGATTTATTAGTGAAACAAAAGCATATTTTTTCAGGCAGGACTGTTCGCCCGGTTACCTCATGACACCGCCTTGGCCTGAGGCCTGGGCGGGCGGGAGGCCTCTGGGGCAGCTCCGACCCACTCGTTAGCTCTGTCCCCTTCGTCCTTATCTGGTCCCCAACATCAAAGCGGGGGCTTTTCATAAACGAATTAAAGTAGCACACAAACAGCACAGGGACGGGAAGACCCCGGCCAATTAGCTGTGTGTCGGGCGGGGGGCCTTTCCCAGCAAAGCCACTTTCCTAGGGAGTCGCCGTGGCTTGTCAGACTCGATGAAATATTTTGCCCAAAGCTCATTATAATAATGAACCTGCATTTCTTTCCCCAAGAGAATAATTAGCAGGCTTCCAAATGGGTTAAAGCGGCAATTTAAAAACTGCCCCCCTTAACTGTCCCATCTACTTCATTCTGTGACAAGGAAATGTTGGCGCCTCAGAAAGAGCCGAGACCCCCCCACCGCTCTCCCTGGGGGCATTGCCAGGCCTGGCGGGCGCCTTGGGGCCTGCATGGTGGGCTCCTCCCCGCAGGGCCGGCCACCGCCGCCTGAGGACAGGGTCCGCCCCCGCTGGGCCTCTAGTCCACCTCTAAATGGCTGGCCCGACTCTGACCCTGTTTCTGGGAGGGTGTCATCCTTCTGGATGCAGAAGAGGGGTGGGCAGGGGCATCCTGCCTGCAGGCCGACCACTGACCTGACCTGGGGAGCAGGCACCCCGAGCCCGGCCGCACCCGTGGCACGAGCTGACGGTGTCCATGGAGGGAACAGACGGGGGTAGCTCGAGAGGAGGGCGGGCGTTACGGCGAGCGGGTGAGGGTGCCGTGCACTTGGGGAGGTCCCCGCTCCGCCCCGGCCAGGGGGCTGCGGCCCCCACGGCAGGCCCCCGTGACCCCGACGACTTGCAGTGAGCAGCCACTACCCAGTGCTCGGTGAGCAGAGCAGACAGGTCGCCCAGTGCCTGGCCACTTGGCCGAGCGGGGGCGAGGGACAGGTGGGTCCCGGGTCCCACGGCCTGGCATGGGCGTCACCTGCCCTTCCCAGCCGAGGTGGCGGGCTTTGCTACGCACAGTGGCCCAGGGTGGCCATGGCCAGCTTGGACAGGGCAGCGGTGGGTCCACCTGGAGGCGAAGCCACGTGCGCCCGGGTCTCCTCGCGCCCCCCTCCTTCCACACCCGCTGTCTACTCTTCCTCAGGGACAACAATGAGAACCACTCACGACAGAAAGCTTGAATACACAGACAGCCCCCCTAAACCCGCGTCTCCAAGTCCACCCATGGAGGAAGGACAAGAGCCTTTGATTGTGTCTTCTGCAAGCTGGCGTTTGGGCCTTTTACACCCCCACCCCGAGCTGGGCCCACACCGTGCCCGCCCGCCACGCCCGTCACCCGTGTACAGCGGGCATTTCCCAGGTCGCCGAGAGCTGCCCCAAAGCTGAGAGCTGATGTGTGGCCAAACTGTGCTGGGTGCAGTTTTGGGCCCACTGCCACCCCCGACCAGAGGGTCCGCGTGCTTAGCTCGACCGTGTGGCTCCGAGCGCCTGGAGGGGAACTGGGGGGAAGGGGTTCTGACAGATCTGGGGGGACATATCTAGTGAATGGGGTCGGTCCACCTGACGCCGAAGAACGAGCCACTGTCTTGGACATCGTCTCGGCCCTCGGGCTGTGGAAGACCAGCCTCGCGGACGGACACCCGCACCATTCACCCCGTGCCAGGCACCAGAGCAGCTAAGCGCAGGGCGCTTCCCCCGGATCGGCTAGTGTCCCTCCGCCATGCATTCGAGGGGACTGAGGCATGGGCCCACAGCCCACGCCGTGCGGCAGGAATGGGGGCTGTCCCAGGCCATCCGGCGCCATCCCCAGGCCACCTGGCGCCACGTGGAACACACGGCAACGCTTGTGCGAGAGGAGTGGCAGCGGCGTCACAAACCGGATGGGACACGGATGACATCGGCCGTCTGGTAGCACGTCACTGCCGGCATGCAACAAAACGCCACAGGTGACAAGCCCGCAAATTTAAAATGAAGACCACGTCAAAGGTAAAACCCGGGAGAGCCCGTGAGTAGCCAGCCGTCCATGGTGAGTTCCTGCCCACGGGCAGTGACGCAGGTGCCCTCTGGCCTCGGTGGGTCAGGCTGAGCCAGGCCCCGTCACGGGGCTGAGTACCGCAGTGGGGAGCAAAGGCTGCAGCCCCCAGGGCCCCCCGGCCTGCGGAGCTGGGAGGGGCAGTGTTCAGGATGCAGAGGCTAAGCCCACGGAAAAGCACGAGGAGAGGCAAAGGCCCAGGAGCACGGTCCACGAAAGAGGGGCCACGGAGGCCGAAAACGGCCCTCGCCCCCTCCGTGCTCCGAGCCTGCAGCTCGTCCGGCCCTCGGCCTGACTTTGTAAGTAAAGTTTTATTAGAACACAGCCACGTCCTCGCGTGTACAGTCTGTCTCTGGCTGCTCCCAGCCCGCAAAGGCAGAGTCAAGGACTTGCGACAGAGGCCACGTGGCCCTGGACGCCTCAGAAACTACCACCTGGCCGATTACGGAAACGTTCACAGACCCTCGCGCTGAGTTTAAGTGGAGAGACCCAGGACTGGCATTCTCGCCCATCCGGACGGCCCTCTGACCAGACTGACGTATCAAAAGCGTTAAAACCTGTTCCTCCCCCCGTGACCCCGTGGTCCCCCTTCCAGGGACCCGTCCCTGAAGACAGCTCAGAGCCACCGCAGGGCGGTGCGGAGTCGGGAGTAGACCGCGCGGCCAGCTTTTGCGGCCTGGTCGGTTCTGGCCGGGCACGCCGGGGACAGTCCCTCAGCTTTCAGGCAGCTCTCGGCGACCTTGGAAAATGCCCACTGTACAGGGGCCGGGCGGCTCTCCTTGTCCCTGGGACAGCATGTCCTGCCCCCTGCCCCTTCTAACTGGCCGTCGTGGGGACTGGTGAGCCCCAGAACACTGAAAATTTAAGAGGCAGCAACAGCTCCTGATTCCGCCCAGGCCAAGGACATGCGTGCTCCGTGGTGGGCATAGCAACGGCCCTCTGCCCTCGGCCTTCGGGTCCTTGCGGCCCTGCCCTGCGCCGGCCCAGGGCTCCGCGTGAACGGGAACTTCCAAGTGGCCGGAGCAGGGGACCCGAGGTGGCCCTGCCCCACAGGCTGGGCCAAGCTCTACCGCCCAGAACCAGTGGCCAGCGTGGACCCTGTGTGCGAGCGAGGCTGTGGGGGCAGCAGGGTGGGGGCTGATGGGGCCGAGCTGGGGGCAGGAGAACAGGAAGGGAGACAGCAGGCATCAGATCCCAGCGAGGGACAGAAAAACCAGGCGCCCAAACAGAAATCTAGACAGCCAACAGCCAGATGTTCAGAGAACCTTCTGGAGCGAGCAACAACAACTGGCCAAGAGCAAACCTTGAGAGCAGGCAGGCAGGAAAGGGGCCGACGTCAGGGCTGCAGAGGGTGCAGGCCCGGGCTTGCGTGCCCATCCCGGCTCTGAACCCCCTTCCCCAGCCCCAGCACCCACACCCCTCCTCTGCCCTGCTCGGAGCCAGTGCTGCCTACAGGGGCGAGGTGGGCGGGGAGCCAGTCCGAACCCCCACCACAGCCCAGGGCTCCTCAGGCACTCACGGGGACGTAGGCACACTCTCCAGGGCACAGGGCCACCGCAAGCCCAACTGGCTCGAGGACATCCTTACAGGCACCGTGAGACCTCCCCAGACGGCCCCCTGAGCACACAGCGGGCCCCCTCTCCCGTCCCTGCCCCGGGGGCTCCAGGCCAGGCCCCACCCCTGCCCGTCCTGAACCGGGCTCAGGCTGACCCTGAGGTGCGCCCTGCCCCCAGGTCAGCCCCTGCGGAGGCCTTGGCCACTTGTGGTGCCACGGACGCCTCTGCGACTGCCTGGGGCGAGTGTCGGGGACATGCGCAGACGACCCCGGAAGCCGCCCGCGAGGGCCCCGGCGGCCGCTCCGCGCTGCCCCAGCTCCTGCCAGCTGTGTCCCTTCTTGGGCTTCAGGCTCTCGGGCGCCATGCTGGTGGGCGCCCAGTGCCCGGCCCTCCCTGGGGCTTGCGCTGCCCGCCTTTCTCCTCCTGCTCACGGGGAATGGCTGGGGTGGGGCTTGTCTGCGTGGGCGTCATGGATGCACTGAGGCCAGGGGCTGAGGGGCCCCGTGGAGAGATGAGCTGGGCGTACTGTCCAGCCCTCTGGCCCGGTGGATGGGCAGCCTGGGTGACATGGGCAATGCTGAGGGTTTGCCGGAGGGCTGGGGACTTCCTGGGCCCTGCTGCTGGGGGCCGGAGGCAGTAGGCTTGTGGTGGAACATTCTGGACTTCCTGTGAGGATAGGCGGGCTCAGGGAGGGCCGGCCAGGTCCAAGGCCCCGTGGCTGGTGAGCAGTGGGCCAGGTCTGACGACTGACCCCAAAGCCGCTCCGTGCCCTGAGGGACAGACCGGGTGGGCTCCGTGTCCGTCAGCACAGGGGCCAGCTGGGGCTGGGAGGGACGGGGGCCTCGACGCCCTCGGCAGCCACAGGGGAGGGCAAGGTGGGACGAGGGGACAAGCCCCGTACCCAGGACCACGCTGGCAAACTTGCGTCCGGCCTCAGGGAACGCGAAGACCCCCACGGCCCCCCTTTCCTGACCTCTGACGTGCCGAGGCCTGGTCCCTGCCGTCGTCCCCTCTGTGCCAGGCCCGCCCAGGGGCTGAGCCTTCCGAGGCCAGTGTGCTGCCCAGGGAGGCGGCACACATCTGCGTCCGGCCACCACCTCGGGGGGCTGTGTGGCCTGACTTGGCTGGCCAGCGGGAGTGGCCCCGAGGGGTGAGGACATGCTACGTGCCCAGCTCTCCCCTCTCGAATTTCCCACCCCGGGGCTCGCAAGCGGGGGGAGGCGGGGAGCCTGGGGGACACTGGGCTCCAGGCTCAGGTGCCTGGGGAATGGACAGGTGTTATGAACTGAACCGCCCCCCGAATCCATCCATCGAAGCCCTAGGCCGATGCGACAGCGTTTGGAGATGGGGCCTTTAGAGAGGTGACTGAGGCTGACGGAGGTCACAGGGGTGGGGCCCCGGCCCCAGAGAACTCACAGATTCGTGTCCTAACAGGAAGCGGTCAAGACACAGAGTGCTGTCCCCACTGTCCACCAAGAGTCCGAGACAGGACACGGCGAGAGGACGCGTCTGCTGGCCAGGGAGGAGCGGGCGCCCGGCCTGCACCTTGGCCTCGGGCTTCCGGCTCCCAGGACCGTGGAGCAGCCACGCCCGTGTGTGGTGCCTCGTCCCAGCAGCAGGAGGGGGGAGCGCGGGGGGGACGGGGTGTGGGCGGCCAGCGGCGGGTGCGCGGCATGCGCCCGACACGTGTATACCGTGAGACTTTGGGATTCCGCGGGAGTGGAGGGGCTCGAGACCCGCCCAACCCCCAATGTCCCAAGCCAGCCTCGACCTCCGACCCCCTCCGCCCGTCTCGGCCGCCGGCTCGGCCTGCCCTTCACCAGAGGCCGCTGCCATCGCCTGTCACCGGCTCCGGCTCCAACCACGCCTCTCCATCGCCAGTGCCTTGCCAATCCCCTGCCTCCCCGTCCCTTCTGGAATATTCTCCAGAGTGGGCAGCCAGAGTGGGCTTGGTGATCCTGTCCTCCGCCCCTTGGGTCCTGTCCCCGGTCCGAGGCTGGAGAGCAGCCGCCAAGCGAGGCCCCCCTCCGCCCCCGCCCGCTCTCCACCGCCTGCCATGGCAGGGTTGTCCCGAACTTGCAAAGTCGTGGGAGCCAGTCGTCCCTGGTGGATGCTATGCACCAGCTCTGGGGGTGCACCAGGGAGCACCCCCAGCCCTCAGACAGCCTGAGGACGCTCTCTGCTCGCACTTCCGGGCTGAGGAAGCTGAGGCACCGAGAGGCTGCGTGGCGACTCGGAGGTCGCTCCAGGGGCCCTCGCCCTGCCCCCTGCCCTGCCAGCCTCCCGCCCCAGGCCGGGGCCCCGCAGGCACATCCGCCCTGGCTGTGGGGCCTGGGGCCTCTGTCTCAGCAGTGCACCCGAGTCTGGCCAGTCCTCGTTACCTTCCTGGGCCGCACGAGTCATCAGCGGGTGCAGAGTGGAGAGGGGCCACTGCCGGGAGTGCCCGGGCTCTGGCCGAGGTGGGAGAGGATGAAGGGGGAGGCCCAGCGTGTGTGTGGGGGACAGGGGAACCCCTGGAGCTCCAAATGGCGGGTGTGGAAGTCACACCTCTCCACGGCCACCCCCCCGGAGCAGCCACTGGGACCTGCCGCACGGCCCGCCACGTGGTCAGCTGGCCTCCGCTCGGCCACCTCCGGTGACGGGGACTCATTCCCGCTCTGCACAGCTCTGACTGTTGAGAACTTGCAAACGTTCCTGAGGCTGACCCAGAAAGTCCACTCCGGAAAACAAAGCCGGACACGAGCGGCGGATGGGAGCGCGGAGGTTGGCCATGACAGGTGGATAACGGTGACCACTGCCGTCGACTCGAGTCCAGCACCCTGAATACCGGGTGCACGAGTCTCTCTGCACACGCCCCTACCCCGTTCACACACACGCTCACACGCACACCAACGGGGAGACCGCCCCGCACCATGGACCCCCGCTCAGAATCTGGGGACCCCTGCCCTGCGGGCGTGGCCCCCCCTGCCCCTCGGGCCTCCTCTCCCACGCTGCCCGCCTCCTGCAGACACACGCCTCCTTCCTCCTGCCCGGTCCCTGCCCCGGGGCCTTTGCTCACTGTCCCCTCTGCCTGGTGCTGTCCCCCAGTGACACCAGGGAGCTGTCCCGTCCCTCTGTCCAGGTCCCGTCTCCCTCCTCTGAGGTGGGCTCCTCCACACGAATCCCACTTCGCTCCCCCCGTCCCTGCCCTGTTCTCAGCCCCTCTGGCCCCCTCCTCTGCCGCCACCCCGATAATTGACCCAAACCAACCCCAAATCAGGCAAACGCTCTCACACAAACCGACGGAGCCCTGGGCCGCGGAGGCGAGAGTTCAAACGACGCGACCAATTTATAAACAATTTTCTCGGTGACGATTAAGTTACATTTTCCCCAATAGCTGCTTAATTTTCTTGTCAAAAATACACAGTTTTCACATTTGTCTCGCTGTAAGGGTAATTAATTTCCAGACCATAAGTAAGAACTTAATTTGATACCTGTGAGGATTATAAACTATTTCAAGCTGTTGTTTACATGAAATCAGGAAAGATTCGTTCTGTTTGCAATTATGTTAATGAGGAGATGGAGTGGGTACTTTTTTTAGGGAATTTGGCATCATTTTGCTGTTTCTGCTGCCGTGGCAAGCCCCTCCACGGCTATTTTTAGGGTGACCCTGGCGGGTGAGGGGGCTGTGGGGCCAGCCAAGTGCCCGGAGGAAGGCTTCTATGGTAACGGCCTGGGAGATCGGGGACCGTGAGCTCTGGGGACCGGGCTGTCCCCAGGTTGGTGGCAGTGAGCTGGGCCTGCGGGTAGGACTAAGGAACCTCCTCCAAGCCCCCTTCCGATGGCGAGAGGAAGGATGGTGACAGCTGGCAGACGGCCGCTCCAGCCCCCTTGGGCGTCCCCGAGCCCCCGGCACGGTCGCAGAAGCCCCGGGAGGGGGTGTGAAAAGGTGCCGCGTGCCCCAGGTGGGGGCCAGGGCAGAGGAAGCGTGGAGAGAGGTGGTGGAGGGGGGGCCGGGCCACACCGTGGTGGCCATGGGTGCCCCACCACGCAGAGAAGCAAGGAGCCTGAGGACATACAAGGGGTGGTCGCATGCCCATGGGCACAGGACCCTCGGGCCCCAGAGTGAGGGCCGAGGGCGGGCAGCAGCAGGTGGCCAGGGAGGAGGCTGCGGAGCAGGGCCGGCATGGCCATGGGTGCCACGGTGGGGCTCCGGGGGTCCCGGAAGGCAGGGGCCGGCCGAGCCTGGCCCTGGATCTCGAAGGAGCTGGCGTCAGACGTCGCGGAAAGCCTGAGGCGAGGTGGCGTCCGGTGGTGGCCGGGCCTCCTGCCCGCCAGCCCTCCTGGGCACAGCAGTCTGCCCACCTGCCTGCCCACTGGGGGACACGGGAGAAGAGGGCTCATCCGGGGGGTGCCCTGCCAAGGTCTGTAGGCACACTGGGGCCGGCCCCCGGCCAGCCGGTGCTGGGGAAGCAGGGGCCAGCGTGCTGCCCGGCCCTCCGCCTCCCCGGGCCTGGCGCCGGCCCCTTCCTCACAGGCGCCCCCCACCAGCCTGCCCCGAGCAGCCGGCCGCGAGGCTGCGGGCAGAGTCCTCGTAAATCCCGGGGTGCTGGAGACAGCCCAGCGAGGCGGGAACAATGCTGCACTGTGGCCCTGTGGAGACAGCGTCCCCCCACTCACCACCGGCCACACGTTGCAAAGTCCCTCGTACGCCCCCGGTTTCGCCCCGCTGGCCCCTGGGGGCTTAGGCCGGGGACAGGCACCAGCTCACTCGACACAGAGACCATTGAGGGCGGCATAAAGGCCGCTTGTGTTGGCACCGAAAGGCAAGCCTCTCCCTGGCCCACCGTCTCGTCACCGTCACAGCTGTCAGGTGGCGTGGGCGGGGACGGCGCAGCAATGGGGCTTGTGTGGGGACAAGGACAGGCCCACGCAGGGAAGAACGGCCCTCAGGCTGGCTTCCGGAGAAACCCATGAGGCCCGTCCACCTCCCTGGGCCTCGGCGGGCGCATCATGGGGGGCTCCGAGGTAGGGGGACACGGCCCTGAGCAGCCGAGCAGGAGGAGCAGGCACCACGGGACCCAGGCCAGACGCGGGGCCACTCAGGGGACGATTCCTTCAGGACGCGAGGGCTGGTGACAGTAAACACGCCACAGCAAGGGACGCTTCCTGGGCCCCGTACGGCCACCGGGAGCGCAGGCTGCATGAGGACAGGAAGGCACTGGGGAGTCCAGGGAGGGGGCAGTGGGGACGTCTCCCGCTACCTCGCCACAGAGCATGGTGGCCGCCCGGCCTCTGTCCCCCGTCTCTCCCAGGCACCTGGGAGTGGGGAGAACAGACATGGCCACCTCGGCCGGCCGTGGGCGATAACTCGGACTGACCCCTCTGAGGACGGGGCCGTGCTGGCTTCCGGCGGAGACTTTGGCGTTTTGACACTCACGTGCGAGCTTCGATGTGTGTAGGAGGGACAGAGTCAGCTGTGACTGCTGTCTGGGTGGCTTCTCGGGGCCACGTGACACGGGCTCCCATGTTTACGGGGTGGGTGGGCATCAAGAGAAGGTCGCAAAACGTCGTGTCACGGATGTGGGGGACGGGCCCCGTGTGTGGGGCCCTCACCGATGCTGACCCTCAGGAGCCGGGGAAAGCCAGGCTCCTGCCAGGTCTAAGGAGCGAAAAAGAGGTGGGTTTTCCTTGCAGAGGGGCAGGGAGGGCTTGGTGGCCTCTCTGGCAGGGGAGCTGGGCGTTGCTGTGGCGACCGAAAGCCTGAAGCCAGCAGAATCAGGGCAGGGCTCTGACCTCTGGGGACTTCGGTGGAATCCCGGGTGGCGGTGCCATGGGCAGGGGTCTGCTCCAGCCACGGAGGGAGCGGCCGGGTCGGGAAGGGGCTTGGTGGCGCCCACGCGTGCCCGGGGTCACGGTCCCTCCAGCTCCCGCTCTGTCCCTGGCTGGCGGATTCGAGATGCTCAGGCTGGTTTGGTGGCAGAGCCCCAGTGTTAGGGGACGAGGGGAGACGGCGTGGGACGGGAGCCGGTGGCCTGGCCCGTGGCCTCTGCAGGGAGCGGCACGGCCCCCTAACCGCAGGCCCGGGAGCAGCAGGGAGGGGACAGAGGGACACCGGGCAGAGCGGGAAGGTGGCTTGCCTGAGCCGCTGGCTGACGCGAGCGTGGGGTCAGAGGAGGTTCCTTGGGCACCCAGGCGCGCGTAGGTGCTGGGGGCTGTTGCACCGCCGCCCCCGGCCGTGCTCGGCGCCTTCCTGTGCTGTCCCGCTGCGGGCCGGCTGCCTGCCCACGTGTGCCCACGGGCGCCTTCCCGCCTTTAAAGGACGGAACCTGTGCCCCACCCCCCACGCCTTTCCACTCACCAGGGGAGCTGAGGGGCTGCAGGCGCCAGCACCCTGAGCGGCCTTCCTGCGGAGGCTCCCCCTTGTCCAGGAGACAGACCTGCAGCCGCCTCGCCCGCCCTGCCTGCACCACCTGTCCCTGGGAATGGCCGGTCTCGGGGCCTCTGTGCCACACCACTCCCTCTAGCTGGCGCACACCCCCGCGCCACCGTCTGGTGCCCCTGAGGCCCTGCCCACGCCGCTCTGGGCCCCTCTCTCCCCACCAGTTCCCTTCCTTCTTTCTGCCCGACCTCTTAGTTTTGGGGTTCCAACTACCCACTGCGCACATCCCAAATGGAGTCTGTGACTGCCCCGACTTGTCCAGCCCTGACAGCCCTCCAGGCAAGCACGCCTGAGAAACCAGGGTCCCTCCTCATACCTGTGCCCTGGTCGGCCTGTCTGGCCCAGTGGACTGGGAGCTATCGCCCCACGGGTCTCCCCTGGCCCAAGGCGCCAACGGTGCCTCCGAACCCCACGGCAGCCCCTCTGCTCAGGGACCCCGCCCTCGCCAACCTCGGAGCCTCGTCCCCGGGAGTCGGAGTCGCCCTGCCCCCCGCCCCTGGGCTCTAGGGACTATCCTGCATTGCACTCGCGGGCCTGGCTGGTCACTCCGTGGTCCACCTTGCCCATGATCACAGTCCCAGATGGCCGTGCGCTCCCGGGCCCCAGGGCCCTTGCACGGGCCACTCAGCTGGGCACCGCTCCGCCCGACAGCACCCTCTGCCGCGTCCGCTCCCGGCTGGCTCCAGGCCCCTGACGCCCCGACGCCCTGCCTGCCTTTCGCCTGGAAAATAGGTAATTGCGGGTCGTTCTGTGCATCTCCTCCTCTGCCTGCTGGACCGAGTGTCCCGAGGGGCAGGGACCACCCGGCCCAGTCCCGTCCCGGTCCCTGTGTAGCTGACGCCGGCGGCGCCGACTCCTTCCTCAGCTTCTTTGCTCCGCTCCCTCCGCCCGGGCCGGGGGGCCTCACTCTGCAGAACCCCCACGGTGGCGAGGAAGGCGCAGGGCTGGAGGACAGCCCCGGGGACCCACGGGCACAATCCCCCTGGTCGCGGGACGTGGCCCGTCTGTCAAAGCGACATCACAAGGCCTTAGAACCGAGGCCCGGGGGTGCGTTTGGCGGGCGCACTGGCCCCACAGGTCCCCCCACGGCCACACTTGCCTCCCTCAGCCTATTCTCCACGTGCCACAGTCCTACAGCTAAAACTATGTCGGCTGGTGGCCGCCACCCGCTCCGAGCGAAGCCTCGAGTCCCTCCAGCGGCTCCCGGGCCCGGCGGGCCGTCCACCGCTTTACCCCTCTGCTCCCACACCCGGCTGCTCCTTGCTGTGGCTCTGGCCACACCACCGGCTGGCGGCTGGTCACATTGGCCAGGCTCAGTCGTGCCCCAGGGCCTTTGCACTGGCCATGCCCTCTGTCCAGAACACTGTACCCCAGCTG
>NW_024350923.1:1574554-1576453 GCF_902729225.1 Pteropus medius | reverse complement strand
TGCCCCCCAGACATCCTTCCTGCAGACGGCCTACCCTCCCGTGCCCCCCGAAGGCACAGGCCTCCCCGTCATTCTGCCCCGGGGCCTTCGCCTTTCTGAGCGGAGGGTGCGCGGTACGGCCCGCGGGCTGGACGCCTCCTGGGGGCCGGACCCCCCGGCAGCCCCGCGCCCACACCGCTTGCCCGGACGAGGGTCTGGTCGGTGGGGCCCCCGCTTTGGGAAAGGGCTCTGGGGAGCAGGCCTTCCCGGCCAGCCGGCCCCCCTCCTGCAGCCTCCTCCAAACCGGGGAGGGCGGAGGCCCCGGCGGGGCCGGCGGTATGAATGGGAGCCGGGGAGGCGGCGGGCCGGGCGGGGAGGGCGCGCGCTGCCAACGCAAACAGCCCAGCGCGCCTCGGCCCCGGGTTAATCCACAAAAATTTCCATCTGCCTCTGCAGCGCTCGGAGCCCGGGCAGCGACGGGCCGCCCGCTCGGCAGAGTAAACAGCAGCCCGCGGCCCGTGGGGCCGCAGCCAGCGCGCCGGGCGGCCATTTTGTGGACACGTGTCCGAGGGGCGCCAGGGCCCGAGGCCTGCGCATCCCGGGGCCGCCCGCTCGGCGCCGAGCGTGGCCTGGCCGCTGTGGACCTGCCGGCATCCACCTGCCGCCCCACGCCGGGCGCCGAGGCCTGCACCCGACCCCCGCGGCCAGGGCCGCCGCGCCTGCCGCCCGGTTCCCAGCCCCGGGCGCCCGGCTCCGCAGACCCTCAGGCGGAGGCCGCCCCCAGCGGCCCTGCCGCCTCCTCCGGGGCCTGCAGCGGCCAGCGTCCCGGGGCCAGGGCCTGGGCCCGCTGCCCCTTTCCGGCCGGCCCCCTCCCTTGGCGGGCGGGGTCGTCTCTGCCTCTGGGCTGGGACGGCTATTTTTGGTGGTGACCAAGCCTCTGCTTAATATGCAGGACCGGCCAGGGGCAGGCTGTGCCCTGACCCGCAGGGTGACAAGTTTAAAAAAGGGCCCATTTTGATCAAAATACATGTTTTTCTGAGGCCAGCCAAGGCGGCGGGGGAGGGTTTGCCGCAAAGGCTCGGCTCAGCGTCCCCCAGCCGGCCCCGCAGGCGCTGGCCCGCCCGGCTGCCCGGCGGCCCCCGGGGGCTTGCACAGGGCCCGTGGCCACCGTGTCCGCACCCGCGCCTGGGCACACACGGCTGTCTGTGCCCGCCCCAGCCCGCCTCGCTCCCCAGTCAACCCACAGAAGTTGACACGGATTTGAGCTAAATTTTTAAAAATGTAAGTTTCCTTTCTGGCCAATACTTGAGGCCTATAAATAGAGTCGTTCGGGAGAGGCCTGGTGAGGGGGACTGTCCCCGGACCGGGAGAGAAGCACCCGGGGGAGGGAGGGGCGGTGGAGAGCAGAACAGCGTCCCCGGGGGGCTGCTGAGGACATGGAAGGCAGCAGGCCCAGGTGCGGCGGGGGAAACTGAGGCTCGGACTGTGGAGGCCTGTGCGGGGCCCACGGTGGGGTCGGGCAGCGCCTGAGCACCCACATTCCTTCCTGGGAGACCCAGCGGGTGATGCCACTAACAGACGAGGCCACCACCCTGGGGGGCTCTGCGGCTGCTGGCCAGAGGGGAGTGGGCTGCGGGATCAGAGGGGTGAGCCGTGCGGCCAGCCTTCCCGCGTCCTACCTCTGTATCAGGACAGGCCCACACGACAGCCCAGCCGGACGCCGCCCTGAGGGTCAGCTCTGAGGCAGCCCCGAGTGTCACTGCGGGGTGAGCCTCAGCCCTGACTGCCCTCCCACGGCGGTGGCCTCCGGTGGCAAGCCCCCCCCGCCCCCGCCCCGGACACCACGGGGGCCTGCCGGTCTCCCCCGTGATGGATGGCTGAGTCCAGAATGCCGGCAGGTCCCAAAGAGGCCACCCGACC
>NW_024350923.1:1532625-1573419 GCF_902729225.1 Pteropus medius | reverse complement strand
GCGGGATCGCGCACAGCTGCCCACCGCCCGGACCCTGCCAGCGCCCCCGGGCTGGGCCGGGCCTCGCCGCCCTCCCATTGCTGCCTCGGCCGTGCGGTTTCATAAAACTGGGATCCCCGGTTTGGCGTCTGAGGTTTCTAACTTAGCAGCTCGTCACAGGTGTCCCCCAGAGCAGCTGACGCGGTCAGGTGCAGCGTCCCACACCTGGGCGGTGTCTCCATCGACTCAATTCTCACCACACCCAAGTGGCTCCTGGTTCTCGCTGTTACAGACTGGGGTGGGACGAGCGTCCCCGCACGTAAATCCCGACCTGGCGCTTCCTTTGTGGAGGCGGAGCTGCCGGATCGAGAGTGCGTGTCGTTTCAATGTGAGCAGACAGACCCGGCCAGACCCCCTTCCCCGAGCTCTGTGACTTCGGAAATTCCCAGCCCGCCTGCGGCGGACAGGGTGCCTGCTCGCGCTCCCCGTGCTGGCACGAGGCCTTATCATTTTCTTAGATGTCGCTGTCAGCGTGCGTCCCCTGGCTACTGGGGAGGGCGGGCATCTTCCCGCGCTGGCCAAAGCCGGGCCCTGCGTCCATCAGAAGACGCCTCCCGAGCCAGGCCCCGGGCAGGGTCTCGGGGGCTGCCCTGGCCGCGACAAGGCCCGCTTGGCTTCCAGGCCCGACGGGCTCGATGTGGGGCTCCGTCCGGGAGCGCGGCAGCCCCATCCCGGGGCCATCGAGCCTCGGCGCGTGAAGGGTGTGGGGTCCCCCGCCCAGGAATGGGGGTGGCGGCGCTCAGCGCCGACTGGCGCTTCCATTATAGGTTTATCTTTGAAACCCTAGACAAAACAGGGCTTGTGTGGTTTGACTGAAGAGCCAGCACCTCAGGACCTCGCCATCCACTAAGTCGGCTCCTCAGGAAAGAAAAAATACACGAACCTTAAAATAACCAGTTCCCAGAATAGCAACTAATGACGGCTTCTGAAGGGGGCCCTTTGATCAGGCGGAGCCCCACGCCTTCGCCTGCTTACGGCCCGTGTCACTCAAGAGCAGCTCACCAGCAAAGAGAGGAGTGTTGGGGGGCGGGCAGAGGGAAGTGGGGGCTGGGCAGAAGGCTGGAGTGGGGGGCAGGGCCCGCGGTGCCCGTTTGAGGAGGCCGCCTGGCTTTCTGATGTGACCAGCCTGAGCCGGTGTGAGGTGCTCCGTGGAGTCTGAGGTGGCCTTGCTCTGGGGACAGCGGAAACGCAGCCTCACAGCCCGCGCTGCTCCCGACGGTCCCCCGAGAGCCTGGGCAGGGACGCCGAGGCCGGAGGGAGACAGACGTGGGTGTTAAGAACCAGAGTTGCGGGCGGACGGGTCTCAGGGGCCTCGGGAGGCCTGGGCCATGTGCTCTGGGGCTCCAGGGAGGGGATTCAGGGAAGCTTCTGGAGAATGGGAGCCCAGGAGGGGTCTGCGAGGGGGAACGAGGGGAGGAGGGGGTGCCAGGGCACAAAGATGCCGCCCTCCACCCAGCCCCCCTCCTCTGCCCCGCGTCAGGCTCCGCTCGCCCTGTGGGGTTGGCCCTGTGGGGACATGGCAGCCCGAAGCCGCCAGCCCCGGCTGCCCCGTCTGCCGACACAGCACGTGAAATGTGGCCCGCGAGACCGAGGAACTGACTTTTAATTTAATTTTAACAAATTCAAATTGAAATACAGATCCCCAATTCAGCCCCTGGAAAACTCTGTTTGGAATGGCTCAGGTGTGAGAACCTCCTTTTTTTCACTATAAATTTTATGATATCTGAATGCAGACCAGGTAGTTCTTACGGAAGCAGCATCCGATTCGGGGTGTGCCGTACGTGCAAAACACACTAGCTTTTGAAGAAAAGGTTGACCATCTCAATAATTTTTTTTAATATCGATTTCATATTGAAATAATAACATTTTCGATCTGTTGGGTTAAATAAAATATAGTATTACAATGAATTTACTCTGTCTTCTAATTTTTTTAAATACGGCTATTAGAAAATTTATGATCACATGCGTGGCTGCCACTGTCTTTCTGCTGGACATCGCTGGCCAAGAGCAAAGGTTGACAGACTTTTCTGAAAGGGCTGGATAGTAAATACCATGGGTGCTGTGAATCACATACAACCTCTCCAGTTAGTGGGGGAGTCTTTCCTCTCCGAGGGACGCGGGGCTTGGAAGAGGGTCCCCCCTCAGGCCAGGCTTCCGAGGGCCGGTGGTCCAGCCCAGATGCCCTCGAGTCCTAGCGCTAGACCCACTTATGACTAAGACCCAAGGGACCGACGCGAATGAGACATGTTCTCAATGCCCAATCCGCACGGGGTGACGGAACCCAGAAGGGTCAGGAACCAGGACAGGAACCGGGGCCATAGCAGCCATGAGACCCAGGCCGCCCAGAAAAACCCCGTCTTCAACATCCCGTCTCTGTCTGCTCTACGTGATCACGTGTCGGAGAGGGACACTCACTGGCACTGACGAGCTAACCAGGAAACAAGGCGGGGTGAGAGGCTGAACACTCAGCGAAAGTGGAACCCACAGAAGAAAGAGGTGCCCCGCAGGCGTTTGACGAACCGAGTAAACTCAAGCTTCGGTTTTCATAGCTTCATGGGTGATGGATGGCGAGGCATCCAAGCCCAGGCCTGCCCGGGGTGGGACGTCTCACGGCGGAGCCCTGCCTGAAGCTGGGGCCGTGTTCCCAGCATGCTCTCCGTTCAGCGTGAGGATCAATGAGAAATAACTCCCCGAAAGGACTGTAAAGCAAATTGCCTTGTCGCTAAGGAACGGAAGGAACGCTGTTCGCCCTGAGAAATCACATCCACGAGCTTGCACATTCTCGGCTTCAAAGCCCAAACGCACACCGCCTGGGTGGTCTGGAGCTCTTGGAGCCTAGAGTTTAAAGTCCAGGGTGGCAGCGCTCCCGCGCGTACAGCAAACGGGGCGAAGCAACCCTGGATCTTCCCCGAGGACCTCGTCTCCGCACTAGGCCTCAAAGATTCCCACAGATAAATTCTAACATGTGTAAACTTGTGATTTAAAAAAAGAAAACCCTCAAAGGGAATGAAACACCATGAATGACAGCAGGGGAGGGAAAAAAAAAACCAGAGAGGCCGACTTGCAAAGACTGCAGATACCAGAATTCACAGGAACTCAATAGAAAACGGCCACGTTCAATCGCTTCGAGATTTTTTTTTTGAAGTTTAAATATACAAGTGAAGAGAAAGATACTATAAAAAGATCTATCAAGTATGAATAAGAACCATATAAAATTTCCACAAATAGAAAACATAATTGAAAGTGAAAATTCTTTGAACAGATTTAATAGCAGAATAGATACGGTTAAAGAAATAATTAGTGAATCAGAAGATGGATCAGATGACACTCTCCACAATACAGTACAGAGAAACGAAGTGATGTATTTTTTATTTTTTAATTTTTTTTAATCTTTTTAGGCGAGGCAACCCTTGGTTGACCTCACAGATGGCAAGGACCTTGTCAGCTTACAATCCCTTATTTTTTAATTTTTTACGCCTACAGCACCCGGTCTTCCTTGGTGGTCCCCCATCCAAGTACTGACCAGGCCCGACCCTGCTTAGCTCCCGAGATCAGACGGGATCGGGCTCGTTCAGGGTGGCGTGGCCGTAGACTGGAACAAAGTGATTTTAAAAAGCGTGATTAGGAGACATGGAGGGGACGAATGTTTTCACAAGGCTGTGGCCTCCTCAGATTGTCTTTTCGTTATGCTGAATGCAGCCTAAATTCTTTTTATGATTTGTGATGCCTTACAGACTGCATCTGACTCCTGACTCTAACAATGAAGAGAGAGAGAGACAGACAGACAGACAGACATGGAGGGGACGAGGATGGTCTAACGCACGTTTCATGAAAATTCCAGAAGGAGATAATGAGTGGAAGTGGAATCCGAAGACGAGGTGGCGGAGAGAAATCCAGAACTGACACTAGACAGCCAACCACAGATTAAGGAACCCGCTGAACCGCAAGCAGACAGAACAGAAAGACCTTTCCTTAACACCTCATGGCGACAATGCAGAACACCAAGGTCAAAGGGAAGACCTCGAGGGCGGCGGGAGAGAAGAGAGCGGTCACCCTCCGGGAGCGGCGACTCGGCTTGACCTTCGCTCTCAGCGGTGGCAGGGGAAGCCATAGAGCAGGAGGACCACAGTTTTGACGCGCTGAGAGAAAATCATTTTGGGAACGTAGGGCCCAGGATTTTATACCCAGTGGGAATACTTTCTAGCAGTAAAAAAAGTCATTCTAAAACAAATAAAATTGGAGAGACTTTGATTTTCGCTGAAGGAAATTCTAATGGATCCTTCGGCCAGAAAAAAAGTGAGCCCAGACGTAAGACCTGAGATAAAAAATCATTTGTGAGCGACAGAAGCAAATAGCTGGACAAATGTAAACACATGTTGGTTGTAAAAAATGCTACTAATTATAAATTATTGGGTTAAAAATAAATATAATTGAACTAAAATATACCACGACAAAGCAGTCGACAGGAGAGTGACTGAAGCTAAAGTGGTCTAAGGTCCTTATGTTATTCTGGATGTGGGTGAATCTGCTATAATGGGGCCATTTAAAACGTTCTAGGTTCACGTTTACAAGAAAGGCGATGTATAGATTTGAAGCTGATCGATGGAGAAATGAAACGAGAAATAATCATCGATCCAGCACGAGGTGAGGAAGAGGACTAAAATGAACATTAAAAAGTTTAGGACAAATGGAAAGCGCAAAACACACTGCTAGAAATCAACCCAAATTCATTAGAAATTACATTAAGTACAAACGTATCAAATGGTTAAAAAAAAAACTCAATCATGTAGTGTTTATAAAAGTCACCTAAAATGTGTATTTAGGACTAAAAAGAATTTTAAAACCTGACAGAGTTAAAAGTCAAAGCAAAAAAAAAAAAAAAAAAAAAAAAACACCACACACACACAAGAAAACTACAGATCAACATTCTTTATGACTACAGATATAAACATTCTTAACAAAATATTAACAAACCAAATCCAGCAACGTTTTAGAGATTGTACAGCAGGACCAAGTGGGAAAGGCATGTGGTTTAACACCCCCAAAACAATTCATGTCTTATACCAGATTAATAGACTAAGGCGATCATCTCTGAAGATGCAGAATGGGCCCTTGAGAAAGCACAACATCCCTGCCCGAGAAGAGCTCCGACCCACAGGAGCAGAATGAAACATTCTTAAACTGATCGAAAGCACCCGCGGGAAACTCTCGGCCGATGTCACACCCCGTGGTGCACGACTGAACATTTTTCCCTGTAAGTGTCTTCCCTGGGCTCTTCCAGTCAACATGTTACTGGAAGTTGAAGCCAGTATAATTAGGCAAGTTAAAAAAAAAAAAAAAAAAAGGAGTTAAAGTCAACCAGGTTGGAAGGAAAAAGTAAAACTGTCTTTTTTCACACATGACATAACTCTACGTGTAAGAAACCCTAAGGAATCAATAACAAGAAAATTTGCTAAAAATAACAACAGCGATGTCATGGTTTACCTTGATAGTACAAAGAAATTTTATTTTTAAATACTAGTAACGAACGATTCGAAAATAAAATTAAGAAAACGATTCCATTAACTATAGTGAGAAAAATAACAGAATATTCAGGAGTAAATTTAACAAAAGATGGGTAAGATTCGTACACTGAAATGTACAAAACACCACCGGAAGAAACGAAAGCAGAGTGAATGAATGGAAGGGCATACCATGTTCATGAACTAGAAGACTCGATATTGGTAAGATGTTAATTTTTTCCAGATGGACCTATAAAGTCAACAAAACTCCTATTGAAATCCCAGGAGGTTTGATTTTTTTGTTTTTTGTGTTTTTTGTGTTTTTTTTTTTTTTTTTAGTAGAAGTTGAGAAGGTGATTCTAAAATTCATACAAAAATTCATAGGACTTAAAATGGGCAAAGCAATTTGACAAAGAAGAACAAAGTTGGAAGACTTACACTCCCTGATCTTACGATGAAACTACAATCATTAAGATAGTGTGATGCAGATTTAAAGATGGGCATACAGACCAATAGAACAGAATTGGGAATCCAGAAATAAACCCACATATTTATGCTCAGCTGATTGTTGACACAGGTGCCGTGACGATTTGATGGGTGATTGTGGGGAGATGGTCTTTTCAACAAAAGGCGCTAAGGCCATTGGATGTTTATAAGCGAAGCAAAACAAACCAAACCGAAACAAAAAAACTTATCTCAGACTTCACTTCAAACCACACCCCCAAATTAACTCAGAGTAAATCATAGACCAAAATGTGCAAGCTAAAGCTATAGAACTTCGAGAAGAAAAACATAGAAAAAAGTGTTCACGGCCTTGGATTAGGCAAAGAGCTCTTAGATACAACATTAAAAGCGTGGGCGCCATACAAGAAAAGATAAATTGGACTTCATTAAAATTGAAAACTTTTGTGTTTTAAAAGACACGATTAAGTAAATGAAAAGACGGCCCCAGAATGGGAGGGAATATTTGCAAGTCATGTATCTCGTAAAGGACTTGTACCCAGACCTATAAACAACTCTTACAACTGAATAACAGAACAAACTACTTAATTAGAAAATCGGCAAGAGAGTTGAATAAACATTTCACGAAGGAAGACTATGAATGGCTAATAAGCACATGAAAAGTTGTCCAACACCATTAGCGATTACGGAAATGCAAATCGAACCCACAATGAGACACCATTACACACTCGAGAGAATGGCCGAGATGAAAAAGGCCCACGGTCCCCTGCGTTTGTGAGGCGACTGGGGACAGTGGGACCCCCGCACGTGACTGGTGGGAAATCGAGGTGGTTCGGACCCTTTGGGAAAACAGTCGAGACGTGTTTTAGCAAGTTAAACAGAAACTCACCACACGACCCATCATTCCCAAGCGTAGGCACCGAACCAGGAGGAAAGAAAACGCACGTCTGTACAAACACTTGTAGATAAAAGTTCACAGCAGCAGTGCCCACAAGGGGCCCCAGACTGGAAGCGATCCAAATGTCCATCAACTGGCAAAGGGGCACCCAGAACGTGGCCGAGCCACACAGCCGAGTTCTGAATAGCATCACGGAAGGGAGAGAGGCGTGGGGAGGCACGGATGACCCTCGCCGTGTGAAAAAGGCTGAACACAAACAGCACGTATTGTCCGATTCCATTTGTAGGACATACCCGGAGAAGGCACATTTCCAGCCTCATAGAAATTTAAGGGCACAGACACAGAAAGTGGAGCGGTGACTGACTGTGGCCGTGGGCGAGAGTTGACAGTAATTCCAAACGGAACTGAGGGAACTTCTTTGGGGGGAGGGGGCAGGACAGGTTGAAAATGTTCTAAATCTTAGTTTTGATGATGGTCGCACATCGAACTATAAATTTACTAAAATTTGTTGTACGTTTACATTGGGAGAATTTTAGGGCATAAATTAAATAAATTTTATGGCGTAAATTATACCTCGATAAAGCTTTGGAAAAAAAGACGTATAAACAAAATTAAGTGTGTATGGCAATGACAATAGACTGTAAGGCGAAAAACACTACTTGAGTTAAAGAAGGTATTACATAGTTATAAACCATTAAACCCAGTAGTGAATGTATAAAAATTTGAGTATATGTGTACCTAATTATAAGATCTAAAAGTGTGTAAAGCAAAACTTCATAGAAACATAAGGAAAACTAGAAAAATATCCACGATAGTGGGAATTTTAAGGTATTTCTCAGTAATGATAGATCCAGTAGACAAAATTATTCCAGTCGGAATATAGATTTCAACAAGACAATTAACCACCTTGTCCTAACAGACATTAAACACAACACTGCACCCAACGACTTCAGAATACACCCGGCAGTCGGGTGCAGAAGGTACAATCACGAAAATCGAGCGCGTACTGTGCCATACAACATATTCCAGAAGGTTTCACAGGACTGACAGCATACGGATCACTTTCCCTGGCCACAGAGCAGTCACATTAGAAAGCTCTCACCTCTGCAACACAGAAGTCACGTTGGTAAATAGCCACTGGGAAAAAACAAGAGGTCGTAACGGACGTTAGGAAAATCTACAAGGGAATGAACATTCCAAGTACGTACTACATACCACAGCTGGGGGGGAGATGTGATTTCGAGCGGCATCTAGAAAATCTGAAAAGAAGTGATTATCCGACCTGAGAAGTTAGAGCAAGCAATATATTCAAGCCAAGCGAATGGAAGAATCTAGAGAGACGGGAATGTCAAAACAAAACCCGTAACAAAGCGACAAGGGCAGAAATTCCTTGTGGACATTAAGAAAATTGGCAAATAGTTGGCAAATTTGACCAACGGGAAAACAAGAGACACCCATAATACGGTAGCGGTGAGGACGGGGCTCGATGCTGTTGATACAGACCTCAACGTGATAAACGCCCACGCGTTTGAACGCTAAGGTCAAAAATGTACAAATTAGCAGAGCGCGCGGCTTATCCAAACGGACCCGAGAAGAGACAACCATTCGAGACCCGAAGTCAGAGTTAAAAGTTTTCCCACGAAGAGAACGCCAGGCCGAGATGTCTCTGCAAACACATTTTGCACAACACGCAAGGGATAAAAATCTTAATCCTACACAAAACATCCCAGAACACAGAGAAACGAGGAAACGCTTCTCAGCTCATCCTGCCAGACCCACATGCGCTCGGCACGAAGCCCACGAGGACAGCGGAGGGTGCTCTGTTAAGCATGTCTGTCACGCATAAATATTGACGCAAACATTCCAAAGACAATATTAGCCCGGGGATTTCAGTGGTGTTTAAGAAATAATATACAACGTGACGGGCGGGGGAGGGGCTGGAGGCCGCAGAGGCACCGCCGCTGGAAACCCATCTCAGTGCCAGATCATAAAGGCTGACCCACGGAGGACGGGGCACTGCTTGAGGCGGAGGAGCTCGGGGGGCCGGCCCGGGGTTCGGTGGGGACGGCTGTTCCTTGGGGTCCTTCTGCAGGCTCGGGTGGGTGGAGGAGCCCCTCTGGGATGAGGGGCTGAGAGGAAGGAGGTGTCGGGGGGGGCCCCCAGCTCCTGGGCTGCCGGGCCTGCCTGGGCCAAGGGGAGGTGGGGTCCGGGCAGCTGGGCGGTGGGGGTCCCGGGCTGGACATGGTGGGAAGGAGTGTTAGGTGGTGGGGGTCCCTTCCCACCCACGCCCTCTGAACTGGGGCCTGCAAACCCAGGACTTCCCTGTATCCGGCTCTGAGCCATGGACGTTTCCGGCAAACACAGAGAAGAAAGAAACCCTCCCAGCCCACTGTGTGCCTCATATCAGCAAAAGCAGTATGAGCTGAGCTTGCAAAATAAACAGGGCTCACGAAAACACCGCAGCAGGCCGGGGACTAGCTAGGAACGCACGCGGGGGCGGGAGGCCAGAGAGGCCTCCGCCATCTGGCCCCCAGAGGGCCCGGGGACGCCTGCCTCCCCCGCCAGCAGAGCGGCCCAGAGAAGCCCAGGCCGGGGGCTGGGCAGGGCCCGCGTTCGTCCTCAGGGCCCCCGTGCCAGGGCCTGGGGAGGCGCGACTGCCCCGTCTGTGCCGCCCCCGACCACCGGCCGCCGACCGCCGACCACCGACCACTGAGCAAATCCCCGCCTCCCGGCCCAGCCCCCGCCTCGGCCCTCCGTGTTCACACGTGGCCTTAGGCTGCAGACCTGGTTTCTCGTGTCCCTCCGCCTCATCTCCCCCACCGGTCTGGGGCCTCCGTGGGGACCGGCTCTTCACCTAACCAGCTGCGTGACCTCGCCTCACTGCTCACCCTTTCTGAGCCTCAGTTTCCCCACCTGTAAAGGAGGACTCATTTGGACAAATAACAGTCCTTTCCAGGATAAACAGGGCAACGTGGGAGAGTGAGCGGCGACTCTGGGCCTCTGGGGACCAGAAGCACAGTTGTCACAGCCTCCCCCGCACAGCGGAAGGAGGGCTCCGGGTGTCTGCAGCGGGGCCCGGGGGTGAGGGCTGCGGGGGGCGGGGGGATGCGGCTTCTGCTCTGCAGCCCCAGGGTGCAGCGGGGCTGAGGGGACTGCCGAGCCTGGGACAGGGGTACGAGGTGCCCCGGGAATGGGGATCCCAGAGGTGGGAGCGGAGGCACCCCGCTGATAAGCGAGGGAAGTGCATGGGGCCGTCCTCTGCCATGTGGCCCCGGCCCAGACACAGGGAGAAGGGTGCTCCAGGCTGCACTGGCCTTGCCTGGCTACCCTCTGCAAGGGGACACCCAGGCCCCTGACCCTCAGAACGGCCTGCTCCCAAGAGTGGGGGCCAGTGGCCGTGAGCCCCGAAGGCCCCTCCCTAGTCCTCTTGCAGCCCCCCGTCCTGCAGCTAAGCGAGCCGGCCTGGGATGGACCCTGTCACGGTCATGGCTGAGGGCCTGATCTGAGCGAGGAAGCAGTGGGGGCCGGACCCCCGGCTCCCACAGCCGGGGCCGGCCTCCTTTCCGGCCAGGCCAGCCAGGCGGGGTGGGGAAGGGGCTCCGGCTGGGGTGGCGGTCTGCTGGCACTGCCACCGCTCCCGCCTGCTGGGCCTCTGAGGGCCGGGCGGCTGCCGGACTTCCTGCCCCCGCTTCCCGCAGACAGCAGGGCTGTGCGGGGCTGTTTATGGGCATGATGACGATGGCCGCAGTGATAAGTGCGATAACGTGGGGCCCAGGACGTGCCACTGTGCCCTCCGGGCCTGGCGAGGCCCTTTCCCAGGGTCTGTCCCCAAGGGGGGGCACCGGTCAGCACAGGGGAGGGGCTGGGCTGACTGAGCCGGCGCCGCCCCCGCCTCCGCCTGGGCCCAGCGCCTTCCGAGGGCGCCTGGTGGACAGGGAGCTGAGGCTCGGCATGCGGGGTGGCCGGGCTCACCACCAAGGCCAGGCAGGCGACCCCACCTCTGTGGGTGGCACAGACCTGTCTCCCTAAGCTGCACGCAGACTAGTGTCCTGGAATCCTAACCACCGGGCCAGCCAGGCCGGGGCTTCGTCCCCAGACCTTGCGCGCAGGGCTCGGGGGCTCTGGGAGATGCTCGCCTTTGTTGTTCTGATTTGAAGAAATGTGGGCGCATCGTTTGGTACCCCAAGGCCAGCGCTGGCCCCACCTCAGCCCACCGCACCGATGTCGGCTGACTGGAGACTGTGTCCTGGTTCTTGGGTCCCCATAGCTCTTGCCTGGGGAGGAGTGAGGGGGGCAGAGCATCTGGGAGCGGGGGGCAGAGAGGCAGCTTCCAGACTCGGGAGCCCAGGTGCCCCACGAGTCCGGCCGGCGGCGGGGGCCGGTCAGCAGAAGGTGCCGTGGCCAAGCCTGCTCCCGGGCGGGACTTGGGGCTCGGTGCGGGGTCCACCTAGGTCCACCTCTGCCTCCTACGCAGGGTGCCCGGCCTGCCCTCCTGGGCGCGGCTGCCTGCCGTGGCTCACAGGGGGTGCCCACGCGTGTCTCTGGCCCCGAGCATGGAGACCAAAGGCCAAGGACATGTCACGTCCACCTGAGTGGCAGAGCCCGGGCCCGGCCGGCCTGGTGGGCTGACCTCTCCCACGCTCAGTTCCCCGCCTGCCCTGCCAGACAGTCCCACTGGGCTGTCTGTGGTGGAAGGCGGGGCACCAGCCCTGCTCAGGCCTGAGCTGGCGGCCGGGCCCGGGCCCTCCGGCGGGGTCAGGGCACGGCTGTCTGGCGGGCCAGGCCCGAAGCGAGGGCCCGAGCGGGCACCTGGACGCCGGCTTCCATCTCGCCGCTGATGCCACGGACCGCGGCCGGCGCAGGCCAGGCAGACCGTGCAGGTGAGGTGGGGTGGGGCCCAGGGTGGGGTGCAGCCACGCTCCCCCCGCCCCCCGTCTGCCCAGCTGCGGCGGATGGACGGCATGGGCCGGAGCCAGGTGTTGCCAGGGAAACGGGCAGCCGCGCTCCCTGCCCAACCGAAAGCCCTCTATTTTTAGCCTCCCAGCAACTTTTAGATAAAGTCCACGTCGCCCTACGAGCTATTCGGCAAGATAACCACCCGCGGCAGACCACGGAGCCTTCGGGCCGCCCTCCCCGCCCAGACGCCCCTCGGCTCCCAGGGCATCCTGGGAAGGCGCCTGACAGGGCCCCGCGCCTGGCGGGACAGGGGGCCTGCCGGTGGCCGGGGGACCAGCACCCCGGAGTGCAGGCACCCATCTCCCCCCTGGATGCCTGGCAGGGCCTCGGCCGACGCCCCATACCCCCCAGCATAGTCGGGACCGGGCAGTGGAGGGGCCTGGGGCCCACGGCCACTCCACGGAGGACCTGTGGGCACTGGGTGCCTCTTGCCAGTGAAGACGCCATTCATCAGAGGCCGAGAAACCAGCCTGGCCTGGACTTCGACCCATGGGACCGACGGCCAGCCGAGCGGAGTGGAGCGGACACGAGCCCCCCTCAGGGGGCCCTGGCGTCGCGTGTGCACCCTGAGTGCAGAAGGGAGGAGGGAGGACGGAGCCCCGCGTGCGCTCAGGCCCCGCCTGCGCGGAGCTGGTGGGGAGGCGCCGAGCAGTCGGTCCCCACGGCCGCGCCGCCCGCCCGGCCTACCTTGTCCTCCACTCGGTTCAGACGGGCGCCGATGGTGTTGCTGCCACGGTCCTTGCTCTTCTCTGTGGGGCGAAGCGTGGAAATCAGGGGTGTGTGCTGGCAGCGCGGGGCACGGCACCCCGACTGGGCCCGGGGACGGGGGTGTGGGCGAGGCGGTTGGGGCGCAAGAGGCCTGGACCCGCGAGCTCCAGGGAGCATTTCTGTGGCAAGAACTTCGGGAGGTGGCGGGTGGGGTTGGGGGCTGGAGGGCAAGACTCCCCCCTGATCCACTCTTCCCAGCCCCGTGACTGGGGTGCCGGGGACAGGAGGGGGGGATGCGCCCCACTGCCTGCCGCCCCTGCCGCCCCGGCCCCCGCGGGCGCCGTGGCTCCCACGTGAACTCGGGCAGCCCCCAAGGACCTGCCTGGCCCTGTCCTCCCCGCTGTGGCCCACAGCCCTGTCCCAGGCCGTGAGGAGTCGGAGCCAGGCACCAAGGGCGCCTCCAGTTCTGGGCTGGCCACTCGCCCTGCGGCCCCCAAGCCCCACTGCCCAGCCGTCCGCAGCAGGGTGCAGGCCGAGTCCATGCCCAGATCTGCATGCTTCTCTCACAGGGACCGAAAGCCCCTCGTCAAGCACATCGGGGCCGCTTCGCTCAGGGTGGGGTCCCCTGTCCCCGCCTGGCCTTCGGTCCCTGTCACGCACTCCAGAGGCCCTGTGCTCCGCTCCAATGGCGGGCAAGGCGGGCGGGCAGGGAAGGGCACAGTGCGGACTCCGTGCCCGGGCGTCTCGCCGCAGAAACCCACCTGACACAGAGATGAAGAGGGAGGGCTTTCCGATGGACTGGTCCAGCCTGGGGAGGGAACGGAGAGCTGCTCACGCTCGGCCTGGGCACCACATGGACCCCCGGCCTATCGGCGGGAGGGTGGCCGGGGTGCCCACCTCCAGGGCCACCCACCACTGCCACCCACGAACCTGCCAGCTGCCTCCCAGGCCCAAGGCTCATGCTCCTGGGGGCGCTGAGAGGGGGCTCAGTGGGTGGGCAGCCCCCTTAGACTCCCTCCCGGGCAGGGAAGGACCCCAGAACCACCCAGTGTCTCATGGCTGCTTCGTAAATTCCCCAGGCGGGCACCTCGGACATGCTCAGAGAGGCAGGCCCGGGAGGGGCACTTCCGGGTGGGGCCAGGCCCCTGAGCTGGTGGGCTTCACGTGGCAGTGGTGGGTCAGTGAGCCCTGGGACCCTGTGACACACGGAGCCAAGCTCTGGCCTTAGCCCCTGTGGGACACAGCTGGTTTGAGCCCTGTCCCCCCAGGATTGTGCTGCTTCCATGCGAACGAGCTCTCCAGGCTTCAACCCGAAGCCAGAGCGTGCTGGCCCCCCATGGTCAGGGTCCCCGGCTCCGAGCTCAGGGTGGGGAGGTGCGGGGCGGGCTGTGAAGTGTCCTGCAGCTCCGAGCTGCGGGGCAGCTGAGGGCTCGACGTGGGGAGCAGCAGATGCTTCCGCCCCCTCCCGTCCCGGCCCCGCTCGGGCCCCAGGCCCCCGGGGCCGCGCCCACCTTCTCTGCAGCTCCTTGATGCGCACCATGAGGTTGAGGTGGCCTTGGGAGTATTGCTCGATCACGTCCCGCACGTCGTAGGGCTTCCGGGCTTGCTGCGGGGCAGAGGATGCGCGTCACCCCTCCGCGCCCCCGGCTCGGCGAGACGCACGTAGTGCAGGCGCCTGGGCCTTTTGGGGTTCGAGGAGGTCACCGCGTGGTGCGGCAGGCAGGCCGGCCCAGAGGGCAGCAGTGCCTGGGGTGCCCCCGGGGGCTGGGCCAGCAGGAGGTCCTCCCTGGGCCTTCCAGGCGACCAGTCCCCGTGCTCAGAGGGCCGTGGAGGAGCTGGCCCAGCCGGGGGGTCGGGAGGGCCACACAGTCACCCGGTGCTGGGGTCTGGGGGACCCCACTTCCTCCCCAGGTGATGGGGTAGGCTCTGCACCCTCTCTGAGTCCTGCCCACGCCATCCGCCCGTCACTCAGGGGAGAGGTGAGTGAGCCCCAGAGGCTCTGTGCGTGTCCCAGGCTCCGGGCTGGGCCTCAGGGGCCAGGACACGCTCTGCCTCTCGCTGGCAGGTGCTCCCAGTGTCCGCAGGGTGGGGAGGTGGCCCACCACGCGCCCTTCCCAGGCAGACGTGACCCCAGGTGACCGCCTCGACCTGCAGGCCTGCTCTGGGTGGCAGGCCTCCCCTCCCGCTGGGGCTCCGAGGCTGCCGGGGCAGAGGGTTGCTCCCACAGCAGGCCTGCGGCCGTGGGGGCAGAGCAGGTGACCCCCGGGTTCCCAGGCTCAGCACCAGCTCTCAGCCCGCAAGTGCCCCCGGGGCTCAGGTGCCATCACCAGAAACCACAGAAGGGAAGGAGGCGCCTCATGACGTCAGCGAAACCTCAAGCCGCATTTCTGGCCCTGCTGCCAGGAGCCCGAGAGCCGGGGGCCCGGGGAGCCGCAGGCTGGCCGAGTGAGGTTTCGATGGCCCGGGAGGCCTGGCACCCCCGTTTGCAAGGTGGAGCCACGTGGGAACACAGGACCCCTCTACCCCGCCGGGCCTCGTCAGCACTGATGGGTGGATGGGGGGTGGCCGTCTCTTGCTGGGGTACAAAGGGCATGCCAGGCAGGGCGGGGCCGGGCCGGCCCAGCTCAGGGGACGAGAAAGAACAAGGTTCAGGTCCTGTGGAGGGTCAGGGCTGGGTCTCGGCTGTGGGGCCCAAGGGACACATGTTCCCTGCCCGCCTGGGGCCTGCCTTTCTTGTGGGTGCCACCCCAGAGACTGGGGCTACCCTAGCCTGAGGGTATGGCTACCTCTGCCTTCCCAGAAAGATGGGGGACCCCTCCGGTGTCTGGGTACGTGCCGACATGCCCAGGGCTCTGCCGTCAGTGCGGCAGCTTAGCAGAGTTTGGGCAACTCCGTGACATTGTTCTGGATCCCGGGAACCGCAGGCAGAGGAGTTGGAGGCCGCCCGCTTACAGGGGCCGGGCGCTAGAAGTCTAGGGGGCCCTACCCCCTAAAGATCCACCAGGCGAGTTTGGCACGGGGCAGGCATGGCATGGGGCTCTGGGCAGACCCTCTGGCTCTCCACACGCTCAGCTAAATGACAGCCATAAAATGGTACTCAGGGACAGGCTGGTGATAATATACCCAGGTGTTAGCTTTTCTGTCGTAGAAAGAGGGACGAGCCCTGCTCCTCCCTCTGTGAGACGGGGGTGCTGAGCCCTGCTCCTCCCTCTGTGAAATGGGATGCTGAGCCCTGCTCCTCCCTCTGTGAAATGGGATGCTGAGCCTGCCTCACTCTGGCTGGCAGGGAGGGATTGAGGATGACATAGGACAATAGGTGAGAAAGACGAGGGGGCCCTGAGCCGGCACATGCCACAAGGGCCAGGCCTTCTGGAGGGAGGATGACCAGTCTGCATGCAGTAAGGGCTGAGCTGGGCCCTTGTCCGTGGGCCGAGCACCACCCCCAGTAGAAGGAGAGGGCCTGAGCCTGTCGCCAACCGGCTTCTCCGGGCCTCGGGCTCCGGTGGCTGAGGGTCTGCTGCTGGAGTCTCACCCCTGGAAGGGAGTGTATGGAACCCCGTGGGCCCCAGCCTCACCCAGCCAAGGAGACCCCGCCTTGTGCCGTGACGGCGGCCACCACCGGGGACACTGAGCACGGCCAGGACTCACATAGGGTGGGAGAGGGAGCACAAGAGCTCTGAGCGGGTGTGGGATGGGGCTCTGGGGTCTGGGGGACCCCACTTCCTCCCCAGGTGATGGGGTAGGCTCTGCACCCTCTCTGAGTCCTGCCCACGCCATCCGCCCGTCACTCAGGGGAGAGGTGAGTGAGCTCCAGAGGCTCTGTGCGTGTCCCAGGCTCCGGGCTGGGCCTCAGGGGCCAGGACAGGTGAGGGACGTGTCCTTCCAGCGGCCTGCTGTCTTAGGGATGGATAACAAAGCTGTCGCAGGGTCTCTGGTGGGTGAGGGGTCCGGTCTCGGACGTGTCAGGGGACTGCGACCCCGCAGCCTCCGCCAGGGGCGGGAGGGGCTTCTGGGGCAGAGGAGAGGGCTCAGCGCAGGACTCACCTGAAACCTCTTCTTGGCCACAAAGTACTGCATGCGCCGGACGACCTTGATGGTGGCCCGATGGTGCTCCCGCAGCCTGCAGCGCAGAACAGAGAGGAGGGCGTGAGTGGCCACCTGCCAGAGGCCTGGGGCCCTCCCCGTGGCACGTGGGCCGAGCCCTTCTAGAAACAAGGAGCCCGCTCAGCCCCGTGGGGTGGACACCTTCGTGGCCGTTTCCTGGGAGTGGAGGTGGAGCGGGGGGCTCTTTCTGCTGGGATGATCCCAGAGGGACCCTTTCTTTGCTTGTCGCTCAGAAGTGGGGTGGGAGTTAGGGTCCCGGGTTCATAATGGCTATGCCCCTAACTCACAGCGGAGCCACAGAAGCTACTTTCTATCTTGGGCCTTCAGGGCCCGGTGTAACGGGGAGGGATAGAAACAGATGACACCCAAGGCCCCTTTCAGCTGGAATGTTCCACAAACAGTCATGCGGCTGGGAAATTTAGGGACAAATACCAAGAACCGTTACTACCCCGAGCCACTCACTCTGTTATGGGGAATGTATCGTCTCCCCTCTACAGTTCCTTCTAGAAACAAAGATCCTTCTAGAAACATCATGAACCGCGTGAGACACGGTTAAAAGTTCTAAGGCATGCAAAATGTCAGGAGAGGAGAGGCAATGGAGAACAAGTAATTTTGAACGCTCGGTGGCTGATAATCTTCCAAAAATGATGGAAGACAACAGGCCACAGATTCGAGCAGCTCTTCGGACCCCACTGGAGAGAGGCAGGGTCCACCAGACCCAGGCCGATCCGCGTAACACTGCCGAAGTCCGGAGGCGCGGGACGCGTCCCGGGAGCAGTGAAGGAAGGAGGGCGTGATGGCATGTTACCCCGATGGCTGGCTTGTCAACAGAAAGGATAAAAACCAAATGATATTTTTAAAGTGCTCAAGGAAAATATCCACCAACTCGGCGTTCTGTACCCATCAACTATACTCGGATAAGTAAAAGCGAAAAGAACAAATCCCGTGTGATTCCACTTCAGTGAGGTCCCCGGAGGGATCGGATTCATGGCGACAGAAAGCGGATGGCGGTGCCGGGGGCTGGGGGAGGGGAGGGGAGCGGGTGTTTAAAGGGGACACGGTCTGTGTTTGGGACGATGAAGATCTGGACATGGCGGTGACGGCTGCGCAACCTTGTGACATTGATACTTAATGTCCCTGCACTGTATACTCCACATGGCTAAGACGGCAAATTTTATATTCTGTGTATTTTATCACAATGAAAAACAGGAAGGTAAAACCCACGCCCGGAGAATTCACTGCTGGGAGACCTGCATCGAAGAAACGACTTGGGGGGACTCCCCAGACAAAGAGAAATGACCCCAGAAGGAGGCCGGGGACCAGAGAGGGGGATTGAAAGCGCAGGAAAGGACAGATTTATGAGGAAGTTTAAATTAGTGTGGACCAAAACAATCCTGTTTCATGAGGTTTGAGTATTGCTAGAGAGAGAGAGAGAGAGAGAGAGAGAGAGCGATATTTCATAATTTAAGAAGTGGCCGCTTTGATAGGACGATATCAATTCTAGATCTGGATGCATCTAAATACTATACATAGACTATGTGTATGTGACCTAAAAGCAAAACAGCGTGAAAGGCAGAAGCGTCCGGGGAGCCGAATGGTTGTAAGCACCGTGGGCCATCAGGGAAACGAGCCAACCCAAGGTCAGCTCTAGTGAGTCGAGGATGTATTTTACGATCTCTAGGCAACCACCGATGGCATAATAAAAGCATGTAGAATCGACGAGCTCCTGGAGGATCGAAATTCGATAACAGCGATATCTGATTAATCCCAAAGAAGCAGGAAATGGGATACAAAGGAAGGTATGGAACAAATAAAAAGCAAGTATAAGACAGCAGATCGCATGAGTTGCGAAGGGACTAAACGTTCCAATGAAAAGACCGAGATCGTCAGACAGGATTTTAAAAATAGCTTCATGTTGCTTAGAAATCGTCTTTAAATATAAATATAAAGATACATCAAGGTTGACAGCACGAGGATAGAAAAGGACGTATCGTGCAGTAGCCAGACTGAGCTGGTGCAGGTAACCTAACATCAGATACGGGAGACTTCGATAAAAGTCTTTACCTTTGAGATAAAGAGGGACGTTTCATCATTTAAAAAATGATCAGAATTTGCTAGGAAGATAT
Organism: Pteropus medius; assembly: GCF_902729225.1. Classification (NCBI taxonomy): domain Eukaryota; kingdom Metazoa; phylum Chordata; class Mammalia; order Chiroptera; family Pteropodidae; genus Pteropus; species Pteropus medius. Next base: position 1,554,625 of record NW_024350923.1, on the reverse strand, counting down.
CAATTCTAAATCTGTATGCCCCCGAAAACATGACCTTAAAATACATAAAGCCCAAACTGACAGGACTCAAAGGTAAACAAGAAAATCCATAATCACAGTGAGAGATATGAATACATCCCTGCGGGTAACTGATAGGAATCTGTCAAAACACGAACAGAGACCCAAATGGGATCATGCGGGTAGCAACTTGACCTGGTCAATGTTTACAGACCACATGTTCAGTACCCGAAGGGCACTAAGCCGTGCACGTACACCTGGAACACGTACACCTGGAACACTTATCAGAAGAGACCACCTGCGGGGCTTTAAGAGCAAGTTCCAACAAATTTCAAAGGAATTAAACCGTGGACGTTTGCTCTCTGGCTACAGCGAATTAAGCTAGAAACTCATAAGAAAAAGATAACCAGAAAAATCCCTCGATGTTTTGGAAATGAATCTAAGTAACTTAAGGGTCAAAGAAGAAATCCAGTAAGAGTTGGAAAATATTTTTAACGGAATAATCATAAAAATGTCACGTAAGAAAACTTAAAGCTAAATCAGTACCGTGAAGCGAAGTGTTTGGAGGACAATTTATGACCTTAAATGAATATCTGAGAAGAGGAGAGGCTGAAATCTGTCTCGAAAGGTTTTTTAAAAAATAGCAAATTAAACCCAAAGAATGTGGATGGAACGAGATAATAAAGGGAAGAGCGTGATTCAATGAAACTTAAAAAAAGGACATCGTCTTAAGAAAAATCGAGAGCCCAAATTCTATTCTCTGAAGAGACTAGTAAAATTGATAAACTTTTAGCAAGATCGAGGGGCATGGGGGACACAAATTGCCAACGACAGGAATTAGAAATTGAACATCGGTATAGACCTGGCGATATCTTTAAAAAATCTATTCGGAGGATATTGTGCAGAAAAATAATTTTGATAGCTTAGATAAGATAGAATGATTTCTTAAAAACGACGTACAAAAGGAGACACAAGAAGAAATAAAACGCCGAAATTGCCCAATATTAAAGAAATTAAATCTGGAAATGTAACGATCTTTCCAAGCACACAGTAAAACCTCGAAGTCTAGATGACTTCGCCGGTAGATGCTTCTAAACATTTACGGCAGAAATAACACCAATTGTATATGAATCCTTTTAGAGGATTTTTATGAGTCAGCAGAACCTTGATATCAGAACCTGAAAAGGATATTTCCAGAAAGAAAAAGCACCGGGCTGATCTCTCTCGTGAACATAGATGCAAATACCCTGCCCACAAAACCGGCAAATTGAAGCCGATGCTGTAAAGAGGGACACGTGACGGTGTGCAGTTTAATCCGGTTACACGAGGTTGGTTTAACGTCTGCAAATCGATCATCAGAGTCCACCACGCGAACAGGAGAAGTAAGGAAAAACATATAATCAACTCAAAAGATGCGGAAAAACATTCGATAAAACTCAAGACCCAGTCATGATTAAAAACATAACTCTAGGGGTACGAGGACAAGGAGAGAGCTCTGTTCCATTAAAAACAAAAAACAAAAAACAAAAAAAAACCCAAACAAACACACAAAGCAGAAAAAGACAAACTCTAAGCAAACATCATACGCATGGTGAACGACCGGACACCTTCCTCCTGAGGCAGGGAGCTGGACGAGAATGTCTGTTGTCACCATTTCTATTTATCCTGGTCCCCAGAGTGTCAGCTGGAGCACAGGAGCAAGAAAATAAATAAATAAATAAATAAATAAAAACCAGAAGCTAGCACGATTAAACATGGAAAAGGAAAACTGTCATTATTTGCAAATGACGTGATCGTAGTTGTAAAAAGGTCCTTAAGAATCTTCCGCCGAACTATCGCTAAATGGACTGAGCAGTGACACTGATGTTAAAGGTGACAAACAAAACCCAGCTGTACGTCTACCGGCCAGTAACAAAGAGAACGTGAAATAAAAGAGACCACGTATAACAGCGTCGACACCCATAAAGCGCCGGCGACACGTCTATCGAAATGAGCGCGACCTCCACAGAGAAAAGCGAGACCCACAGGGACGGAAATGAAACAAACCTGACCTGGATCGAGGGACAGACTGTGTGCACGAACCGGAAGACGCGACACGCCTAAGATGCCTGTTCCGAGGTGCGGATTAGATGGGATCCCAGTCAATACCCGAGCGCTTTTATTTATTCATTTATCTGGGAAATTTCAAGCTGATTCTAAACTATCTATGAAAAAGCAAGGAGCCGAGACTGGACGAGACGCTTCTGAAGAAGAGTAAATTTCGAGGATGGACGTGCAGGCCACGGGGACGCGCACGGTGTGCCAGACAGATGCAGGGTTCTCCTGCCTCGGCTACGGGTCCCGTGGCAACAGATGACTCGGGACAGCACAAGACGTCCAGGGACGTAAACGCGCCTTAGGTGATCACTCGGTCTGTAACCAAGTCACTCATTTAATCCCGTAGCGGAAAGAACGGTCTTTTCACTAAATGGAACAATTAGATACCCACAGGGAAAACTCCGAACCGTGACCCCCTGCGAGGCGCCAGTCACAGGGCTGATTCAGGTGAGCTCAGAGGCCTCCCTAGGACGGGAGAGACAATGGGACGCGAGAGACAGCCGTGACCTCGGGACAGGCCAAGGTTTCTGTAACGAGGCACAGGAAGCGTGAACCGTCAGGGAAAAGATGTGACGGATTGGACGTCCTTAAGGTTACGATCGTCCAAACATCGAAAGGGCTCAGGAGGAGCGTAAACACTCTGCAGGCCGGGAAGGGATGTTTTCTGGCCAAGGACTTGCATCCGGGCTATATGGAGAAGCCCTACATCAGCAAGCAGATGACATGAGTTTGAAAAACGGGCAGAAGACACGAGCGGCCCTTGGAGAGGAAGTCCCGTGAGCACGGGAGAAGGTGCTCGGAGGCGTCCGTCACCAGGGACATGCAGTCGAAACCCGAACGGGGCGCGGTACACACTCCCTGAGCCCGCCCCCCTGAAAGAGCCGAGGACCCCGAGCGCTGGCGGTGACGGGGACCGCCGTGCCCGCGACGGGGGGCGGCAGCTGGGTTGGCCGCGACGGGGAGCCACGTGCCCGTAGCCCCACGCCCACCTCGTCATGTCCCGGCCTGTGCAATCCCCGGTCACCCCCAGAGAAATGGGCGCCCGCACCCACCAGGAGACACCAGTGGGAACCCCCGGAGCAGTGGTACTTGTGAGAAACATAACTCGAAGTGACAAACGCCCAGCTGCGGGGGTGGCACAAGCAGAGGATGGCGTGTCTCTGTGACACAGTGCAAAGGGGCGCGCCGCCGATGCCCACGTGGCGGAAGGCTGCGCGGCGACGCGGGAGGAGCCCCAGATGGTACGCGTGACACGGACCCCCCTCAAACGCGCATCGCCGACTGAGAGAAGCCAGTGACTCAGGTGCGTGTGTGCGTGCGGGTCGCTCCAGGCCCGCCCGAGCACGGGCAGCAGTAACCGGCGGTGGGAAAAGTCAGGCCGGGGTGGCCGCTGGGCTGGGGTGGCCGCTGGGCCGGGGTGGCCGCTGGGATGGAGTGGCCACTGGGGCGGGGTGGGCTTCGCTGGGGCGGGGCGGGCTTCGCTGAGGGGGACAGGCTGGGCTTCGCTGGGACGCGGTGGCCGCTAGGACAGGGTGGGCTTTGCTGCTGGGGGAGCACGGGGTGGGGGACGCCACTGGGGAAAACAGCCCGGCCCCTCCCGAAAATGCTACACACAAGGCCACCACGTGGCCCAGCAACTCCACTGGTGGTCACGAGCCCACGAGGTGGGGACACCGGCGTGGCTCCTGCGTAAGCGTCGCGGGCCAAAAGCAGAAAAACCCAAATGTCCGCCCACCGACGGACGGGCAAGCGACACGCGACACGTCCACTGGGTAGCGTGTTCTGCAGCCTGGAAAGGGACGAGGCAGACACGTGCTGCCACACGGCCGGGACGGGGGACCTCGTGGTCAGGGGAGGGAGGTGGCCGCAAAGACCACGCGCCTGGGACCCCGTTCACGTGCTCGCGGAAGCCGAGCCGGAGAGGCGGCGGCTGGACGAGCGCAGCTGGGGCGGGGGCGGTTGGGGAGCGGCCGCCCAGCGCGCAGGGCTGCTGGGGGGTGACGGAATGTTCCGTGGTTCGGGCACCGTGACGGCAGCAAGGCCCTGGTGATACGTGGTGTGACGCATCACTCCTGAGAGCGGATGGGGGGCGGTGGAGGCTTCTCTGGGGGACAGGCAGGCTGTAGGGGGGAGGACGGGGTCCTGGGAACGCCCCAGTGCCAGCTCTGCCCGCAGCACGTGCTTCTCTGGGGAAGGGCCCTTACCCGGGGCGGCTCGGGCCCGGCCGGGAGGCCTCAGGGCAGCAGCATGGAGGCCTCCAGCTCCCGGTCCGGCTCGGCCCGCACGCTTCCAACCGGGCCCCACGGCACCCCCAACCCAAGGGACGGATCACAGACCTTGTGCCCCCCCGAGCCCTGGTCTCGCATCCTGCCATGGCTCCCTGTTGCCTATGCCATGAAGCCCTCCCCGAGGGCAGCCTGCTCAGCCCCTCACGACCGGCCCAGACAAAACACAACGCAAGCTCCGGGCACTCTGGGTGAGTCCGGGGGTCACGCGCTGTCTCCCCCCAACTTGTCCATCTTAACGTTGGCGGGGAGGCAAAGGATCCAGAGACGGGGCTTGAACAAGGGCCCGAGAGAATCCCAAACTGATTCCTGGGCTGGGTCTCGGCCGGTTTGGGCAAATTCCTTGAGCCTTGGAGGTCTCGGGAGCCGGAGGGCCCCACGGGACAGAGCTGAGGTGGCCCAAGGCTTCACTGTAATGAAGACACGGCCTTGGGGGCACACGGAGCCCAGGAACGCCGTCTCTGCTGCGGAGATGCTGGGGGATGGCTGGGGCCGGGCTCCGGCTCTTCTGGGGTGCGTGAGGGTGGTCCTGGCACCCGGGGTGGGGGCACCCCAAACCAGGTGGGCGGCCTGACCCTCAGGGGCCGCCTGTGAGGAGCTGGTCGGAACGAGCCGGTGAAGAAACACAGCCTCGTCCTGGCTGTGCCCCTGCACGGGCCTGGGCGAGGGCTGGGCTGTGAGCGGAGGGCTGGGGGGGACCCCATTTAAACCCCGGGGAGATTACGAGGACGTCTGCTGCAGGCCGTCGGCCCTCGGTAAGCGGAGGGGGCTGGCGAGCTGGCCCACCTCCAGCGGCACGGCCGGGGGTCTCCTCGGCTCGCAGCCCCCCAATGGTGGCGCATCAGAAAGGGCCACGCCAGAGGAACTGCTGGGAACTTGCTGATTCAAACAAAGGAGAGAAAGGTCCTGAAGGATTCCAGAGGCTTCTTCCTGCCCTCGTCTAGAAAAGTGATTTGTGTGCGTTTCCTTCCAGGAGCCTCGTGAGTTATGAGCCACCCCTGGCCCCGGCCGAGGCCCCTGAGGCCCCTCAGTTCCCGGGGAGGATGCTTTGCTGAGACCAGCAGGGTTCCCACGAGGAGCCAGCCACCTCCAGCTGGGTGACCCCGGGGGTCAGAAGCCAGAAGGTTCTACCAGGCCCCCCGGGACACCTTGGGGGAAGCTGAGCGGGCCTCCGGCACAGGAGGAGGTCAAGTGCGGCCCCATCCTGCCGCGGCGGCCTCCTCCCCACTGTCAGGGTGGGAGGCTGAGATGCTCTTCCTGGCCCGGGCCCTGTGTCCTGGGGCAGGAAGCGGAGCGGATTTCTGTGTGGGTGCTGATGGTGGGACTTCTGCACTGGCATTTGGCGGGGGGACCCTGTGTTAGATGTCCCACTGCCTCTCCTCCCCGCCACAGACCCCCCCACCTGCCAGGTTACTCACGAGCCCAGCGGCTGCACCTCCAACCTCGTGACCACAGCCCCAAGGCCAAGAGCTCCATCCTGTCCCAGAGACCCCACCTGGATTCTGGCCCCAGCAGAGCTAGGTGGGGTACCTAGGCAGGGGTATCTGGCTCCTCCTCTGTCCCCTGCTCTGTCTCTCACCCCGCCTTCGTGCAGCCCCGAGCTCTGACGTGCACGTTTTAATGGCTGCGTGGCCCCACTGTGCTGGTGGAGAAGCCACAGTCCTGGGGGGCATGGCTGTGTGTCCCCACGCCCCTCAGGGGAGCCAGAGCCCCACCTTCAGAGCCCGGCCCCAGCCTGGACCTGGGGACCCCACATTCCAGGCTGCCTGAGGGCTTCCGCACCTCCCGCGGAGTGCGGGGCCCAGACCCCTGCCTGGGCCTGTTACCAGACTCGCCCACCTAGGACTCAGGCCACCACGCCAGCTCCCAGCCTGTCCCCTGGCCTAACTGGAGGGAGGGCTGTGCAGGGCGGTCCCTCCAGGCTATTGGGTGCCCACCCGCGGGAGGCACCTGGGGGAGCCCCATGCCTGCAGTGAGCTCCAGCCCCCCTTAGATCCTCCCAACACACACAACCGCTGTCGCTGGACAAGCACGGCACGGACGCCCCTGAATCCACACGGAGAGGCCGGCGCTGGGGTGGGCCGTGCGGGCCGGGCGCACTGGCTTGGCCGGCTGTCCCGAGTGGCTCTTTCTTTGCCCCCCTCGGTCTGGGGACACAGGAGACTTTGTCCCATTCCCCCTTCCTCAGGGACCGGGGGTTGGGTAGGTTCCTTCCTGTCTAGTTCTGGGCCTTCCCTAGGCCGGGCAGAGGACACGAGGACAGCCTGGGCGTCCACAGGGAAGAGGTGGCCTGTCACCCTGCCGGAGGCCGAGGGTGGATGCGGATCAGACGCTATTTTCAGCGCCCCCGAAGAGTCCCTGTGTGTGGGGGGGGGGTGGGGGTCCCCGTGTGTGTGTGGGGGCCGGGTGGCCAGTCTCAGGAATTGTTTTGAGATGCAGACGTTATCTTTGGGGTCTGCTGAAGTGGCCCCCCCTGCGCACTGTGTTCCCAGGACGCCGCCCAGCCCTGGAGACGGCCCCGTCTGCCCCCTCCGCCCCGGCCTCGCTGCAGGAAGCTGACCATGGTGCCCGCACCGCCCGCGGCCCGGCTCCCTTCCGCCCGGGGGAGCGTGTGGGGCCCGGCACGCTTCTGAGGGCCCCGTCTTCCCGCGGTCACGTTCCCAGTGGCTGACACACAGCAAGTGCCCGGCGGACAGGAACAGGAACAGACCCACGGTGCCGGCGGCTCCGGCCCCCCCGGGGTGGGGGCTGGGCGGCGGGCGGCGGGCCGGGCACGCTGGCCGAGGGCAGAGTGCCGGGCAGGGCTCTCCGGGTCCACCACCCAGCCCCCCCGCCCCCCGAGGGAAAGGAGAGGTTAATAAACCAATTACTTTGGGCAACGAAGCAAAATAAGCCCCATTAAACTAATTAACGCCCTTGCGCAGCCCCCACCGGAGAAGACTAACAAACTGGGCTATGTCACCATCCGGCGATTTCTTTCTAAGGCGTTTCTTCATCCTCATCCAACAGCACAGTTTAAGGCTCTGTTAATACTTTTAGGACAGGCTCAATGCCAGACTAATTAGATTTGCATTTCCACCGTGGGCCCGGCTCGGCGCGGATGTGCCCAGCGAGAGGACCGAGCAGGGGCCCGGGGCCAGCACCCGCCTCTGAGAAGGGGCCGTGTGCGGGTTCCCACGTCTGGGCTGACGGCGCCCGCCCCCCTCTTTCCCGCCCCCACGACCGGGGCCCGGGCTCCGGCGCAGGGCCCCGCCCTGCCTCTGCCCACCCTGGGGCTCATGGGGACACCGGGCGATCCGGGGCCCCCGAGCCACACGCCGGCGGGTCCGAGGTGACGACACGGGAAGCGGGAGAAGAGCCGCTGGCGGTGCTGACGGGTGCTGACGGGTGCTGCCCGGCCGGGCGGTCGAGGTCGCGTCCCAGGGAGAGGCCACGCTGGGGGCAGGTGCCTGAGCTGACCGGCTGAGAGAGCGCCGCGCCCCTGAGGCCCCCCTCCCAAACCCACAGCCCAGTCTAACCGAGGCACGGGCCCCGGGTGCGGGCTCGGGGACCATGGACTGCGACCTCGGCCAAGCCAGCCGGGTGGGTTCCGGCGTCCAGCAGGGGCGCGGCCCCAGGTGGGCAGAAGGGAAGCGACAGGTGTGGGGGCGGACGGGCGGAGGCCACCAGCAGAGAGGTTAGATTCGCTTGGCCGTGGGCCGCCAGGACGTGGAATCTGGACGCGAGCGAGCGCCCGGGCCCCTCGAAGGGCCTCAGTCCGAAGGCAGCTGCAGGCGGCTGTGGCTGGTGCCGGGAAGACCCGCCTTCCAGGCGCCTCCGCCTGGATCCCACGGAAGGTCCGTGCTTCAGAACCCTTATCTTCTCCTGTTTTTCCCATCATTTCGAAAGTTAAAGACCATTCTCTGCTGACAGGTCACACCGAAAACACGGCTGGGTCACAGTTTCCAGCCCCGCGGCACAGATTTCTGGAGAGGACAGGCCTCTGCAAGCCCGCTCTGTGACAAAGGCGCTCTGCAGGATACCTTTGACGGGCGGGGGTGTCGGGCCGAGCAAAGAGTTCAACGTACGCACCGATACGGCGGTGAAAGATGCAACCGAAATGGCACAAATAAGGATGATTTCAAAAAACGCGGGCTCGCGCATACCCACGGGCTCCTCCCGACTCCGGGGAGGACCGGGAAGCCAGAAACCCCATAAAATAAATTCTTAACAGCTAGCTAGAATGCCCAAACTGGTTTTGGAAGAAATAGAGGACTTGAATGAATACGTATTTAGGACATTAAAACGTAGAGACCCTCTCCCCACGTCATGCCCAGACGGCTCTGAAACGGAGATGAGCTCTGCCGAAGTTCCGCACGACACCCGACCCTGGGCGAGTTTTCCAGAAGACGGAAAAGGAATAACATTTTCCAGTTCGTTTTAACAGGCTGCTGAGTTTGATTCTGAATCCGTGCAGGGGAAAAAATAAGGAAATAGAATTACAGATCCATTTCACTTACGACGAGACTTTATAGCGGGAATGCACAGATGGCTCGACACCCGAAATCTATCAGCGCGAGTCTCCCCGTCAGAGGAGAAAGGGTATCGCCAGCCCCCTCGGTACAGACGAGGAGGTTCAAAGCCTCCTTACAGTAAAACGATTAGATCTTCCAAGACCAGGAATATAAAGGAACTCCCTTCACTTGGCAGTTTAGAGACCAAAATCGTAGAATAAACCACCCAATTCGTGGAGCCATTTTAAATACATTTCCGTTAGGACCCGGGCTGAAGCAAGCGTGCCCACGACCCGAGTCTGCCTGCTGCAGTCCCAGAGACCCCGCTTGATGAGGACAAAGAGAGACACCGTGCGAGGCTTGGGAGAGGAAAGGTAAACCGTGTTGTTATTTGCCACCGCCGAGACCGCCCGCTTAGAAAAGGTCCACACGCCAGAGGGGCCGCGTCACCTGGGCACGCCCGACCCCTGCACGCGTGACCAGGGTGTCCTGGCTCTTGGTCAGTTGGTGGAACGGGACAGAGATTTCGCTTTTTCCCCCCACCTTTAATCTGCAAATTTGGTGCCGACCCAAGCCAACTTCCCACGGAAATGAAGACGCTCGGCAAACTTTGAATTTGACAGAGAGGGACTTGGAAAAGGATTAGATCTGGAGGGGCCGGCCAGGTGCTCGGGGGCACCAGGACCAGGCTGCGCACCAGAGCGGCCCCGGCGTGTCCTCCGGACAGCGGAACACCGGGCAGACAAGGCCGCGCCCCGCGGACACCTGGGAACAAAGCCGGCCACTCGTGTGACACGGCTAAGCACTGGGGACAGGCAGGAGAGGCTGGGGAGGGCGCAGTCACTCGGCAGAGCAGCATGGAGGCGGATTCTCACCTAGCCCACGAGGGGTACTTGGAAGAGCCCAGAGACCGACCCCGGTGACAAAAGACAAATGACGACGTTGACGGCAGAAATGCAGGAACCAGCCCCTGACCCCACACGCAGCGAGGCCCCGTGCGTCTGGCGTGTCACGGTGCAAGGAAGACCGCCGTCTGTCCGTCCGGCTGGGCAGCCCCCGTCCTCCCACATGTCACATGTCCCCCCCGCCCCGTCGTCTTCCCTACGGAACCCCAAACTCTGCCGACGGAAATGTCCCTTGTCGACTTTTCTGTCTTCAGGCCCTAGGACAGTGCCTGGCACACGGTGCCCAGGATCTAGTGGCGAGTGGCAACTCATTGCAGGAAGGAAGGGATGCGGCGGGCACCCAGCGGGCACGCGTGCCGGTCCTGCAGCCGGGCGTGGCCGCCACCAAGCCTCGGCTGTGCCCGGTGCACGTTAAGGCCCCGACATGGGAGGACCTCGTGTCCCCGCCACTGTCAGGTGCTCACTGGGACAGGAGTGGGTGAGGGACACCCCTGCCCCCAGGGGCCCTGCTCCCTTGACGCCCCAAGTAACTCCCGAGCTGGCTGGCCCGTCTGGTGCCAGCCCCACCCAGACCCTTCTCTCCTTGGAGCCCCACGCTCATGTTCACAATGGGGTGTCACCTCCTGTTCTGGGGGAAACAGCAGAGTGGGCCCAGGGGGGTTCTCAGTGGCCAGGGTGTAAGCTACAGCTTTGGGCGGGGCCCCCAGCGGTGGCCTGGACGGCCTCATGGAACACACGGGTGACAGACCTTCCCCCTACAGCTCCTCAAGCAGAGAACCTGGATCTGGGCCCCTCGGCTTCCCGTTCCTAGTCTCCCCCGCCCCAAACCCGCAGGCCCCTAAGAGAAGCCTCTCAGCACGTGGGGCGGGGCGGGCAGGCGGAATGCTCGCAGGCCGCAGGCTCCCCCGCTGGCTGGGGAGGGCTGGGGAAGGCAGTGGCCTCACAGGGCTCCAGAAGCTCCAGCTGAATGCAGGCCACACTTCCTGAACCCTTGCTGGGCCCCGGCCCCAGGGCTCACAGTTTTGGGGAGAAAGAATGTGCCCCAGGACAGAATAAGCAGTTGATTTTCAATGTGACGTGGGTGCCAGGAACAACTGGACGGCTGATGTCCCAAGCCACACGGAAGAGGGCAGGCAGAGGGGGTGCGGAGCCCAGGCCTGGGGTTGGGGGAGGCCGGGTGGGGCGGGGAGCAGGCCCTCGTCCTGGCACCGCCCCCCGGGCCCAGCAGAGGACACCTGTGTAACCTGTGCTCAGACACCTCGCCCTGCCGGACAGACCGGCTGGCCCAGCCACGGGCCACATTCCTTCCCCGAGGCAGTGTGGGGACTGGACAGGCGTCCGAGGCCACTGCTGGGGGCCCCTGGCACTTGGGCAGTAGACGATGGGTCGTCAGAAAAGTGAAAGGTGGGACCTGCGGATTTGGTACACGGCAGCTTGGACCTGAGACGTAGCCGTGCGCGCCCACCGAGGCCCCCGCTGCGCCCCACACCCGCATGTAGCTCGGATTCCTCGGCCTTTTCTTCCTGGGCAGGGAGAGAACTAGCAGGTCCTCCTGGGGGGACCTGACGACCGGCTCGGTGGGGCTCTCGCGGCGCCCCTCCGCGTGCTCCCAGCTGTCCCCCCACCCCTCGCCTGCCGCCTCCCCGAGTACTCTGCCACACTTTCCCAGAGCTGGGGTCCACGTCCGTGGACGTTCCTTGACCGCTCACAACGGCACCCGCCTGGCCACACCCGAGGGATCCGGGGAGCAGGTGGGCTAGGGCAGCGTGTCCGAACCACGGGTCCTCGTAACTTCATAAAGCAGCCAAGATCATCATAATGATGACATTATTATACAATGTCTTTTACTTGTGATGTATTTTTCTGCATATTTATTAAACTTATAAATCACTTATTCGATTAATCGTGATTGACACAATAATAATAAAATCACTTATAACAGAAGACAATCGATTAGAATAGAGAACATCACAGTGTGTGTGCGTGTCACCAGGAAGTGGGGCCTTGCCCCTGGGCTGTGACCGGTGTGCCACACGCTTCCCGGAGGGCATCGTGTGCCACACGCTTCCCGGAGGGCAGGAGCCTTGGGAGGACGTGGTGGCAGTGCTCACATCTGCCTGCCTCCGTGCGGGGCCCTGTGGCCCAGGCAAGCCAGGCAGGGCTGCCGTCCCCCAGGACACAGCCGGACAGCAAGCCCAGGCTGCAGCAGGACAGGCCGCGAGGGCCAGGCAAGGGACAGAGCGATTTCTAGCCTGCTGGTGAGGGAGGGGGCGGGAGGCTGGGGGAAGGGGCTTGAGTGACGCTTCAGGGGTGGAGAAAGACACTCGTCACACCCTGCCACCCACCCTGAGCAGGAAGCGCTCAGAGTGCTGCGGCCAGGAGACCCCCAGACACAAACTCGGTCCCCACGTGGCCAGGGGGGCATGGGAGTCACAGTTCCGGAGGAAGCAGAGCCATCACCAGGGTGCCATTCACTCCGGTTTGCTGGGCTGTCCCAGATCACACCAGGTATCCACAAGTGACCGTTAAGGAGGTCCCCTTCCCTCTCAAATGTCATCGCCCCGGTCTCCTGGCTCAGGGTCACCTGGCAGTGACCTGCCTCCATTTCGATGCTTATCAAAGCCAGCGTGGACCAGCAACCTTAACAAAGAACGCTGAAAATTCAAGAATTCCACCTCGGGGTTTGGGCAAAAAGCAGACTCTCGGGTCTGAGGAAAGAGCAAACCACCCCTGGCCTCCTGAGGGTCCGCCCGCGACCTGGACTTTCGGGTGGCCGCGGTCCAGTCTCGCTGGTTGCCACCCCACCCAAACCCGGAGGCCTGGAAGCGCGGGGCTGGCCCGCCCGCCCGCTGGGCCCCAGGCAGCGCCGTGCTTTGCTTGGCCTGCGTTTGCTCAGCAGCCCTGTGCAGGAGGCCCCGGCCCCTCGCAGGCAGGCGGCCGAGCCACGGAGCGTGGGGGAGGGGAGGGAGGGAGGGAGGCGGCGAAGGCGGGGGCTCCTTCTCTCCTGCTCCAGGGCTCTTGTTTGCAAAGCTCCCGGAGGACCCTGCGGGACAGAGCTGGACAAACACGGAGCACCCCCAGCCCCAGAAAAGCCAAATCTGTAAACATCCCCCACCCCCCACAGCATTTTTGCCGCTGATTGATTCAGCTGCAAAGTGCAAACTGCATCGAGAAAGGGCAGCGGGGGGCCTGGGCCCCCAGATCAGCGATCAAACGAACCTTCCCGTAAGGCAGCACAGCTGGGCGGCCATCGCCCTGCTGGACAGAGGGCCCTGCCTGCCGGAGCACCCGGCGCCCTGGCCAGGTGGCTGCGGGGGCCCAGACAGCCGGCAAACGGGCACGCCGGGCCCAGTGCCTCAGCCACCAGCCTCCTCCTGCGGGGTCTGAGCTCCGGGCACCGGGCAGCCCCCACCCAGACTGTTCTGCCCATCTCGTGGGGGCTGATTCCAGTCGGCACGGCCTGGGGTCCGAGCCGCTCGCTGCTGGGAAGGCAGGGAGGGCGGCCGCGCTGCGCCAAGCCGCCACCCGCCGCCAGGGCAGGCCAGTCTGGGAAAGCCGCCGTGTCTTCAGGATTTACTTTTCTCCCCTTCACCTCGTCACGTAGGACAGTCTAATGGTGTCACCGTGCCCAGCAGAGTGTCACTCAACAGTCAGTGCTGAGTGACGAACGGGACAGAGTCCCGGGGGCTTGGGAGACGGCCGGGGGAGGCGCCGCCTGGCCCTCCAGGGATGCACGAGAGCAGGGTTCAGCCGGGAGAGGGGTGGGCCCCCCGGGAAGGGCCCAGGGTCCCCGGGAGAGGCCCCAGCTGGCCCTTTGAGGCTGCACACCTGCCAGCGGCCACCTCCACTCGCAGTGACAGAATGAAATAACCTCAGGCAAGTGGTGGTGGAATGTTTCAGAACGTCCTGTCGGTGACAGAGGACCTCAGGGGTCGGGACAGAGACCCAGGCGGAGTCGGGCCAGGAGGGCCGGGATCTGGCCAGGGGTGGGGCACCCACACTCCTGCGGCTCACAGGGGCCTGTCCCGCCTTTGAGACCCGCCTCCCGGACCCCGGTCTGTGGGGCCTCAGTGTCCCGTCCATTCCCATCTGAGGCAGTACAGCCAGAGGTGGCCCGGGGAGGTGCCGGGAGACGCAGGGGACCCTACCCCACCCTGGGCACTGTGCTGACCAGAGCAATGGCCCCCAACGGTGTCCGCATCCTGGCCGCTGGGACCCAGGACACACCTGCTGCGTAGCACGGGGGAGGAAAGGCTGCCGGGCAGGTGGCCTCGGGCAGGGAGGTCGCCCGGGATAGTCCGAGTGGTGTGACCACGACGCCCCAGGGCGCTGTGCTGCCCGGCCAGGTTCGGGGCCTGCTGGGCAGACTTCAGAGTCGGCACGCACTGTCCCTGGGCAGGGCCACCCCGCCCTCACTGCCTGTCACTGACGCCGTGTCTTTGAACACCTGTGCCACTGTTTACTCGGCATTTTCTTTTAAACAGACTCGGTCTCCTTATCTGAGTGTGTGTGGAAGCCAGAGCAAGTCACTCTGAATAGGTGGCGGTTGTCAAAACACACACACAATAAAGAGTAGCAGCGTCTGCATCTGCTGGTTTCCTGCCCCGTCCAGGCGGACGTGCGATTGCTGGGCCCCAGCCCCGCTCCTGCCTCTGCTGGGGGCTCCCCCAGGCACTGTCCCCAGAGGGAGGGCCCCAGAGACCCCAGCAGCCCACGTCGCAGGAGAGGGACTCAAGCCCAGGTGTCCCTCGCGGCTTCAAGGCAAACCGAGTCACGCCGGCCCCACCGGGTGTGGTTCTTGCTGCTGAGGGCTGAGGCCCGGGGTGGTGGCCTTGGTGCCCGGGTGGGCTCCCCGCTGCCTGGTGTCTCTGGGAGCTCTCACCACGTGCCTATACTCCACACTCAGAGGCCAGGTCCCTCTTGGGGAGGCCTCTGGGGGATGGGCTCAGAGCACCTCCCACCACGGGCACTGGGTCAGCCCGCCCAGCCTGGAGAGGGGCCCCTACCCCCACGGCCTGCCCCGATAGCTCACATGCGGGATGCCAGCCTCACAGCCAGCCCAGGAGGCTGAGCCAGCATCATCCCCACGTCACAGGGAGGTTAAGAGGGCAGGGAAGCCCTAACTAAAGGTGGCACGATGGCCGCCGGGCTTGCACTGCGCTCTGCCACCTCTGGCCTCTGTTCCTAGCAGGAGTCCCCACCCGCCCAGGCTGGTGAGTGACAGCCAACAGCACGCCTGCCACTGGCCATGGGCACTCGCACTGCACCCACGACAACAGAGGCGGCCCGGCCCGGCGTCCAGTGACAATCCACCTGTCGCCCCGCACAGCTCAGGCCCTCGCCTGAGGGCGGACACACCCCGCATGGAGGCCTCGGCCTGGCCTCGTCTTGGCCCCACTGGCTCTCCCTGCGCTCACAACCCTGAAGGGCAGAGGCCGGGGACCCGAGCCTGGCCACCACTTCTGGGCGGGGGGGACAGCGAAGCCCAGAGCGTGTGGCTTCGAGGTGCTGCCACGGTCACCCCCTTGGTGGCCTCCAAACTCCTGCGGCCGGCTGGCTTGCCAAGGCCGGGGATGGGGGAGGGCAGTCGCCAAGCACGTGGTCTGCTGAGCGGGCAGCCTGGCCCGGCAGGGGCTTCAGGAAAATCAGAAGTCCCCCGCCCCTGGAGGCCAGGCCTTACACTCTGGAGTCCTCTGGGATGGGGCGGGCACCGGCTGGCCACCTCTGGCATCCAAGCACACCGGGCTGCAGCTCCGGCTTGTCCCACGGCTGGGCCGGGGTCTCTGCCCTCCCCGGGAAGGCCCTGGGCAGCCAGGCTGAGTGTCAGTGGCCCTGTCACCGGTGTTTGCTCTGTCCGGCCCTAGCCTGGAAGGGAGACTTTCCGCCTCTTGTCACACACAGTGCAAGCGTCGCATCCTCAGGGAGCCTTTCCTGGTCACTGTGGCCTCATGACAAAGCTGCTGCCCACGCCCTGGGCCAAGACGCCTGCTGTGTGACCCCCCCCCAGTGTGGGGGTTCGCCCCGCCCCCCTTCCTTCGTCTCTTTCCCCCTCCCCACTGTTCGAAGCTGGCCTCTTCTCCTTCATCGTCAGCTGCATTTCTCATACTGACCACAGGCTGAGGGTCAAGGTCTGGCTGGGTCATTCTCCTTTGTCACGGGAGGGTGGTACTGCTCTCCCCTGACCCCCGAGAGAGCACGGCCTCGGTTCTGTGCGCCAGAATGTCCCTCCCGGGGCCAGGCAGGCACCCACGCCCTTGCCCGCCCTTGGGGCAGCCCCCGACCATCCCGAGCATCACGACGGCCACAGCAGGCCTCCCTTCTGAAGGCCTGTGGCGGGTCTCAGATGCTCCGTGGACCCAGCATCCACGGCCCCCCTCGCAGCGCGGCCCCCGCCCCTCAGGGCGAGGTGGACGCAGCGTGGCAGTCACTCCGCAGCCACCTCGAGGCTCCTGGGCTGACCGGCCGCCGCGTTCTGTGGTCCGCCGGAGCCAGGTCTGGACCGGGCTCCCGGCCTTCTGCATGAACGTTCTGGACCATGCGCGGAGTCCAGTGGAACCACGTTGGGATCATAAATGTAATTAGGAGATTTTTATTTTCAAGTAGCACTTCTGAAATCTATAAAATTAAGCTAATATACTGATTTTTAAAACACAAGAATTTTATTACTGCGAGTCAGAGTTTGCCAGCCCACGAGGCCAGGACTAAGTCCCTGCGGGTCTCGGGATCCCACTGGCCCCTGGCTGCCACTGCGACCGGCACCGGGGACTGAGCGGGGGGGCCGGGGCTCTGCCTCCCTTTCCTGCCTCCACCCACGCTGCTCCCCCTCGCCCCTCACCTAGACTCACACCCCTTGCGCCCTCTCAGGTGACCCCAGAGACGGAACCCGCCTCGGACCCCGCTTCCCTGTCTGGGCGCACCCCTCCTGGCCCACCTCCCCCGGAAGGTCCCACCCAACCCTAGGCCTTCCCTCGGGACCCTGTCTGGACCCCATTTTTGGAATGTGGTGCCCCTCCCCTCCTCGGGGGGTGTTGCAGGTCTCGGGGTACAGAGGTCCATCCTAGGGCACTAAGAACCCCCGGGGAGGGCGGGCAGGACAGCGTTTCCTGCCCACCCTCGGCCAGCACCTCAGAGGTGACCTGAGGCTGACCTGGGCTCAACCCCGGCTCCCCACAGCACTGTGGGGTCCCCGAACCTTGAGTGCCTTATGTCGACGGAGTCCCTGGCCTACAGCATCACCCCGCCCAGCGCCGCACACGACACCAAGGCCAGCTCAGGGGCCCAGCGGGCGCCACGCAGGCAGCAGACGCAGGCGCAGGAGGATGCCCTTTGCTCTGGGCCACGCCCGTGTCCGTCGACAGCCCCTGCCCACTGGCTTTGTCCGGCGGGAGACCACCAAGCGACACCTGGAAGGGGCTGGGTGGGGTTTGCTGGCTGCAGCACAGCCTGAGCCAGCCTGCGGCGGCGTGGGCATCACACTGCTCCTCCGAGGGCGCCGGCCAGGGGCTTCCTCCCGGGGTACCTGGGCCCAGCCCCCCACCCCGCCCCCGCTCCCCAAGCACCCGGCCTCCCTCTGAGCCCGAGCCTCTTCCCAGGGCCCCAGACTCAGCCACCCTCAGTCCCACGCAGTCCTGAGCCCTAGGGTGGGGTCTAGACTTGTCCTAGCCCTGGCACTCCCCAGGACAGTGGCCGGGGAAGGCTCCTTCCCATGCAGACACTGGGGAGCCCTGAGGGCAGACGGGGGGCGGGGAGTCCACCAGTGAGCGCTCGAGGGCATCTCAGGCTGCAGGCCGTAGGCCGCCCTCTCCCCAGACTCCAGCACCATAGACCAAGAAGCTCCCTTGCCCTGGGGGCGAGATGACCTTCCACACACTGAGGACCGGGGTGGGCCCATCACAGCCCCCGCTCCCCACCCCCCGCCTCAGAATCGGACCTTTAAAGAGGTGACTAAGTTAAAACGGGGTCACTGGGGTGGGTCCTAGTGCACTGCCACTGGTGTCCGCAGAAGAAGAGGTCAGGACACAGACGCACAGAGGGACGCCCGCGTGGGGACACGGGGAGGAGACGCCGTCCTCGCGCCCCAGGGAGAGGCCTCGGGGGCACTGCCCGCCCACACCTGGGACTCGGGCTCCAGCCTCCGGGCCCGGGGACGCTGTCTGTGGCAGCAGCTCTAGCTGACGCGCACGGCTCCCTCGCTTGTCCAGCTGTGGCACCCACACGAGCTGGGGCCGGCCTTGGGGCACGGGCCGGGCTGGGGTGGGTGGGTGGCGTGAAGGGGCGGCATCTCAGGAGGCGCCTGCACTGGTCGCAGCTGATGCCCCCATAAAGCCTGACTATTCAGGGTGTCCCCAGTGGGGGAGGGGGGCGGGAAGCCGCGGGTGGCCACACGCTCTCTCCCTTGACCCATGCAGTGTGATCTGAGGAGATGCAGCGAGGCTGGGGCGGGGGCGCCCCAGTTCTGCCCGCCGGGCAGGGCATTGCCGATGGTTCTGGAGACCCGCAGGCCTGGGTGATGCTTCCTGTCTTTCTGAGGTGGAAACTGAGGCCAGGAAGGGATGGGGGGAGGAGGGGCTCAGGTGTGCCTGTCCCCAAGGTCCCGCCTCCCACGAGCCCGCTGGCCTGCTGCCTGTGGGTGGTCACGGGCTCCTGGAGGGGGCTGCCGCGGCCGTCCAAGGCAGAGACTGGAGCCTCGGACATAACGGGGCCGGGCCCGCAGGGCGGGGGGCCTGCTGGGGGAGACTGCTAGGGCAGGGGTCCCCTCCCCGGGCCCGGGTGGGTGGGACAGAGGCCCCTGGGCCCCGGCTGTGAGGCGAGGCCCTCGGTGGCAGCCACAATAAATATGTTTGTTCAAGGCAAGCCAGGCTGGGAGCTGTGTGCGCTGGCCTGGAGAGGGAGAAAAGGCTGCTTGTACCTCGCACACTGGGGTGATTGTTCGTGCTCACGCAACTGCTGCCCCGTGGCCGGAAAGGTCAGACGCCCCTCGGGCCCCGTCGGAAGCAGCCGGTGCCTCGGGCCCCTCGACTCGCTCCCAGCTGTAAGGCTCGTCCGTCCGCATCACCGCCGGGCCTTGGCATGGGCGAGGAGGGTGCTGGGCGAGGCCTGAGAGGCAGCCGGGCAGGGGCGGGACAGAGGCCCGCGGTCCAACGGCCCCAGCGCCCAGGACGGGGGCCGGGGACCGGGCAGGGAGGCGCCTGGCACTGGAGCATCCCCGTGGGGGTGGTTCGCGCCCTGGTCAAGTGCAGCAGATCTGATCACGGTGCTCGGCCGCCAGGGTGCGGGCGGCAAGGAGACCGGGAGGTGGGTGCGGCCAGACGCCCAGCCCCGGCCGCTGCTCCCGGCTGCAGCCTGGCTCCAATGACCGCCACCTGTCGCCCAGCACAGCTCAGGCCCTTGCCCGAGGGTGGACGCGCCCCGCACAGAGGCCTCGGCCTGGCCTCGTCTCGGCCCCACTGGCTCTCCCTGCGCTCACAACCTTGAAGGGCAGAGGCCGGGGACCCGAGCCTGGCCACCACTTCTGGCGGGGGGGGGCAGCGAAGCCCAGAGCGTGTGGCCTCGAGGCGCTGCCACGGTTACCCCCACTCCAGCCCCCTCTTGGCACCACCTCTGGCCTTTCTTCTCCCCTAGGGAGGAGGGGCCGTTCTGGGGATGGTGTCCTGGGCCCTACTGATCAGGAGGGAGGGGGGTCCCGCCTGTGTCCACGTCCCCGCCAGCACGGCCAGGACGCCTGAGGACAGGTGCTGGTGGCTGACCTCCCGGAGGTCCGGCCATGACTGCCATCCTGGTGGTGACATCCACAAGAGGCTGCCACGGCGACCCAGTGACCTGCTCTGGCTGCATGAATCTCCCACCAAGACCGAAGGCTGAGAGGTGGACAAAGGGGCCTGGAGGGAGGAGCTTCTAGGAGCTTCTGAAGAGATGGCACCATGGGAGGCCTTTTGGCATCTGAGGTCAGGGTGGCTGGACAGAGAAGGGTCGGGCACCCAGGCTCAGGACACAGCTGGCGGCCACCGCTCCTGTGCGCCCAGGCACATTCTAGGGGCTGACCTCCAAGACCATGGGGTCCCCAAGAAGACGGGCCGCCTGGGGCCACGGTGAGGCCTTCCTTGGGGCCGGTCGTTGAGGACACAAGGCAAAACCCGAGGGGCCTGCCCGGAGCTCAGAAGGGGACTCTGGGCGAGGGGCAAAGTCCACGCACTGAGGGGCGCACCCTGTCCGGGCAGGTGGCCTCGCTGGCGGCCTTGCTCCTTGTGCCCGGAGCTGAGGCGCATGTGGTGGTGGGCGGCCGGCGGCCCCGGCTTCCCTCCCGGGCCTTTCCCACTGATACAGCTGGAATGTGCTGGACTCACCAGGGCCTGGATTCCCTAGGGGCCGGGCATTCCGGCCGTGGGACGGGGGCATTCCAGCTTCGCTCTCTCCAGGAGACGACGGGGAGCGTGGGCGGTGACGCCCGCAGACTCAGGCCTCAAGCTGGGGAGCCCCCTCCCTCCGTGGGTGCCGAGGTTCCCAGGGAAGGCCAGGCGGCAGTGGGGGCACGTCCCAGCCAGCCCCCTCTCCTGCTGCAGCAGCCCCCCACCTCAGGCTCTGCGCTCCGCTGTGCGGCCAGAGGCCGGCCTCTGCTCCCCGGCAAGGCCGCGGGCCTCCCCCGCCTTCCGTCAGGAGGCTGGGCTCTCAGAGCTGCCGGGCAGGTCGCCGGGCTGTGGTCCCCGCGGCCCGCCCCTCCAGGGCCACTCCGCTTCATCCGGCCGAGTGCCCAGCCCAGCTCCCGTCCACAGCCTCCTAGGCTGGGCCCTGGAATCTGGCCCCAGCCCCTTTCCCTGTCCACCTCTGCCCGAACCACCGTCGGGGCACAGCCAGCGGCAGCCCCCATTCTCATCTGCCCCCACTGCAAGCTGGGCAGCAACGGGGAGACCGCGCCTGCGCAAGCCTGCCGCCAGCACGCGCTGCCTGGGACAAAGTCCTCTCCCGCCGGGGCCTCCAGGCCCCATCTGGTCTGCCGCGTGGCTCCCCATCCAGCATCCTCAGCGAGCCCCATGCTCCTTACAAGAGGAAGAGGGGGGCAGGAGAGACGGAGAGAGGATGAGCTCGGCGAAGAAGGGGACACGAGCCAAGGACTGCGGGCACTCCCGGGAGCGGGCTGGGCCCCGTGGCTTCTCCCCGAGCCCCCGGGAAGAGCCAGCCCCGTTGGCACCTTAATTTTATCTCAGAGAGACGCATTTGGGACTTCCGGAACTGTTAGATAAATTTGCGTTGTTTACAGCCACTGCGTTTGTGGGAATTTGTTCCTGCAGCTGTAAGACACAGAACAGCCCCAGCCCCCCTTCGCATGCCCCGTCTCCGTCCCCTCCCACCTGGACCGAGGCAGTAACCCCCACCCCGGTCTCCCAGGTCGGCCCCGGCCCCTCTTCGGTCCATCCTCTGCTCCGCGTCTGCAGCGCCCCGTCACCATCTGGGCTGGGCCGTGCCCCACGCCGAGCGAAAGCCAGCATCCTCAGGTGCCTCCCAGAGTCCCGGCCGCTTCGGGCTGCTCCCGTGGGCCCTTGTCCACGTTTTCCAACCCGAATCTATGAAACTCCCTTCTAGACTTTGGTCTCATCACCCTCTTCGTGAGATGTCCCTGACCCGATTCACGACAGGCCCCGTCCCCACGCCAGCCCTGCCTGGCCAAGTCTTCCTCCCAAGTACTCATCCCATAAATAACGAAAGGCGAGGGGCGAGGTCCCTTGCCGTGGGTGTTTTGTGATTGCCGTGGTTTCTCTTTTGGGATGTTGGCTCCTGAGTAGGTGTCAATTTTGTGTCAACTCCTGTCGCTGTTGTAACCACTGGTGCTGATTCCTGTGCTCTGTATCAATTCGTGTCAGTGTTGTGTTGACTTTGTATCTGAACGGTCACCGCAGCGCCCCCCGCACTTGGAGCAGGTGCTCCTTGCTGTTTGTGGAGTAAACACACGCGTGTCTTCCTTTAAGGACTTTTCTGTCTGATCTAACTGAATCCTCAGGCAGCCTTGTGGGGTGGGGACTTTATCATTCCATTTCGCAGGAGTGGCTACTGAGGCACGGGGATTTTTTCACCTGTGATGTGGCTCTATTGGTGGGGGAAGGGAAGGGGCAGGCTCAGCACCTCCCTTCAGCCCCATTCTGGCCGGACAGTGCTCGCCCCGGGCCCTCTCCCCTCGGGGCTCCTGGCCCGAGCGCCCTTTGTGCCTGTCCTGGTGGGCGGGGGCGGGGCG